>NW_016107882.1:194516-203773 GCF_001604975.1 Cebus imitator | reverse complement strand
GTGTCTGTATGTGTATGTGTGTGTGTCTATGCGTGTATGAGTGTGTGTTTAAGTGTATGTGTGTGTGTATGAGTGTGTGCATGTGTGTGTATGAGTATGTGTGTGTGTGTATGTGTATGTGTGTATGAGTATGTGTGTGTATGTATCTGTGAGTGCATGTATGAGTATGAGTGTGTGTGGGCATGTATGTGTATGAGTGTGTGTATGTATGTGTGTGTATATGTGTATGTGTGTATGAGTGTGTGTATGTGTGTATGAGTGTGCGTGTGTGTATGTGTCTGTGAGTGCATGTATGTGAGTGTATATATGTGTGTGAGTGTGTGTGGGCGTGTGTGTGTATGAGTGTGTGTATGTGTGTGTGCGTGCATGTGTGGGATGCCAGTGTGTACATGGTACAGCTGTGTGTGCATTGGTGTGTGTTTTTGTTCTGAGTGTGTGCAGTGTGTGTGTGTCATGTATATGTTATGCAATGTCCACGTGTGTTATGTGGTGTGTGTGCCTGTGTGCAGGTGGCATGTCTGTGTGTGTTGTGTGCCCGTGTCTATGTGGTTTGTCACTGTTGTGCACTGGGTACTCGTTATGTGTGTTGTGTTTATGTGCACGGCACATCTCTCTATGGAGCTTGGTTGGAATGAAGAATCAGGCTAATCTCTCAGCTCTCAACAGAAGATGACAACCAAAATTTGCAGGCACACAGAGAAGGTGAATTTGTTAATGCCTGGCTGGACTTTCTGCTCAGGTCTGAACCACCTGGAATGCTGAGGTGCCGCATCTGTGATTGATGGAACAGGGACGAGGGTGGTTTCTGCCGAGCACATCAGGCATGAAATTCAAACTCAGCAAAAGAGCCCCCTTTGCCAGCCCCCTGCTGTTGTTCTAACCCAGTTGCTTTTCTCAGAAGGCTGCAGCCGCATTTGAGCAGGTTGTCCGAGCGGCTGCTTTTCATCAGGAAGAGGCAGAGGCTGAGTCAGGTGGAACCGCTGTCGTCCCCTCCGCCAGGCAGCCCCTGCTCCCACTCGGAGCCTGCCCAGGGGCAGCTTTGTCTAGACAGGGAGCAGGACAAAGACTCCAGCTGAGCAGGGGCTGGGCAGTGGGGCAGCCACGCGTGGTGCTCAGAAATGCCTCGACCCAAAGCCAGGCAAGTGACTGGCTGTCACAGCCCGCCTCCTCCCTGCTAAACGCGGATGGTACCCACTGGGGAGGAGGAAAGTCACCTTCTGCTGCCAGGACGTTCTTCACTCAGGAGCAGCACAGACCTGGCCACTCCCACGTACAGAAAGTTCCCCTGAAATATTGCCTCCCACACTGAGGTGCTCTCTGGCCACAACTGTCTCTCCCCTGTGAATGGCTCTCAAGACGCTGGACATTGGGCAGCAAAGGACAGTGATCCATGATGGATGACACACAGCGAGCTGAGCCCTGACCTCTCCAGCTTCCTGCCTAAAGAGAGTCTCCGAGCCACCACGCAGGCACAGAAGCCCAGGTACAGCCCACAGCCCGGCCGAATGCAGGGAGTCAGTGGAGGTGAGAGAAGGTGACATTTGCCCCACAGAGTCCTGGAGAAAACAGACAGGTGTGGGGCTTGAGCTCCTGGGTCCGCAGGAGGTCTGGGTGGAGCAGACCACAGAGTGCTGCTCGGTGCACAAGAGAAAGCCACACGGAACGGGAAGGAGCCTCAGGAAGGAGTAGAGGTCAACGCCCAGCACTCACATGGGGCCAGCCGCCTCTCCCGCCAGGGAAGTCCAATACCCCAAGGTTTGTGGGGCGCTGTGGGGAGCACACGGGAGAGTGTTGCCTCAGACCTGGAGAATAATTCAGCCTTAAATGCTCACCTCCCAGGTCCTGCCTAACAAATCTTAAAAGACCCAAAAGGATGGATCTTGTTTCAAAGAAACTCAACTTTGTCCTTGAACAAACCTTAAGAATGTGTATAGATGTACAAAAATATCCATCACCCAGCAAAATAAAATTCTCAGTGTTGGGAACCTGTATAGACCAAATTGAATCATCCCCTAAAATTCATGTTGAAATTGTTGTGTTAATATGGTTGATTACATTGCTGGGTTTTTGGGGGGTTTTTTTGTTTTCAGACAGAGCCTCACTCTGTTGCCCAGGCTGGAGTGCAGTGGCACGATCTCGGCTCACTGCAACCTCTGCCTCCTGGGTTCAAGCAATTCTCCTGCCTCAGCCTCCCAAGTAGCTGGGATTACAGGTGCCTGCTACCACACCCCACTAATTTTTGTGATTTTAGTAGAGGCAGGTTTCACCATGTTGGCCAGACTGGTCTCGAACTCTTGACCTCAGGTGATCTACCTGCCTTGTTTCCCAAAGTGCTGGGATTACAGGCATGAGCCACTGTGCCTGGCCCATTGCTAGGTTTTTAATGTTAAGTCAATGTTGCAATATGGGCACGAACCTAATCATCATGTCTTACCCTTGTATACAACTGGATGTAATTTGCTAGAAATTTGTTCAGAAATTTCACATTCACATTAATGAGAGGTTTTTTTTCTGTAGTTTTCTTTTAAGACTTTGTATGGTTTTAGCATTAGGGTAATACTGACCTTAAAAATGAATTGGGAAAAAAATTCTGTCTTTAATTTTATGAGTTTATGTAGAAATAGTGTAATTTCTTCTTTAAATGTTTGGTAGGATTTCACCAGTGAAGCCACTATAGAAAACAGTGTGTCAGTTTATTTAAAAGCTGATGGCCAGGCACAGTGGCTCACGCCTGTAATCCCAGCACTTTGGGAGGCTGAGGCGGTGGCTCACCTGAGGTCAGGAGTTTGCGACAGTCTGGAAAACATAGAGAAACCCCATCTCTACTAAAAATACAAAACTTAGCCAGGTGTGGTGGTGGGTGCCTGTAGTCCCAGCTACTTGGGGGGCTGAAGCAAAAGAATTGCTTAAACCCAGGAGGTGGAGGTTGCAGTGAGCTGAGACAGGGCCACTGTATTCCAGCCTGGGCAACAGAGCAAGACTGTCTCAAAAATTAAAAGGAAAAGGAAGAAAAACATGATCATACTCCTACCATGTATTCTAGCCTTCCTCTCCTAAATATTTACTCAAGAGAAATGAAAGCTATGTTTTCACCAAGAATAGCACTTAGATGTTTATAGGAACTTTACAGGTATTGATCGACTTACCACCTATGCAACTTACGACCATTCGACTTTACGACCACAATCGCTAGCCACGACGGCTCCGCGTCTGGCAGCGCAAACGTTGCCCAGCTGGGCGTACGACAGTGCGGACCAGCTTCCGGCAGCACTACCATCTCCGCGTGCCTATAGCCTACTCAACTTACGACCAAATCGTGTTACGACTGGTCTGCCGTCCCGACCGTGGTCGTAAGTCGAGCACTCGCTGTATTTGTAGTATCCCCAAATTGTAAACAGAGCAAATGTACATCAGTAAGTGAATGCATGAACAAACTGAAGACATGCTTATTATCCCGATTGTAATAATGACTTTATGGTTGTATATATTATCTGCCAAAATGTGTCAAATTATATACTTAAATATTTTGCAACTTATTGTATGTCAGCTATACCTTAAGAAAGGCTCTACAAAATGAAATACTATAATATAAAATTTATTTTAATAGACAGAAATCTGAAAACAGCCCTGTATGCTTCAAACAGAATAATGACAAATGCTTCTGTAAATGTAAAAACGTAACAGTAGAAGGAAAACTTTGATAGGCTGGGCATGGGGGCTCATGCCTTGGGGAGGCCAAGGCTGGTGGATCACTTGAGGTCCAGAGTTCAAGACCAGCCTGAGCAACATGGTTAAACACAATCACTACTAAAAATACGAAAGTTAGCCAGGCATGTTGCTGGGCGCCCATAGTCTCCACTTCTCAGGATGCCAAGGCAGGAGAATTGCTTGAACCCAGGAGGCAGAGGTTGCAGTGAGGTGAGACTGTGCCACTGCACTCCAGCCTGGGTGACAGAGCAAGGCTCCATCTCAAAAAAAAACTTGATAAATGAGTTATATAGAAGAGATGACACAGATAAAGACAGAATATGTGGACTAGAAGGTAATGCTGAAAAAATTACTCAGAACACAGCATAAAGTCAAAGACATTTTAAAAATATCACATAGAGTTTGAAAGATATTGCAGATGGGGTTAGAATTCTAATATGTTTTCTAATTGGAGTTCACAAAGGACTAGTTAAGAGAATGAAGAAAAGTAACTGCATAGAGTTAAAATCTGAGAATTATGTAAAATTTATAAAAACCATGGACGCTTAGATTCAGAAACACAAATTCACACAAGATACATAAAAAGGAATCTGAGCCTAAATGCAATATTTTAAATGAAATTTAAAGATAAATAGAAGATCTGAAAAGTATCTGGAGAAAAGATAGATTACATAACTCATTAAAGATTGATAATGGATTAATAGAATAAAGTTATTTGATTAAAGTTAAAGAATGACTGCAATTAGACTGACCGCTGACTTCTCCATCCTGTACCTGGAAGCCGGGATTCAATGGAATTACATCTTCACAGTGCTGACACTAAATAATGTCATCCTTTATTCATATATCCAGAAAAACTATCTTTCAAGAAATTTTCAGTTTCATTTGAAAGAAGAAAACAATTCTGACAAATGTAACAATGAGACAAAGGCCAAAATCACCTTCTTTGAAGAGGTTTTCTCACCCTCTAAAATATCACCATTGCTACACTCTTCAACTTACCGGTGCTCTTCACAATACATATTTTTTCTTCCTCGCACAATCCATCTCAGAGTCTTTATCATATTCGACTCCATAATGCGTCGCACTTGCGTTACATGTGGGTAAAGGACAATGAGAGAAATGTCTTTTATCCTGTGTTGTTCTTGAATTCTCTACTTTACTACGTCTATCTCTTGGGGTAAAAAAATATCAGAGAACATTTAGGGTAAAAATGGGAACTCCCTTAATTCCCCCAAATGTGCTAGACCCACCAACATAGTTTTTCTTTTTTTTTTTTTAAAGAAAAAGAAGTTTAATGGACTCACAGTTTCATGCGGCTGAGGGGCCTCACGATCATGGCAGAAGGTGAAAGGCATGTCTTACATGGCAGCAGACAAGAGAAAATGAGAATCCAGCAAAAGGGATTTCCCCTTATAAAACCATCAGATCTCGTGAGACTTATTCCCCACCATGAGAACAGTATGGGGGAAATGCCCCCACCCCATGATCCAATTCATCGGGTCCCTCCCACAACACAGAATGATGGGAGCTACAATTTAAGATGATATCTGGGTGGGGACACAGCTGAACCATATCAGAGACACTTCGGGCATGACCAAAATCAAGGCTTGTTTTTAACACCATAGAGTATGTTGCCATCTGAAATCTATATGCAGCCAGCCTGGCCACTTTTGTCTGCCAAGGTGCCCAGTACCTGCATCACCACTGATGCATTTTGTGGTGAAGCACTTTCTAGCAAGCACAAGTCAAATGAAAATGTGTTGCCTGCTATGCATAACCCTAACATGCTGGGTTTGAATCCGGGCTCTACCCCTTTCTGGCTGTGTGGACTTGGGAAGATCACTCAATTGCTCTGAGCTTGTTTCCTTGTCTGCAAAATTAGGATAGTAATACTGAACGTGTAGCGTATCTGAACTTCAGAGTCACTGAGTATGCTTTGCAAATGGTAAAATGCTGTTTAAACAGGAGATCTTAACCAACATAGTTTTTCATTTCTGCATCTGCTCTCCTTTTTCTCTTCCAAGCTCTGAGCAGGCATTGCCACCATGTGCTTAAGACTGCTGTCTCCCTTCTTCTGGGCACTTCACCCCTTGTGTCCTGCTTCTAGTCTCTCAGTGCAGAAGCTCTTACTTCCTCCCTTGCTGGTAAAGACTTTCCTGTTCTTGTCTTCTGGGTCAAGCCCATGCGTCTTTCTTTTTTTTGAGATGGAGTCTCACTCTGTCACCCAGTCTGGAGTGCAGTGGCACTATCTCGGCTGGCCGCAACCTCCACCTCCTGGGTTCATGCCATACTCCTGCCTCAGCCTCCTGAGTAGCTGGGATTACAGGTGCGTGCCACCATGCCCAGCTAACTTTTGTATTTTTAGTAGAGACGGGGTTTTACCATGTTGGTCAGGCTGGTCTCAAACTCCTGACCTTGTGATCCACCCGCCTGGGCCTCCCAAAGTGCTGGGATTACAGGCGAGAGCCACCGCGCCCAGCTGCCTATGCGTCTTTCATGACTACATCTAAGCGTCCTTTCCCCATTAAGGTTGTGGGTGTCCCCCACCCTGGACGGGTCCCTTAACTGTGGACCCAGCACCTCTGCACAGACCTGGACCATGACGGACGTGGTCTTTTCCCTGTGTTTGTTTTCACTTTGTCCATCTCCCTCCACTCAGTTGAGAATTCTTTTGAGCAAGAACTGCTTGTTCTCTTCAGCATCTTCAGTGCCTCATATAACACCTGACATGGATGGGCTGCCATAGATATCTCAGAGGAATGTGGAAATCAACTAATGAGCAGTTTTTTCTATGATTACATCTAATTTCTGGACTGATGTGTGCTGAAGCACCAGGAGCAGGGTGTGGCTGTCCAAGGGGGACAAGACGCCGGGGTGTTTGGGCTGGAGAATGCCTCGGTGGCCAGCAAGCCACGTTCAGATCGGGGGAGGTCACTGCCGCTGGAGCATTTGTGTGGGCTCCGGGTAGGAACCTTGCCTGGAGCCATTCGCTTGTCTAATGGACTAGATGACCTCCGGGTTTCCATGGCACATGAGAGTCGGGATCTGTGGGGGTGCCTGTGAGTCCATTGTCTCTCTCTCTCTCTCTCTCTCTCTCTCTTTCTCTCTCTCTCCCCCTCTCCGGTTCATCCTCCTTTTGATAAATGAATATTCCTAAAATACTTCCAGCATTAGCTCACTCCATTGCTCACAACCCTCCAGTGTGCATTAATCAGCCCCCCATTTTATAAAAGCCCCCCATTAGAGTAGAACGCATTCCTGTGATTCCCCTGGTCCCCATGTGCCAAGGTCAATCTGAGCACACCCAGTACTTTCCTTCAGCTGCTGCCTCCTCCACCTGCTGTGAGCCATCTCTTGGGAGTCACCAGGGATTTCCAAGTTAATGTGTCCAAACTGAATACATGACCTTCAGGTTGTTCAGCTGGGAGAAGACTTAAATTTGCCCCTACAGGAAGGGGATGTGTCACGAAGTGGCCAATTTTCACCCCCGGAAGTGTCCAAGTAAAGAACAGGCTACTGTCTTCCACAGGGCTTGAGAAAGGTCGGCGGTGGGGGGCATTTCACCTCCCCGAGGCTCCTCCCAATGCCGAGATTCCAAGTTCCTGCCAGTTTCAACAATCTGCTGGCATAGATAAATCAATCAAGTTTAATCAACCAATCATCTCTTTTGCATGTACTTGAATATTATTGCTTCCACCTCAGCTGCCCAGATAAGACCCCGAGGCATCTTGTTCTGAGGCCCCTTCCTCCTGCCTGCCTGCATGGTGCCTAGCCGCCCCATGAGCGCCATGCTGTCTGAGGGGGGGCAGCACTCATTCATCTCAATGCATCTGCCACCCACCTGGGAACAAGCACAGTGCAGACCCTCAGTGAATGCTTAGGACCCGTGGGAGGCGGGCGTCTGCAGGGAGAGACAAGGGAAGAAGCATCATGTGTCGGGGCCAGCACACCTGGACGTCGCCAGGTCGGGGGAGCTGCTTCCGGCACTTGCTTTGCCATCACTTCTGGCAGGGACAGGCGTTTGGAGACAATGATATGAAGCCTTACTTCCTTCTGTATTACTTTCCTGCCATTCCTAATAAGCTATATTTTAATTCAAAACAGCGATTTACAGGATAATTCATTTATAGCAACACAATCCATTGCGATCACAATGCCATACATTTATGTCTTAAGTAATTTTTAATGCTTGTAGCAGCTGGGTCTCTGAAAATAACTAACATTTTTCACCTTGTGCAGCCAAGGGGAGAAAAAAATCTCTGCTCTTTAATTACAGAACCACCAAAGACAAGACGCAGTGAGCGGGGCAGTTATAATTGCAAAATAAGAAGTGCTTTGCCTGAGAACACAGCCAAGTCCTTCCACGTAAATGCGCCACTGCCCGGGCGTGGCAGGTGGAGGCTGGAGTGGAAGCTGCCTGCTCCAGCTTCACAATGCACTTTAATTTTAAGTCAAATTGATTAACACAAGAAGCATTATCAGGTGGATGGAATTACAGAAAGACTGGAAATAGTTTCCTCTAACCAAAAAGAGCTGTGGTCACAGGGCAAGACACTGGGGTTTGTTTGTGTTTGTGGTTGTTGGAAACGCACACACAACCATGCCATAGCCTTGCAGTGGTGTGAAGCTGCGGCCACCACTGTGTCCCAAAGGGCGCACCCTCAGAGGATCACCTGTGCCCTTGCCCACCTGTGCATGACATTAACCATTTTCTCTCTCTCTGTTTTTTGAGGCAGGGTCTTGCTTTGTTGCCCAGGCTGAAGTGCATTGGTGCAATCATAGCTCACTGCAGCCTCAACATCCTGAGCTCAAGAGGGCCTCGTGCCTCAGCCTCCCAAGTAGCTGGGACTACAAGCATGTGACTTTTCTATCTTTATTTTTTTAATTATAAAAGAATCTCTCCGTAGAAAAGTTACTGGCTGATTTTTGAGCTTTTTGTAGAGACGAGATGTCACTGTTTCCCAGTCCAGTCTGGAGCCCCAAGGCTCAAGTAGCCCTCCCACCCTGGCCTCCCAAAGTGCTGGGATTGCAGGCAGGAGCGTCTGCACTTGGCGTTTCTTTTTGAATTAAGACGTTCTGGGGGCGATGAAGCCACCCGTGCCCATATGTTGCTAAAATCCCTCACTGCACATGTAGCATCAGGACCGCTGGGCAGGACCACGCCTGCCACCCAGGCACTGGCCTTCCACAGTCACGCCAGCGTCCTCCACCATGGACACCTCACATCCAAGTCTTCGTTTCTTCACACGTTGCTGGTGTGTCTCATGGAGGGAAGTCCATGTTGGTGTCCTTAGCACCCAACAGGATGAGCGTCTCATCTCAAAACAGCAGGCCCTTCCCAGCTGCCTTCAAAGTTGTGGGGCTCAGCCCTGGACAGAGGTACAAGTCAGATCCCCCGGACAGAGTGCCAACAGCTCCCCTCGTCTCTGCCTCTTCCCCTCCTGTTTTAATTTACCCCCCAGAGAATTATGCCAAGATGAAGTGACATGCCGTGTTCCTTACATCCTCACTGTGCTAGGACCGTCAGAACTGGGGGAGGAAGCAGA
>NW_016107882.1:190265-191397 GCF_001604975.1 Cebus imitator | reverse complement strand
CTCCGTCTCTTCCTCTGTCTCTCTCTCCCTCCTGCTTTCTCTTTCCCTCACTCACTCCCTCTCTCTTCTCTCCCTCCTCCTCCCTTCCTTGCTCCCTTTCCCCTCCTTCTCTCCCTCCTTCTCCCTGCCTACCTTCCTCCCACCTTCCCTCCCTCCTTCCTTCCACCCCTCTTCCCCCTCTCTCCCTACCATGCCCCCTCTGGGTGGCACCACAGCTCACACACAGCTGTGGAATCACACAGCTCACCTGGTTTGCCTGCTGGGCACAGGCTGGCGGGCACAGCGTGGTTCTCCCATGGTGACCAGACCCAGCGCGTCTCTTTACTGCATGAAAGGGACTATCCTTCCTCTACGCAGAGATTTATAGACCCCGCCTCACACTGTAGAAACGTAATATGAGCCGAATGCGCATGTTTTGTGAGAAGAAAAAGGTGAAATTAATTTTAATGAAGGATTTTTTAACCCATAATCTCCAAAATATGATCACTCAATATGTACTAATATACAGTCATTATCGAGCTATTTCACATTCGTTTTATTTATTTATTTATTTCATACACAGTCTTTGGAACCTTAGCACTCTAGCTTCAAATGGCAAAATTTTGCAGGCTCGGGAGACGTGGGGCTTGTGGGGCCACAGTGGGTGGGCAGCTCTGGACCCTAGAGGAGGGTAAGCCTAAGCCAGGCGTAAGCCAGTCCAACAGCGGCCTAGGTAACTTGTCCATAGCTAATTCCAAATGTGCTGGGGCCGCTGGGGCGTGGCTTAAGTATGAACCACAGCATCCCCACCAGTGGGTGTGTGCGGGGAGCTTCCTTGCAGAAGCGGCAAGGACAGGGCCTGTCCGGTCCTGTCAGTGACCCCACTCCTCAGCCATTGCACCACTGGGTCTGTCCTCAGCCATTGCCCACCCTGCACCACTGGGCCTGTCCTCAGCCATTGCCCACCCTGAAACACTGGGTCTGTCCTCGGCCATTGCCCACCCTGAAACACTGGGTCTGTCCTCGGCCATGCCCGCCCTGCACCACTGGGTCTGTCCTCAGCCATTGCCCACCCTGCACCACTGGGTCTGTCCTCAGCCATTGCCCACCCTGCACCACTGGGTCTGTCCTCAGCCATTGCCCACCCTGAAAC
>NW_016107882.1:168553-189450 GCF_001604975.1 Cebus imitator | reverse complement strand
ATACTCAGCTTTCCCCCTGCCTTCAGCCCTGCATCCCCCACACAGCTTCCAACTGCAACTTAACACAAGGTTGGAAACCCGTCCCCCAGCTGAGGTTAAGGGCACTGTGGCGTTTGCGCTGCTTCTGGCTTTGGCCCAGTCTTGGCAGGTGGCCCTCCTGCCTCGCTCTTCTTGGGACCTGACGGGCTCCTTGGCATGGCAGCTCTGCCAGGGCCAGAGCCCACCATCCCCAGGAAGCCAGACTCTACCCGGGAGCCCCTGCCCAGTAGAATGCAGGGACCCTACATTACTTTTCTGAGGTTGGGGGAGAGGGTGCGTTCAAGGAGGAAGCCTGAGCTTACCCCCCGAGCACTGCCCTCCTTTACACACCACTGCCAATTTCTAGGTGTGTGGTTTGTCCGGATGGTGGAGGGGACAGGGCCCGTCAGGAGGCACTCTTGGGGAATCACGGAGCACGAAACTTTAGAGCTGGCCTTGGGCTTGGAGAGGAAATTCAACCTGAACTCACCCAAACGGCTCTGAGGACCTGCGCGCTGACCATGACGCTGACCATGACTCTGACCGTGCCTGAGCGATCCTCCACTGTCCTGCCAGCCGGAGCGTGCGGGGAGGGCTGGAGCCTGAGGACCTGCATGGAGACGTGTAAGAACACAGCTACGGTGCACGCAAAGGCTTCCGCCTGTGTCTCAGGGCTCCTAATGCTGCACAGAGCCTGTGATCTGCGTCAGACTCACGGCTTCATCCAACAGAGCAGTGGGGCACGAGGGGAGGGAGCCTGTGTGCGAACGCCGCAGCCCCTGGGCGCATGGTCTCAGGGCCGGCTGCACATACCGTGCTTGGAACTACTCAGTCATGGGTTTACTGTGTCCCCCAAATGCATACATTGATGTCCTAACCCCTGTACCCCCAAAGGTGGCTGCATTTCTACAGAGAAACTTTAGAGATGATTAAGGTAAAATGAGGTCGTTTGGGTGGCCCTGATTCACCAGGGCTGGTTTCTTAATAAGAAAAGGAGACAGGGGCCCGGCGTGGTGGCACGCACCTGCACAAGTCCCAGCTACTCAGGAGGCTGAGTCAGAAGAACTGCCTGAACCCAGGGGGTGGAGGTTGCAGTGAGCTGAGATTGTGCCACTGCACTCCAGCCTGGGCGACAGAGTGAGACTCCGTCTAAAAACAAAACAAGACAAAAAGCAAAGGAGACAAGGACAGAGGGACGGCCCTGTGAGGACACAGGGAGAAGACACCATCTGCAAGCCAAGGAGAGGGGCCTCGGAAGGAACCAGCCCCTCCACACCTTGACCTTGGACGCCCACCTCCAGCACAGTGCGGACGAGCTCCTTCATTTAAGCTGCTGAGGTTTCGGTGCTTCTCCAGGGCAGCCGCCCTGACTCGTGCTCGGAGCTAGTTGTGGGGTTGGCAGAGCCTGAGCGTATCTGTGTACACAGGTATGTGTTTAGGCTTGAGCTGGCTGGGGGGAGAGATTCAGCACCAAGGGAAGGAACAGGAAATCCTCTGGACACACAAGCTGCATTTCTCTCAAGCCCAAACACTTCCTACAAGCAGTGCAGTCGGTATTAGGATAAAGATGTCACCACATCCTCCCTGGTGTTCCTCACAGCAAGCTCGAGATGTGGGAACCCGGGCACCCTCCACATCAGGGAAGGGACTGAGGGAAGAGGTGGCTGTCATCCTGGGGCCTCATGCCCTGCAGGGAAGCTGAGCTTCCCGTCCTGGGGACCCGGATCCAGGGCCTCTCTTGGGGTCTAAAACCTTTGAGGCAAAGGAGATGCAGAGAGGTCCATCCACGCCCAGACCCAGCGGGCCACGGAGGAGTGACTGGCACTCAGAATTTGATCTCAGAGACCCAGGTGACTCCAGAGGACTGACCGGTGCTCAGAATTTGATCTCAGAGATCCACGTGACTCCAGAGGACTGACAGGTGCTCAGAATTTGATCTCAGAGACTCACGTGACTCCAGAGGACTGACTGGTGCTCAGAATTTGATCTCAGAGACCCAGGTGACTCTGGACCTGAGATCTCATGAGATCCCCTCCCCTGTGCCAGGTCTTGATTTATCATCATTTAACTTCTGGGATATTTATAGTGTCAGGAAATAATCACGAAAGATTGACTTGTTGGGCAGCAGAAAACTACCAAAATTAAATTTAAAAAGAAAGAAAAGAAGAAAATCCCTCTTAGAAATGCATTGTGGATTCTCCACCACACCAATTCGGAGTATGTTCCCTTTGGGAAATTTCCATCCACCACGTTTTCCCTGCATTGCTTTTGTGTCAGTAGAGCAGTCCTGGAAACTGGAAAGAATGGAGCAAAGGAAAACAAAATAAAACGAACCCAACGTTGCAGTTCCCACATTCTTCCCTCAGCACCATGAGTGAGAATGAAATCATTCAACCTACGTTTCTTGGGCAGAGCTCTGTGCCGGCCCAGGTGCTGGGGTGGGTGAACCCCCGCACCAGCGGCGGGAAGGAAGAAGGGGAGACCCTCACGGGCTCTTGGTAGAACCTGGCTTTACACACGCAAGGCAGTGACGTTAACACGGCGACAGGTTCTCTGTGTCTTCCCTGGCCTCCTCTGGTGAACATAAATCCCACCTGGAACCCTCCGTGTCCGGAAACGGCCCCTGCCGCGCTGCAGCCTGTTACTCGCCTAGAACGGCACGCAGCAGCCAGGCTCGGCGTCCTCTCCCGAATAACCGTGACTCGATTACACATGGAGTCATAAACGGTTTTCTAGCATTCTTTGATTTATTTATTTTTTATTTTTATTTTTTGAGATGGAGTCTCGCTCTGTCACCCAGGCTGGAGTGCGGCGGCGCGACCTCGGCTCACCGCAGCCTCCGCCTCCCAAGTAGCTGGGATTACAGGCGCGCGCCACCGCGTCGGCCTAACTTTTGTATTTTTAGTAGAGACGGGGTTTTGCCACGTTGCCAGGCTGGGCATTCTTTGTTTAAATGGGAGAATTCTGACTCTTGGACCTCGGAGAGGCAAGCCCAGGCCCGCACCGCGTCACCACTGGCCGCTGCGTCCTCCCTTGGCAGTGATGCCTGCGGCATGGAAATAAAGGGGCGCGGGTAACACAGATGCGGGTAAACGCGCACCAGGGAGGGCTGGCCGCGCGTGCCCGATGTGCTTGTGCCGGTCGGTCCGCCGTGTGCTCGCTGCGGGAGCCGCGCTCCGATCCCGGACCCGCGGGAGGCCGGAGCGAGGAGCAGAGAGGACGCTGCGAACTACGGGGTGAAATACGGCCGGGTGCATTTAGAAATTCCTACTGGGGGCAGGGGCAAAGTATCTATAATAATTTTAAGGACATTTCCCAAATGTTTATTTAGATAAAAGATGGATAACGGCGAAGCTCCCGAACCTGCAGCCCGATAACTAGGCTTTATTAATGACCTGCCATATGCGAGGGCCGGGTAATTAAAGTTTTTCCCCCAAAGGAAGAGAGTGGACAAATTTGTTTGATGCTTTGATAACCAGGGACACTGGTTGAAAACTCTTGATATAATCGGGGCTCATTCGATTTCCTCGCGACAGCCACTCCTATCAGCTAATTTCACCTGTGAATAGTTAATTACCCCGATGCATATGGGCCGGCCATTAATAACGCTGGACTGTCACCGCTCCTTTGTCACCACACGCGCCTCTTATCTCCCGAATCTCCTGCTTCTTCTTCTTCTTTTTTTTTTATTCCTTCCCATTCTGTCTCTTAAAAAAAAAATAATGCTTAGGAAGACAGATGTGAGCTGTGAGATTCCGCGGCTGTGTCGGAGGCGGCGCCGGGGACTGGGTGCGGAACAAGTCCCCAGCGGCCTGAAGGAGGGTGGGTGCCTGAAGCGCCCCGGCCAGCCCCGGCGGAGGTGCTGCCTCCAGACCCAGCCTGTGTGCAGAGGGGCTGGTGGGGCTCAGGCGCCTGGCTCGCTGGCTCCTGCCGATGGACCTCAGGCGCGCCCAGGCCGGGGAGGGCCGGCAGTTCCGATGGGGGCTGCTCCCTCATCACCGGAGCCCCAGCGAAGCACTGGAGCATTCAGTCTCCTGGGAATGTGCTTTCCCACGGTGGGACCTCACTCTATCCGTGTTGGGCATATCCATTTCTGGGTCCTGACCTTGAGCAAGTCAATTGACTTCTCTAATATTCATTGGCTCACATGTAACATGGGATTGACAGCGTCTGTGCTGGAGCACATGGGGGCCTGAGAGCAGTGGGTGGAAAGGGCATCTCAGAAGATTGCCCTCAGGATTGCCACGTGCTACACTTGGGTGGTGGAGGGTGCCCCTACTCCACAGGGCTCCCAAGCCTGGCAGGCTGGCACTGGCATCTGTGCTGGGGCTCACTCTTGCTGTTCCCTGGGAGCTTTTATGGATGCTCACAGAGTGGGGTGAACTTCCACTTCCCCTGCATTTTGCTTTCCTGGGCCATGTGTCTTCTGTGACCACGGCTGTCCTAGAGTCCGGTGGGATCTCCCCACTGGCCCAGCAAGGAGGGTGAGAGGGAAGGTAGCCTCACTGTGCAGACGGATGCTCTCTGCAGGGGACGCTGCTCACTGGAGTGTGGAAGACGACCAGGGACAGGGAGGGGGGGTGGGGACAGGAGGTTCCTAAGAGCTGCCCCTCCCAGGTGAGGTGACCACAGAGGAGCCTTTGTTTTCAAGGGAGCACATCCGAGTCCATGGGGGACAGGGCTGGTGCTCCCCAGCAGGCTGGGGTCGGAGGCAGGTGGGTCACAGAGGAGGGGGAGGGCCCCTCCTCCAGGACTCTGTGCAAGGGGACCTCGTCCCGCTGGGTCCCACACTTCCTCTCTCTCCCTGTTTTCTGCCTGCCTCCCCCAGCGTTGAATTCCCTGAAGCTGAGCAGAGCCTCCTCTGCCTCGATGTCCACCCACAGCAGGAGCACAGGGGCACAGCAGGTGTTCAGGGAAGGCTGGAAGAACCAGTGACCCTCAGAGGAAGAGCTTGCTCGGCGACTGGTAGGATGGAGCCACGGGCTTTAGGGAGGATGTGGACCATCCAGCCTGCAGCCATCGCTCGGTGACCTCCAAGCACATTTCTGGTTGTCACTAAGTCAGGGAGTGCTTCATGAGTTTGGGTGTTCAACGAGGAACGCTTTGGGGCCCCGGGAGAAGGAACCAGGTGGGTAGCGGGCAGCCCGGGGCATCGCTCCAACCAGGCAAAATCCGGAGACCCTGGATGTGGGGCCGTGGGCTAGCCTGGCCCAGATCGGGTCTATGAGGCCGCCTGTGTTACTCTAGGCTCCACCCTTTGAAAGATGCTTCAGTGCCCCACAAAACCATCCCCTAAGGGCTCTGAGGGGCCACAGTGGTCCTCGAGGAGGGTGAGTGACCCTCAGTTCCTTGCTGGACACCCCTCCCTCCCCAGACACAGATCCCTGCAGGCAGAAGGAAAGAGACGGACAAGGGGCTCCAGCAAACACCCCTCGCCCTGTTCTGTGGCCCCACCCCAACACATCTCCTCCCAGGGCACAGCTGCCAGTGGAACCACCTTTGCAAAATTATGACAAAAGAGATCTAACTTAACCAACTCCTTCCTGCTTCTAACTTCCAAGCTGTCCTTGTTCATTCCTGAACACAGACTGAACTCACTTTGGGAGAAACCTAGATTATATTTTAAACAAAAACGAAAACAGCCTTTTCCCAAGCAGACCTCCTTCTTGCCTGGGTACTAGATGGCCTTTGTAGGACTAACATTAGCCATAAGATTAGAAACGATGGTTTAGGAGTCACGCAGCTGGAGGCTGCAGGATTCTGACCCTCCTTAAACTGCTCCTGAGATCAGGGCTCGAGATGTTTTGCAGACCCTGCACTGGATGGGTCAGCTGGCCCTGCCCAGATCAATAAACTGTCTCATCTGATCTTGTGGCCCCCACCCAGGAACTGAGTCAGCAGAAATAGACAGCCCCGACTCCCTGTGACTTCAGCCCTGGCAGATCCGCACTCCTGGCTCACTGGCTTCCCCCATCCAGTAAGTTGTCTTCAAAAACTCTGCTCCCGGAATGCTCCGGTAGACTGACTTGAGTAATGAGAAAACTCTGGTCTCCACACAGCGGGCTCTCTCTATTGTAATTCCTGTCTTGATGAATCAGCTCTGTCTCAGCAGCGGGCAAGGCAAACCCCTTGGGCAGTGACACCAGCACCCTTCACCAGCTCCCACCAGGTCCAGGTGCCTCCCAGGCTGAGCTGGGCCTGTCATCTTTTGGCCTTTGGGTGGGCTTGGCCCAAGAGAGGCCCCGTAGAGGCTGAGGCAGAGGCGCTGCCCCAGGTCCTGGTGCCCCTGTGCTGCTGCCAGGCCCTGGGTGGCTGCGCTTGCCCCCCTGGTCCAGTGGACACTACTGTCCCCTGGCTCCTGATCTCTCAGAGCCTGCAGGGCTGCCCTGCTGCCTGGATGAGGCACCACTGCCCCTGTCAGCTCATTCCTGCTGCCCAAGAAGACCAGCACCAGACAAGTAGAGAAGACAGATTTTACCCAGGGCAGTCACATTAGGGGCTCCATGGCAAACGTGACAGGACAGGCAGAGACCTGCAGCCAGGGAGTGGGGGTCGGTGTGGGGAAGGGACCACCAGGAGACATGGAGGCCTCCTTTTCTGGCAGAACCAACTTCATGGAATTCCTCTGATGGGAAGCTGGGGATCAGGTACTGAGGGTCAGACAGAGGAATTTCCCAGACACTGAAGGAGGCCAAGTGCTAAAGGTGGGGGCTTCTTGGAACACTGACCTCATAGGATTCTCTGCTCAAACTGGATTGTACAGGGAAGGAGGTAGATGAGCCCAGGAAGACGTTCAGGAGACCAGCTGCAGTGTGGACCACAAATAATCTATTGTAACCCTCCGCCAGCCACGGTAGGACCCTCTCCCTTAAGCAGCTGAGCACCCTTCCCTCCCTCCATTCCTGGAGAATCAGCTGCCCCTCCCGCCCTCCACTCCCAGAGTCCGCTGTCCCTCCCGCCCTCCACTCCCAGAGTCCGCTGTCCCTCCTGTCCTCCATTCTTGGAGAGTCCCCTGCCCCTCACCTCCTGCCACCAGTTGCCCATCTAGTCCCACAGCAGCTGGATGGACAGCAGCCTGCACAGTCTGTTCAGCATAGCCACCATCCCTTCTCCTCAGGAAGTCTCCGCTCAAGGTACTCCCTGCAGAGGGGCCCTGCGCCCCTGGAGCGGCCCCTCCCTACTCTCCACCACTTACAGGCCTCAGGCATCACTGCTGGGGGAGCCTCAGCCTGTCCTGGGACTGAGCCTCCTCCTCTTCCTCCTCCCACTAGGACCTAGTTGGGGAATCCCCCAGACATGCCCTTCATGAATGGGGCTTCCTGAGGACCAGGGTGTTACTGCAGAGGGTGTGGGGTGTGAGGTGGATTAGCATGACCCTGTGTTGGGGACATGGCTGAGACATGCAGCTCTCTCTGAACCACGCGTTCCTGAGAGAGAATGCTCTTAACTGTGGCTGGGAGGTCCTGCCGCCACCTGCTGTCCAGATTGTGGGGTGGACAGGGACCCCAGAAGTGTGGGCAAGAGAAGGCTGTGGGCTGGGGCTGGGGTGGTGGCGTGGGGCCCTGGGGAGGCAGTGGCTATGGAGGGAGGGCTGGCAGGAGGGTTGGGGAGGGCTATGGAGGGAAGTGCTGCCTGAGCATTGGGGTGAGGCCTGGCATTAGCCACGGACAGTCCCCCTGGGGTGAGGACACGGGGGCCGGAGTCCCTGGAGCTTCGTCATCTCCATAATCAGGAGGTGGCAGAGCTCCAGGTTTGGGGGAGTTTGCCTGGACCTGCTGGCCTCCCCCAGTAAGCAGTTTGGAGGGCTGCCTGGCTCTCACCTGGAGGGGATACAGTCTTTGCCAGCCCCATCTACAAACCTGGAGCCAGAGGCTGGCCACAACGCCCCGTAGTTCTGGTGGGGGCTGGGAAGGGACAAGGCCCAGCTCTCAGGGGTCCCTGTCACCCTGGGCCAGGTCTTGCTGACTCAGGGACTGGGCTGGCTGTGGCATCAGGGAGAAAGGCTGCAGCCGGCAGGGATGAGTGACATGGGTGGGCACCCTGCCCTGGGCGCCGTGAGCACCTGCACCCAGAGAAGCTCAGCAGATGTGGGACCGGAGTGGGAGCTGCAGGCTGAAGCTGTGGCTGTGAGCTGGGCCCTCTCTGCCAAACCCTTTCAGATGGCTGGTCTTAAACTCAGTCTACTAGCAAAGGGAGGGAAGTCCATCGCCCGGGAGGGCTCAGCCCTGCAGCCCCAGGAGGCTGGCCGTTGTGATGTTTGCTGTGGGAGCGCAGATTCTGTACCTGTGATTAACTCCAGACGGTGCGCCCGCATCCAGTCCTTGATACGAGGGTCCCACAGCAGGGAGTCCGCACAAAGACACCTGAGATGGGGCCCCAGGGAATGACAGGGAGAAGCTGGCCCCACGCCGCCCACGTTGTGACGTGTACCAGTGCATCCTCCAGCCTCGCGGCTCTGAGGTTTTGTTCGCCATGTGAGCAGCTGGCAGGCTGCCCACAGCCTTCCTTGGCCCTGCCCTCCTGTGCGTTGGGGCAGGTGGGCTCGTAGGTGCAGGAGGTGGTTCAGGCTGCATGCTGTGTGTTACATTCGTCCTGGCACTGGGGAGTCAGAGCTGGGCCAGGCAGAGGGCATCCACGCAGGGAGAAACAGAACAAGGCAGCAGCGCAGTACCCGCTGTCCACTCCTGCCTAACACACACCCCTCGGGCCGCGCCTTCAGATGGCAGCCAAGTCCTTAGCTCATGACTCTGGTCAGCAGTAGGTCCTGGGCTCAGCAGGGGGTTCTGCCCACCTCCCCGGGTCTTCCTGGCACGTCCTTAGCTGTGAGTGACCACGTGGCCGTGGCTCTCTGTGGGTCGGAGCCTGGGCTGGAACAAGCAGCCAATGGGGCTGACCCAGAGTCTCACCCCAAGCCTAGGGTTTGGATAAATGTGTAATGACGTGTCCACCGTTGAAGTGTCATGCAGAGTATTTTCGCGGCCCTAAAAAACATCCTTCATGCTCTGCCTGTTCATCCCTCCTTCCCGCTAATGCCTGGAAGCACTGATCTCTTTCCACAGTTTTGGCCTTTTCAGAATGTCCTGGAGTTGGAATCACAGCGTGTGGCCTTACCAGACTGGCTTCTTTCACTGAGTAATAAGCATTTACGTTTCCTCCATGTCTTTCCATGGCCCATTTCTTTTTAGAGCTGAGTAATATTCCACTGTCTGGACGTGCAGTTTATTTAACCATTCACCTACTGAAGGATATCTCAGTTGCTTCCAAGCAAATATGGAATTATTAGACAAGGAATGGAACTATGAACGGAAGCTTCTATAAACATTATGAGTAAAGCTTGTCTAATGAACAGTGCTCCTATAAACGTCATGAATAAAGGTTCTGTAAACATACACATGCAGGTTTTGGTGTGGACACACATTTTCATCCCCTTTGGGTAAATACCAAGGAGTGTGGATCTTAGATTAAAAGGTAAGAGTATGTTTAGTTTTTAAGAAACCACTAAACTCGCTTCCATAGTGGAAGTGTTACTTTGTCCGTCCATCAGCAGTGGATGGGAGTTCCTGTGGCTCCACACCCTGACCAGCGTTTGAAGTTTGCAGCGTTAAGGTTTTGGCTGTTGTGATAGATGTGTAGTAGCAGTACATCATTCTAATTTGCATTTCCCTGAGGACATATCATGTGGAAAAGCTCTTTAATGTTTACTGCCGTCTGTATATATTCTTTAGTGAAGTATCTGCTCAGATCTTTCGCCACATTTTAATTGGGTTGCTCATTTTCTCCTTGTTGCATCTTAAGAGCTGTTTGTGTATTTCAGATAACAGTCCTTATCAGATACGCCTATTTGCAAATATTTTCTCCAGGTTGTGGCTTGTCATTCTCTTGACATTGTCGTTTACACGGCAGAAGTTTTTCATAAAGGCCAACTGGTCAATTATTTATTTTATGAATCATGCCCTTAGCATTTTATCTAAAAAGCCATTGCTACATCCAAGGTCATCTAGGTTTTCTTCTAGTTTATCTTTTAGGAGTGTCATAGTTTTGCATTTTACATTTAGGTCTGTGACCCATTTTGAGTCGGTTTTTGTGAAGTGTGTAAGGTCTGTGTCCAGATTCATCATTTTGTCTGTAGCTATTTGCTGAAAAGGCTGTCCTTCCTCCACTGAATTGGCTTTGCTTCTTTGTCAAGGATTGGTTGACTAGACGTGTGTGGATCTATTTCTGGGCTCTCCGTTCTGTTCCTTTGACCTATTTGTCTATCCTTTTGCCATGACTATGCTGTCTTGAGTACTGGAGCTTACAGTGACGCTTGACATCAGGTAGTGTCACTCCTAGGACTTTGATCTTCTCCTTCAGCTCCGACGTGTCTATTCCGAGTCTTTTGTCTTGCCATACAAACTTTAAAAATCAGTTTTTCTGCATTTGCCAAATAACTCACTGGATTTTGACTGAGATTACATTGAATCTGCTGATCAAGTTGGGAAGACTGACATATTTCGTCTTCCTATTCATAGAGATGAAATAGCTCTCCACTAACTTATTCTTTGATGACTTTCATCAGAGTTTTGTAGTTTTCCGCATGTGTATCTTGTAGATATTACTATATTTATACCTAAGTATTTCATTTGCGGGGGTGATAATGTAAATGGTGACGTGTTTTTAATTTTGAATTCCACTGTTCATTGTTGGCACATAGGAAAGTGACTGCCTTTTTATATTAACTGTATATCTTGCAATCTTGCTATGATTATTTATTAGTTCCAGGAGGATTTTCAGTCATTTTTTTAAAGATTTTATACATAGATTATCATGTCATCTATGAACAAAGACATGATCAGAAATGACATGATTTGTTTTACTTTTTCCTACTCAATCAGTATACCTCTTATTTTATTTATTTATGTTTTGTTGCACTAGCTAGGACTTCCCGTATGGTGCTGACTGACACGCAGTGGTGAGAAGTGACGTCACTGCATTCTTCCTGCTTTCAGTAGGAGAGCTTCCGATTTCTCACTATTAAGTGTGATGTGAGCTGTAGATTTTTGTAGATATTAGTTGTTAAGCTGAGGAAGTTACCCTCTGTTGCTAGTTTGCTGAGAGTCTTATCACAAATGAGTGAAATGAATCATGAAGTCTATTTTGTAATGACACTACAGCACTTCACAGGTAGTGCAAGTATTCTAGATAACAAAATAATCCTGACTCTTCTTTTCCATCCCTTGTTACCATAGCTGCCATTCATGTCTCATACATAAGCACATATTTAAGCATGGCTAACTAAATGCATTGTTGTTATTCTCTTGTCAAATCCAACAAAAATCCCAATATTTTCATCTATTAATAATAATCATATGGTTTTTCTCTGTTAGCCTGTTGATGTGATGGATTTTACTGAATTTCAAATGCTGAATCAGACTTGCATAGCTGGGATAAATGCCATCTTGTTGTGGTGTATAATTCTTTTTACACCTTATAGGATTTGATTTGCTAATATTGTGTTGAATATTTTTGCATCTATATTTATGAGAGATATTGGTTTGTAGTTTTTTTTTTCTTGTAATGTTTTTGTCTGGTTTTGGTATTAAGGTAAAGTTGGTCTTATATAATGAGTTAGGAAGTGTTTGCTTGACTTCCATCTTCTAGCATATATTATAGAGCATTGGTACAATTTTTTCCTTAAATTTTTGGTAGAATTCACCAGTGAACCCATCTGGGCCTGGTGCTTTCTGTTTTGGGAAGTTGTTAATTATTGTTTCAATTTCTTTACTATAGACCTATTCAGTTAGTCTATTTCTTCTTTTGTGAGATTTGGCAAATTGTGTCTTTCAAGGAATTGGTCCATTTCTTCTAGGTTATCAAATATGTGGGCATAGAGTTATTCATAATGTTTCTTTATTATCCATTAAATAGCTCTGGGATCTGCAGTGATGTTTCCTCTTTCATTTCTGATACTAGTAGGCTGTGTCTTCTCTTTTTTCTTAATTATCCTGGTTAGAGTCTTATCAATTTTATTGATATTTTCAAATAATCATCTTTGGGTTTTATTTTCTTTTTTATTTTCTGTTTTTGATTTTATTGATTCCTGCTCTGATTTTTATTGTTTTCTTTCTCCTAATACATTGGATTTAGCTGCTTTTTTCCTCAGGTGAAAGCTTAGATTATTGATTTTAGATCTTTCTTTCTTTCTTTTTCTTTTCTTTTTTTTTTTTTTTTTTTTTTTTTTTTTTTTTTTTTTNACAGCCTCACTCTGTTGCCTAGGCTGGAGTGCAATGGCTTGATCTCAGCTCACTGCAACATCTGCCCCCTGGGTTCAAGTGATTCTTCTGCCTCAGCCTCCTGAGTAGCTGGGATTATGGGCTATGCCACCACGCCCAACTAATTTTTGTATTTTCAGTGGAGAAGGGGTTTTACCATGTTGGCCAGGCTGGTCTCAAACCCTTGACCTCAAGTGATCCACCCACCTTGGCCTCCCAAAGTGCTGAGATTACAGGCGTGAGCCACCGCAGTTGGCTTGTATTTCTTCTTTTCTAAAATATATTCAATGCTATACATTTTCATCTAAGCACTGCTTTATCAACATTATTTCGAACGCACTGTTACCTGTTAGGTCAACTAACAATACAACTAACAATATGAAAATAAAACTTTTTATTTAACTTCCATTCATTTCTTCTTCAGGCTCCTTTCTTTCTTTGTGAAGATCCAAGTTTCTGACCTCCATAATTTTTCTTTCCTCTAACAAATTTTTAATATTTCTTGCAAGCAGGTCTGTGGACAACACACTTCTCAGTTTTGTCTGAGAAAGTCATTATTTTTTCTTTACTTTTGAAGGACAGTTTCACAGGGTATAGAATTCGAGGTTGGTGAGTTTCTTTTTTCTGAACACTTTAAATATTTTACTTGACTCTCTTCTTGCTTAGCCAATTTCTGAGGATAAGTCAGATGTGATCCTTATCACAGCTTCTCTGTAGGGAAGGGTTTTTTTCCATGTAGTTTCTCTTAAGATTTTTTCTTTACCTTTGATTTTCTGAGGATTGACTCTGATATGAATAGGTGTCTCTTTTTTTTGGCATTTATGTGGCTTGGTGCTCTCTGAGCTTCCACAGGTTCCTGAGGATCTTTGGTTTGGTGTCTAACATTAGTCTGAGAAAAATTCTTAGTCATTACTGCTTTCAGTATGGCCTCTGTTTCTTGATCTCTTTCTTTACCTCCTGGTATTTCCATTAGGCATATATTATACCTTTTGTAGTTGTTCTGCAATTCTTAGTGTGTTTTTTGCTTTTTAATATTTTTTTCCTTGCTATTCAGTTTTGCAAGTTTCTATGATCACATCCTCATGCTGAAAGATTCTTTCCTCAGTTGTGTTCAATCTAGTAATGAGTTCATCGCAGGAATTCTTTATTTCTGTTGGAGTATTTTTGATCTCTAGCATTTGTTTTTTGCTGGAATGTCTACCTCTCTGCTTATATTACTCATTTGCCCTCGAATGCTGTTTGCTGTTCACATTAAAGCCTTAGTGTATTAGTCACAGCTTTTAAAATTTCAGGAATCCCAACATTCCTGCCACAGCTGAGTGGTTGTGATGCTGGTTTTTGCCTGTTAGTCTTGTAAATTTTTGTTGAAAGGTGGACGTGTTGTACGGGGTGAAGGGGAACTGCTGTAAACGGGGCTTCAGCGAAGTTGCGGTGCTGCAGGGCAGGGGTCTGTGGTCCTGTGACTCAGTCTCAGTCCCAGGGAGCCTGGCCTCTGAGCTTCACAGGTACCGCTCCGATGCTTCCTCTCTTAGGTGGAATAGGATGGCTAGAGCCAGCTTGAGTTGGGTGTTTCCAGTCTCAGCTCTTATAAAACTGCAGCAGGTCTGGCTAGGGTTAAACAGTTTCTTCTGAAGCTTTGCTAAGAAGAGAATGCTCTGGTGTATCTCAGAACGTTCCCCTTCCCTTTCCCCTGCCTAAAGCACAGGGGATGTTTCTCTGATGTTCCCCATGAGCACTGCAGGGCTCCTGGGGGTAAAACTCACAAGGTGGCCCCCCAGTGCCCGGGTCCCTGGGAGTTGGTCACTCTCAGACTTGTCCACACTGAGCTTCCAGCAGCTCAACAGGTTCTGCTGATGTGTTTCTGCTCAGGTAAGTTGTGCTTCTCTGTACCCACCTGTCTGTCTGTCTCTCCCATTTGTGAGGGCAGGGGTTTGCCGTGTGACCTGACTTCTCTGATGAGTCTAAGGAGAGTTGTTGACTTTCCAGTTTGTTTTACTTGTTGCGTTAGTTCTGAGCAGTGACCTCTGAGTGCCTTACATGCCAGACCCTGTAACTCCTTTTCATAGCTTCGCTGTGCCTGTGCCAAGCTGGAAGCTTCTACATGGACAATGCTAGGTTCAGCAAAATGATGACCTATGGGTTGGTTTACTAAGCACCTCTGAGGACTGGTCCTACGCACCACAGTGAGGGCACACAGGTGAACAGCATCACCAAGGGGGCTGCATCAGGGTGTTAATGACCCTGAGGTTGTTCATGGAACAAGGGACAAGGTGGGGGATGGGACAGAGGACCCGGTGCCACCAACAGAGGCCTTCTCGACCTTGAGCTCCAGCAAGAAGGTAGTTCCCGGGTGCCCAGGAGTTCCCCAAATGCCCCTGGCAGACCAGTGGAGTATGACAGAAACAAGATTAAAATAAAATGGTTCAGGCCACTGGCCCTGACCTCCTGCCTGGAACTGGAGCTCTGCTGAGGGATCTGTGGGGGCCGAGCCTGCTGCCTTCACAGAAGCTGATGCTTAGGATTTCCCTATAGGGCCGAGGGCTGAGTGGAGCCCCCCATACACACTACGTTGGAGCTGCTCAGCTCAGGAGAACGGCCACGAGAGCCACTCTTCAGTTCTTCTCTTCCTTTCCCTCCTGAGGAAAGCCTCACCTGGAGCTGAGGGAAATAGCGGCTGAGGGCATGAACGCTTTCCTTATGTTTGGGGAAAGAATGGTTTCATCGCAGCCTTCCCACCCTGACCACCAGCATCTTGGGATTTGGGGGGACTGACACGAAGGAACCTCCCAAGTGGGGTCTCCCTTTCCCCAAGAAGAAGCCCCTGCTGGCCCAGGTAGCTGGGAGAGCTGCAGACAGCCCCCAAACTGCTCAGTGGGTGCCACCCACACTCTGTGCCCTGAACCCCATGCCCTACAGAGCAACCCCATGCGCCAGCCAGCAGCCTCAGAGCAGCCTGCCCCGGCCCGGGGCTCGTGGCTTGCCTGTTCCCTGAGTGGGGGAGGGCGGGAAGGCGGTGTGAGTGAGTGGCTGGCTGAGAGATTAGAATCTCAGCCCCTTTACAAGATGCATGAGCCTCGCCAACTCCTGTGCCGGCCCCATTCCTCTTCCGATCCATTAGCGGGGTCTCCATCACGGCTATATCTCCCTCCGAGGTCGGGCAGCATCCATCCTGCCTGGCTGCACCTGCATTTCCATGTCTCATGATCCATCTGCTGCCTCTGCAGACAGCCGGCCCAGGACAGACAGGCGGGGGCTGGCATATCGTTCAGATAAGCTGTTTATCGCTCCCTTGACACCGCTCCATCTCCCCGCAGCTGACCCCACACTCGCTAATGCCCAGATTGTGGGCGGGAGAGTGGCCAACCCGCAGGGTCAAGGTGCGCATCCCCCCCTCCTCGGGTGCTGAGGAAGGAGGCAGCAGAGGCCTTGCAGCAACAGAGCTGGGGCTGCGGTTGAGGAAGGTGGCGGAGCACGGGGAGGAAGGCGGCCGGGCGCGGGGAGGGCCCTGCCAGGTGCTTTGGGAGTCCTGCGGGTCTGGAGAATGAGCACGTTGGCTCCATCATTCCATGACCAGAGGCTCCTGAGCCAGGCACCGTCCCCTTGGTTGGGGCATTAGGCTGCAGGAATGCTGCCCGGTCCAGGGGCTTTCAGCCTGCGGGACCCCGAGAGCTCTCTGTGAACCCCTCCACGGCTGTGCGGGCCTCGGGCTGAGGCAGCCTGCGGTGAAGGAAGACACTTGGGAGAAGCTGGTGGGAGCTGAATCCCTAAACACAGGGGACATTCCAGGCCCGTGGAAATTGGAAACCCGAGTAGGGAGTAGGAAAGGGTGCGGGACTCAGGAACCGGGAAGAGCTGGTGTTCCTTTAATTCGCCTGGTGGCAGTTCAGGGTGTTTCCACCGCAAGGCAGAGGCCATCACAACACTGGGCCCGTGTCCCTGTGGACATGACGTAGCGCAATGTGGCATGATGTGGGAACGTGACCTGGAACGTGACGTGGGCATGATGTGGCATGACGTGGGAGCAGCGTGGCGGAGCGACGCTTCAGAGCCTGCAGGGCATTAGGGGGGAGGATGGCGGAAGAGGGGCCCCCAGGTCCCGGGCCCTCCCAGCTTGAGTGCCGCCAGGCTGCGTGGCCTGGGCGAGGGGAAACAAAGTCAGGTCAGAGAGCAAGGAGGACAGGAGGCCAGGGTGGAGCCGGGCACCCACATGTGAGGACGGCTGGGCACTGGGTCCCCGGCGTCAGGATGCCATGCCTCCTGGTGGGCGTCGCCCTTTCCAGGGGCTGCTGGGACACGTGGCCGCCACTGTGTGGCTCATCACAGAGGAAGTCATTCCCTCTCATCCCAGAGTCCACGCCGCTGACGGTGACCTGTCCTTCTAGGGGCCCTCAAGGGCTCTGCCCAGCCTCTCCCCTCAGCACCCCTGACCAGCCAAGCATTGCACCAACCCACCCCTGCCTCACATGGTGCCTCCTTCCTGCTCGGGGGCTTCTCCTCTCTGTCACTTGCAAAAACAGGCATCCTTGTATTTAGGGCTCACCTATTCCAGGAGGCTCTCATTTCAAAGTTCTGACCTTAGGGACAGCTGTAGGATCCAGTTTCCAAGCAAGCTGGCATTCCCAGGCAGGAGGGATTAGGACCTGGGCCTGTCTTTTGGGGGACTCCATTCTGCCCCTGCAGGGCCTCAGGGTGGCCACTTTCAGAAGTTGGCTGTGGTGCTTGCAGACGTCCCGTGGCCATCCTGGTATTTTTGAGTATTTGAAACGACAGATTTACCACCTAGGTAAGTGAAGCAGGCGTGGGCGGGTACCCAGGCTGGAGTGCAGGTCCCCACCCCTCCTGTAGCCCCACCTTGACCCAGCCTCACCCGCAGTCCTTCCCATCCACCTGCTCTGGGGACACTGGCGCCTTGTCCTCTCCCTCCCTGACCATGCTGATGGTCACCACGTTCGCCGCTGGTTGTCAGCCTGCTTCCCACGGATGCACGTTCCTCCGACCACTGGTCAGCCCTGCTAGTGTCCACCTGTATCTCAGCTCAAGTGACTGATCTGGAGGGACCCCCCACAGCACCCTTGCCCTTGCCCTGTGTGTAAAGGATGAAGGTGCTCAGGGCTGGCAGCTGTGGGGACTGGAGGGCCTGGGCCGGGCACCTGGAGAAGCCCAATCACCATGTGGGGCCACCCAGAGCCCCGGGGCACCGAGGATCCCCCAGACCCCAGGCACTGTGTGTCCATCTCGAGTGACTCAGGCTCACACGGGCCCCCACTGCTGTCCTCCTGCGTCCCCACAGACTCGCCTGGAGCTCTCTCTGCAACCTCTGCCTGCTCCAATTCGGACTCCAGTTCTAGGACATCCAGCCACACATAACTTGGATAAGCAGCCTTCATTTTGTGTTCAATAAAAGATAACACAAGAGATCACTGGAGCAACTATGTCAGAGTAAATGTATTTCCTTGTTCAGGAGTGAAGCTCCTTCAGGAGCATCTGCAATTTGCTTTGTCTTGCTGAAAACAATATATTCCCAGAAGACCCCAGCATGAGGCCATTACAGAACATAATTCATATTGCATAAGTTCCGAAGCGTTAGCACGAATGACAAATGGAGGGTTAGTGAAGTATTTATGCTCCGCTGTAAGCGTGGCATCTATAAGTCATAGGGTCCCCGGTGCTCGGGCCAGCACTCACTCGGGATGTGCTCGGCCCCCACGGCTGCAGCCGAAAGGAGCTCTGCTTCTTCGACGTGTGGGAATGCGGCGTTTTGGGCAGAGACACAGCCAGACTTGGCTCCCTTTGTCACCTATGGAGAAAAGAGAGGCTGCTAAGAGGAGTGAAAGACAGCCCACCGAGCAGGAGGACGCGTTTGTGACACAAACAGTGGGTGAAGGGCTAGGGTCTAGAGCCTTTGGGTGAGGGCAGCTGGGCGCAGCTGACTGATAAATGCCCAAAGGCTGGCAGGGCCCTTCCTGACTGACGGGGTGCCAACCAGAAACTCCGCACCCAGGGAGGTGGCGTCCTGTGAGCTGTCAGGGACATCAGATGAATGTCACAGGAATGCACTGCCCCCCATGGTGGGTTCCAGATGAGAGTGTTGATGTGCAAACACTGGCAGGGTGAGGGACGCCGAGAACATCACACTTCAGCAGGTGAATTGGCACAGCCACCTTGGAAACTGCGGGAGCTGCCTGGGCCTCCAGCAAGTCCACGCCCAGTCCGGTCTCGTCCTAGAGAGCCCTGTGCACACGATGGGCGTCCACACTGCCTGTCTGTAGTGGGCGCCAAGGAAACCACCAGGCTGCCGTCGAAAGTGCACGGATGAGGAAAGCCGGGTATCGCCAGGGAACGAAAACCACACAGTGAGTGACCTCGGCCTGGCAGTCACACCGAAACATCCATTGTGAATACATGCTGGGAAAGGCGCCTGGCGATTCGTGTCCAGACCTGTTTGCTGGATGCCGTGGAAAGGCGTGCAACGCAGAAGGGACGGGCGGAGCGCACTGATGAGGGCCCCGGCTCCGGTGGTTTAGGAGAGAAAAAAGTCGGGCACAGGACTGGGGCTCCATGTTCCCTCTTTTATGTGGAAATGGGGCATATAATGTATTTCAGCTGCGCTGCTCCAGCATCCCCACATGCTCCTCCTGCCCAGAGAGGGACTGTGTCCCACTTCCCATATAAGCAGACCTGTGACTGGGGTGGACTTGGCCTTGACAAGGCTGGGCCACCAAAGCCAGTGACTGGCGACCACCTGGTCCATCTGGTATGTCCACCTTGGAGGCAGTGGTCAGCGGCCACCTGGTCCATCTGGGACGTCCACTTTGGAACCCAGTCGCTGTGCCACTGAGAAGCCAGATGGCCATGTGGGAACACCACGCAGGGACCCCAAACACAGGCCACATGGGGTGCCCCCAGCAGCCACACCACACACCAAACACCCACAGGACATGCGATGGGCCTTCCTAGGACTCAGGACGTGGCCTCTCACTGCCTCAGGGCAGAGCCCGCGTCTGTCTGAACTGCGGACGGAAGAGCAAGGCTCACTGCGTGTTATCTGAAACATGGTGCTCAGAGGCAGCGGAGGACCAGGACGGCAGTGCTGTGGAGGCACATACGTCCATACTGCACAAAAGAAATGCTGGAAGGCTAAACACAAAAACAACAAATCCACCAGACACCGTGGCTCATGCCTGGAATCCCAGCACATTGGGAGGCCAAGGCGGTCAGATCACGTAGCCCAGAAGTTCAAGATCAGCCTTCCTTGTCGGGACAGATGGAGACGTGAAGAAATCTGAGACACCACAGGGTCATCTGCGGTCAGCTGAAGTTGTACTGATGGGCAGTACACATCGAGGTAATACAACATGAATTAAAGGAAGGTGGTCACTCAGCTGCAGATGAGGGGCCTGAGCTGTGAGGAGACCTCGTGGCTTCTGGGGGCCGGGGCTCCCCGCTTGCGCAGGCTCTTCCAGCTTGCCTAAGCACCTCCTGCGGGGAGCGGGTCGGATTTCTCCAGCTCGGGATGGCAAATGGAGCCACTGAAGTGGGGCCCGCGGCCTGGCTGAGAGCAGGCGGGAGGGGTGTTCCCACACGTTCTGCAGCAGCTGCCTCTCCAAAATCAAAGGCACTCAAAGTCATCGGATACCATGCTTGGGCCTCCTCCGTGATCCCAGACTCGTCTATCGCAAGTAAACAAATACTGCCGGACCAGTCAGCAGCCTGCCATCCCACGCGCCGACACCTCAACTATCACCCTGGCTCTCCCTGTCCCTGGCCACCTGGTGACAGCAGCCGATATGGGCACCTGCCATGGCCCCAGGACACCCAATGTTCACGGGTACCGCTTTCCTGCATTCCTGCGAGCCCTGTGGGGACAGTTTCCACGCTCCCCCTACCACCTCCAGCCCTGACTGGCACCAGGCTGAGTGTGTGTACGCCGTTTCCCAGCCCTCCAGAGAGCCCTGCACGGGCGCTCACACACCCATCGCACAGGTGGCCTGGCCAGGAGCCTTTCCTGGATTTGCTGAAGGAGCTGCACCTTGTCATCTCACTCCATGGGGACCTCAGCCCCTCAGCCCTCTCCTCCTCTGCCCCTCAGCCGTCTCCCTCCTCCACAGGGACCTCCGCCCCTCATCCCTCTCTCTCCTCCATGGGGACCTCCACCCCTCATCCCTCTCCCTCCTCCATGGGGACCTCCACCCCTCATCCCTCTCCCTCCTCCATGGGGACCTCCACCCCTCACCCCTCTCCCTCCTCCATGGGGACCTCCACCCCTCATCCCTCTCCTTCCTCCACGGGACCTCCGCCCCTCACCCCTCTCCCTCCTCCATGGGGACCTCCACCCCTCATCCCTCTCCCTCCTCCACGGGACCTCAGCCCCTCATCCCTCTCCTCCTCCACGGGGACCTCCACCCCTCATCCCTCTCCTTCCTCCACGGGGACCTCCGCCCCTCATCCCTCTCCTTCCTCCACGGGACCTCAGCCCCTCATCCCTCTCCTCCTCCACGGGGACCTCCGCCCCTCATCCCTCTCCTTCCTCCATGGGGACCTCCTCCCCTCATCCCTCTCCTCCTCCATGGGACTTCCACCCCTCATCCCTCTCCTTCCTCCACGGGGACCTCCACCCCTCATCCCTCT
>NW_016107882.1:159246-167725 GCF_001604975.1 Cebus imitator | reverse complement strand
ACCTCCACCCCTCATCCCTCTCCTCCTCCATGGGACCTCCACCCCTCATCCCTCTCCTCCTCCACGGGGACCTCCACCCCTCATCCCTCTCCCTCCTCCATGGGGACCTTCGCCCCTCGTCCCTCTCTTTACTCCTTGGGGAACCTGCCCTCCCCTCCCTCTGCTACCCCACCTGGGCCTCCACCCTCCCGTCCCTCACACCCAGGCCCCGGGCTCGAGCTGCTGTGCTGATGGCCCCCTGCTGCTGCCCAGCTGTTGTAGCAAGTCTGTCTTGCTCACCGTCATGGGTCCTGGGTCCCCCCGGTTCTCACGGATCCCATGCCTCATTCTGTCTCTGCCTGCAGATGTGTAGTCCTGTGAGGGCTATGGGCTTTGCTTGGCTCTCGCTGTGTCATGGTGCTGAGCACCGGCCCTGGCGAGGCTTTGAGGCAAAAGCACAGGCATGCCTTCCATGAGCTGGGAACGCCACTGGGGGGCTGCAGCCAGCTGGGACCCTGTCCCGCAGGCAGCTGAAACCTCCCCACCCTGTGCAGCTGAGACCTTTCCCGTCTTAACTGAGATACTCCCTTGGGCAGCTGGGACCCCCTTTAACATGACTGGAATCCCGGTCCCATGGGCAGCCGGGACCCCAGCCCAGGGCAGGGGGATTCCTCTCCCCTGCCCTGGTGAGGCAGGCCTGGCTAATTCTCAGCACGTTTCCAGCATCGTCCCCAGGACTGACATCCTGATCCAGCCCAGCAGGCACGGGACCGGCCCCACCCTCCCCACTGGGCTCTGTACCAACACCTTCCTAGGACCTCTCCCCATGGGGGAAGAAAAGAAGAAAAAAAGAGGGGCCTGGAGAATTTGGGCTACTTTGGGTAGAAGGTGAACACTTCCTCCTTCCAGGAAACTTCTCTTCCCTCCCCGGGACTCGGTTTCCTCTGCAGACGCCGGCGGTGCAGCCATCCACGGCTCAGTGTCCTGCTGGGTGCAACTGGTCCCCAGTCGCTACGATGGCATTTGGAAGCACTCTTTCTCACTGTGAAGGTGACAGACCAGGGTGTACAGCGCGCCTTAGCACAGAGGAGTGCCACATTGCCGCGATCGTGGCTCAGAGGAGCTTCTCCAGGGACGCCGCCTTCACGATGCTGACCATGCAACCCGCTTCTGCCAGCCTGGCTCTTCCCACGCCATTTCTACCACGTAACAAAGAACTGCGCCCTCCAGCGCCATGGAAAGCAGGCTTTCATGTGGGTTTTTGGGAAAATGAGAGCCGGGAGAGGAGAGGGTGAGGTGAGGAAACACGAGAGTCAGTCCCCTCCCAAGGAAACGAACAAAGCCCACGAAAACCTGACCGTGTGGGACGAGGGCAGGGCGCTGCAGCCTTCAGTTGTAACATAAGAGGACCACAGTTGAAATCCTGGCCACAGCAAACTCTTCTCTCCGCTCTGAGCTCCCCAGACCTCCATCGGCCCGGACAGGTTCAGCTACCCCACGGGGACCGGCTCTGTGGGCCTTTCCCTCCAAGCCAGGCGGTGGGAGGTGCCCCACAGGGCCCTAGAAGATGAGAGACGCTTTTGGGGAGGAGAGACCCACCCCTGGGGGCACAGGGAGTGCAATAGCAGGGAGGAGTTCCCAGGATGAGAGCTTCTTTATCGGCTCCCTCTGGGCCTAGGGAGCCTCTGTTCTCAGTCCCGGAGTGAGGTTGTCACTCCCGACCAGGGGGCTTTGGCTCCTGGTATTTCCCCATCCGTCATGAGTATTTTCCTCTAAGTGCCGGCTGGAGCCTGAGTGCTCTGAGGCAGCCCCGTCTGGCCACCTTGCCTTCGGCAAACCTCATGGTTTTATCTGGATACACACGTGCGCATCTTGTATCCAAATATGTAGAATTGTAAAAATGAAAGAATGATCTGTAAAACTTTTAGAAGGTTTTACCTTTGAGGGTTGAAAGGGGAAAGGGTGGAGGGGATGAGGCCAAAGCTAGGTTCTCTGAGCAGCCCCAGCTTTGTTTAGAGTTAATTTGACCCCTCATCAACATGTTACATGATTATGAAAGAATAAATCTCTAAAAACTGAAAGCAAAAGCAAACAAGCTACACCCTAACTGCGTCAAGTGAAGGCAAGACGGCTCCTGTTTCAGAGACCGTAAAACACGGAGATGTGGCTGGAACGCCAGATGGACCAAAGCTGGAAAATGGAAAACAAAGGGCCCTGGACACCCCGCTATGTCCAGGGCCTCTGCGACCAGTGGCAGCACTGGAGCTGGTGCCCTGGGCCCCGGGTGCAAGTGTCGTGTCCTCAGGGCAGTCTTGTTGGGAACTGAGGTTTTCAACTCAGGAGAACAAAGACACAAGGTAGGAAGCCTGGAGTTAGCTAGAACCCTTTTGAGATGGAGTCTCACTCTGTCGCCCAGGCTGGAATGCAGTGGTGTGATCTCGGTTCACTGGAACCTCCACCTCCTAGGTTCAAGCGATTCTCTTACCTCAGTCTCCTGAGTAGCTGGGATTATAGGTACCCACCACCATACCCAGTTAATTTTTGTGTTTTTAATAGAGATGGGGTTTTGTCATGGTGGCCAGGCTGGTCTCAAACCACTGACCTCAGGTGATCCACCCGTCTCAGCCTCCCAAAGTGCTGGGACTATAGGTGTGAGCCACTGCGCCGGCCATGTTTCTTAATAAAACACAAGGAACGAGGATGCTGTCTTTATTCTGAAAATCACCAGTTTACAGAAAGTACAGGAGATAGAGGAGTCTGGCCCTGCAGGGTTCATCATCCAACCCCTCGGCAAGGAGAGGCTGGGAGGACAGGAGCTGGAGAGCATGGCCACATCGAGGGCCGCTCATGCAGAAAAGCCAGGGGTGGGGGGGCAGCGAGTCAGTGCCCAGAGTCTCATGGTCATTGAAGCCTCTCTGGCACCTGGAGATGGAAAGATGGGGCCCTGGAACCTTCTGCTAGAGGGGAGGGGAGGGGACACACACCTGGCACCTGTGGTTGCCGCCCTGCCCTGGGCAGCTCTCAGCACCAGGCCATGGGAAGATGCCCATTACTCTTGGCACTGGCCTGCATGCCATGCAGCCCTCTGGAAGCCACTGGGTGGCTTGTTTTTTATTTCTTGAGATGGAGTCTCACTCTGTCACCCAGGCTGGAGTGCAGTGGCGCAATCTCAGCTCACTCCAACCTCTGCCTCCTGGGTTCACGCAATTCTCCTGCCTCAGCCTCCCAAGTAGGTGGGATTCCAGGTGCCCACCACCACACCCGGGTAATTTTTGTATTTTTAGTAGAGATGAGGTTTTGCCACGTTGGCCAGGCTGGTCTCAAACTTCTGACCTCAAGACATCCACCGCCTAGGCCTCCCAAATTGCTGAGATGACAGGCATGAGCCATCATGCCTGGCCTGGGTGGCTGGTTTTATTCAACATCCACACGGGCCTGGCACCCTTGACCTTGGCAAAGCCTGTTAGCCTGGCTGTTTCCTTAGCTGGTCTGTGCTGTGGACTCCTCTCCAGGGACCCTCGCTCCCTTGCCCTGCTCTGATCAAGGGTTTGGCTCCAACTCAAACCACTATTGTCCCTGTTGCCCCTGCTGAGGACTGAGCGTGCATGTCCCATGAAATTTGTGTGGAGAATCTATCCTCCACTGCAGTGTGTTAGGAGGCGGGGCCTTCAGGAGGTGACGAGGCCGGAAGGGTGCCTCTCTCTGCATGTGAGGACACAGGGAGGAGGGGCTGCCTGTGAACCAGGACGGGGCCTCCCCGGAACCCTCTGCTGCCTGCATCCTGACCTCAGACCTCCGGCCTCCAGACCTGTGAGAAATCCACGCCTGTCCTCGAAGCCGCCAGCCTACGGCATTTGTTACAGCAGGCCCGAGTCGACTCAGACACCCCAGAGAGCGGGGGCCTCGTCTCCTCTCCCCCGAAGGGGTCCACACTCCACTTTTGGCTTTGAGACTAACCTTCTAACCAGCAGTCTAAAGCACTGTAATGTTTTTTCTTCACTCCACTTGATTTTTGCTTCGTTTTGCTTTATTTGATGCTTCAATTACGGAAGTAGTGTCTGCCCATCACAGCAAGTCAAATAATGTGGTGAAAAAGTTAGCAATCTCCCTCCCAGCTGCTAAACACACCTCTCAGGTGCAATGTGGGAAACTGGTTTATTATGAATCTGTCTCCGCGCCTTTCTCTGTGCGCTGTGTGCCGGCAAACACGCACGTTTCACGCTACACATACAAGTGGGCTTCTTTTCTGTCTCATTATTTTTAGGCAAAACCAGAACCCGTCCTGCACAGAACCCGTGGCCTCTCACAACGCCGCTTCCTCTGCCGCTTCGCATCTGCGGCTGCTGCTGAGCCAGCTCTTCAGTGGACAGCTGCCTTTGGAAAGTGCCTGCTTGCACACTGAGTGTGAGGACCAGGGACCCTGGGGCTGGCCGTGGCTTCAAGTGAAGGAAAGCCTCTTCCTCCCGAGGCTGGCTGAGGACGGGCGCTGTGCTCCACAGCAGGGCCACAAGATTCCGTCCACATAAAATATCTGCAGTAAACACCCCTAACCCCCTATGGTTACACACTAATGCGAATATTCCCGTGTGATACCTTCTCCCGGCCCTGTGCCCGACCGATCGCTCAGTGAAAGCATATTCACTTTTAATTTAGCAGACACGGCCAGATAAGTTTCGCAAAAGGTCATTTCAATGGGTACTTCTGCCAGCAACATGACTAATTCCCGCACCCTCAGCAGCTCCGGAGGGCGGGGTTCTGATGTTCGTGGCTCTGCTGTCACCGGAGCTGGCATCTCCCTAACCCTGGACTGCGCCTCGTTGTAAATTCCTAGTAGTTGTTTGTAGATCCTCTTTGGCACACGGCTAATCCCAATTCCTTGTTACGTTCCCCACTGCACTGCTTGACTTTTTCTCCACAAAAAGTAAGGGAATTTGGTCTTGAAGGATAGTAACCTTTATCATATGAACTGCAAACATGTTTCTTAGTCTATAGCTTGTTATGTTGCTATAATTTGTACTTGCCATGTAAAATACTTAATTTGACATTGTAAAAAATATATATATATATATATAGAAAGAGAGCGAGATGAGACTTGCTCTGTTGCCCAGGCTGGAGTGCAGAGGTGTGATCTCGGCTCACTGCAACCTCTGCCTCCCGGGTTCAAGCAATTCTCCTGCCTCAGCATCCCAAGTAGCTGGGACTACAGGCACGTGCCACCATGCCCGGATACTTTTCTTCTATTTTTAGTAAAGATGGGTTTTGTTTTGCCGTGTTGGCCAGGAAGGTCTCGATGTTTTGAGCCCATGATCTACACACCTCGGCCTCCCAAAGTGTTCAGATGACAGCCGTGAGCCACCATGCGCAGCCTGACATTGTAAAATATATTTAACTTTTCTTTAAGGTTTTGGGTTTTCTGTTCTGATTAAGGGAAGATCTCCCGACTTCTGGGTTATAGGAATAGTATTTCAAAACTTCTGTCTAAGACTTTGTTGTTCGATTTGTACCATATTTAAGCTTTCGCGCCATTACCCCTGTTTTCCTGCCGCCTTGGTGCCTGGCCAGCCCCGGTCCTCTACGATATTTCATTTGCATTTCCTCCCTCAGGCCTGAGATCCCAAGTCACGTTCTCAGAGCTCCAGACGCCCAACTTAATTAGCTCCTGTTCCTTCTTGACCCAAATCAAACTGGAAGACCGAGTATGTGCGTACAGCTCCTTTCCACTCAGCATTTCTGCAAATGTGAGAAAACATATGTTAAAAGTAATAAATCCTGAAACACTGGAAATCAGTGTCCAGGAGTTGTGGCACATTCCTGAGAAATGAAAACAGAATCAGATCGGGCTGAGGAGAGAAGACCGCAGCCTGTTATACGTAAATTAATGAGCATCTGTTCCCAACACGGCCCGAAACACGGAGAAAGAAGCCGGCAGGGAGGCGGAAGCCGGTCAGGAGACTGAAGCACGCTGGAAGAACGGAGCCCTTCGAAGCCCTGTGCCCATCGTGAGCAAGGAGGCGGGGTGTTTCCAAAAGGCAGAAGCAGGAAAATGCCATCTAGAGTTCACCGCCTGTCTCCAGAAGATCACGAGGTGAGCAGAGAGGCTCGGGGAGAAAGAGCTGCTTGGAATCCCTGAAACCCTCACGAGAGACTCAGAGGCCAGTTAAACGTACAGGTGGGTAGCAAAGCTGGCAGGCCCCAGGAGGGGACGAAGTGGAAACTCCACTGTGGGGTTCCGCTCTCACTATGGCTGAGACTGAAGCTGCGGGACCCCTGCCTGGCCCATGCCCAGCTGCCCCGGGTCCAGCCTCTCCCGGCTAACCAGCCCACACCGTCAGCCTTCTCTGGTCCAGTGCTGCAAGAGGGTAGCAAAGTACATGCACATAAATGCAGACGCCGCAGCGGCCAGGGCAGCCAGTGGGCTTAACCCCGCACTCCACAGCATGAGCATCAGGCTCTCCAGAAACTTGGACCAGCCCCACCCAGGGACGCGTATGAGAAGGATCGGGGTGAGCAAGCAGAGCAGATGGCTCTGGGAAACAAATGATTCGCAGACCCAGAAACATTATTGCAAACTTTTAATTCGTATCAGAAGTGACACCAGAGAGTCTAATGCATTCATAACATTAAACAAACGGGCCCCACCGAACACAGAGTAACAAAAGCCATCAGAAATTAAAACTCTGAACTTCTCCCGCAAAAAATGCACAAACGTCAAGTCAGTGGCATGCATGTGGTTCAAGCCCAGATTAGTGAACTGGAAGTTATGATCAAAGAAACCTCTCAGAATGCAGAGGGGTAAGTAGAAGACACGGGTGTTCACCGTGTGTGTTTCACCACAATAAAGACAGTTTAGAGGACACGACATGTACGCGCCATCCAGGGCATCTGGTGTTTCTCTTGGATTTCCAGGAGAGAAAACAGAAATGTTGGGAAGAATGACGGAGAATTAATAAAAGATCTCAGAGCTGATACAATACAAAGCACCTGCTTTGACTCAACAGGGGTAAAGAGGCTAAATGACAGAGTCAGGCCAGTCCCAGACCAGTAAGCTCTGAGTCTTTGTTCTGCCCGAGGCTGAGAACACGGAAGTCCTGAAGACTAGAGAAAGTGCTACCATCTTCGGGAGAGAACAGACAGCTTATCCAGAGAGGAAGAAAACCAAACACGCATCAGAGCCTCCTCACCGTGACCCTGGATGCCAGGAAGAACGGTGGGTTTGTCCAGGGGCAATTTCAGTTTCCGCTAAAATTAAATCAGTCTCATCTTTTCCTGCTTGATTTCTAGGTAAATTTCTTACAAATATACTCACAAATGGACCAAAAAAAAAAAAAAAAAGACATATACAAGTATGCCCTTTGAAACTTTGCTTATGTGAGTGAAAAACTAGCACACAAATGGCCATGAATAGGGAAAGTTCGGTCCGTTTTGCTGGGTTTGTATGATGGAGCTCCAGACAGCCGCTTAAAAGAACCAGATAGAATGGTGCGCGCTGCTGGGGTGGGGTCGCCATGACAGCCAGTGAGCTACAGAGCCATTAGGTCCCACCAAAAAGATATTTTTACAAACATATTAGTACTAATAAATACATTTAATACATATATCCAAAACATTCTCTAAGGAATTGTTACGGTGTCAAATGGAAATGTACACAAAAACTTATATTCTATAGTTGAAAATTGTATAAAATGTTAGGATATATATATGTATTTCTTTTTTGAGACAAGGTCTCATTCTGTCACCCAGGCTGGAGTGCAGTGGTGTGATCTCGGCTCACTGCAACCTGTGCCTCACTGGTTCAAGCCCTTCTCATGCCTCAGCCTCCCAAGTAGCTGGGATTACAGGTGTGCGCCACCACACCTGGCTAATTTTTGTATATTTGGTAGAGACATGGTTTTGCCATGCTGGTCAGGCTGGCCTCAAAACTCCTGACCTCAAGCAATCTGCCCACCTCAGCCTCCCAAAGTGCTGGGATTGCAGGCATGGGCCACCACACCTGGCTAATCTAGTTTAAATCTTTTTTGTATATAAAAGACTGAGGCTGCTTTTAAACAATAGCATATTCATATAATATATAAATATGCTTATTTTGTATTTACGTATAACTAAACCATATTTCCGCATGCACATGCACACACAGAGGTGCACACAGACTGCTCCTGGAGCTGACTTCTGAGCCTGCTGAATTGCTGCAGGGTGTGAGGGTTGGCTCTCACTTGCTACTTGAGAAACTTCTATATCATTTAACTGCTATGCTGTGAAAAAAATGAAACACGAATAATTTTTTAAAATCTCTAATAAGCGTCATTCCCTAATCGGACAAGGTTGAAGATTCTGGGTTCTGGAGCTAAGAGCCATGGTGCTGCCCCTGGCCCCTGAGGACTGCGGGCACACAGCTCCTGAGCCTGGCTGTGGCCAGGTGCCCACTCAGCATGGTGGGGAATGGAAGGCTGGCTCCTCCTGAGGCTTGCCTGCATGTGTGTTAGGTGTTATGTGCAGGTGTGTA
>NW_016107882.1:149528-158911 GCF_001604975.1 Cebus imitator | reverse complement strand
CTGTGTGTGTCTGCATGTGTGTTAGGTGTTATGTGCAGGTGTGTAAATGCCTCTGTGTGTGCCTGCCTGTGTGTTAGGTTTTATGTGCAGGTGTGTAAATGCCTCTGTGTGTGCCTGCATGTGTGTTAGGTGTTATGTGCAGGTGTGTAAATGCCTCTGTGTGTGTGCCTGCATGTGTGTTAGGTGTTATGTGCAGGTGTGTATTTGCCTCTGTGTGTGCCTGCATGTGTGTGCTCATGCACTGTTCCTGTTACCAGGTTCTCAACCTTAGATTTTTACTAAGACCCCCCTCGGAGGTTTTGGGAAAGTCCCTGCTGGCCCAAATTCTACATGCACGCAACGCTCAGGATGCCAGGGAGCCTGGTGGATGGGATCGGGTGGGGCGTGGGGCAGGGGTGTGCTCACTCCCAGGGTGCTCAGGGTGCTCGCGCAAGCAGGCGCCATCAGGCCCTGTGACAAAGACCCTGTGACAAAGCCTTAATGGGCTTTGTCTCCTGCAGGACTGGGAAGAGGCCACCTGCTTTTTCGGACAGGATCACCTTGGGAGGCGGCCACACTCATCATTCACTCATCGCCTGCAGCTGCGTTTGAACGACAGCGGAGCTGAGCCATCAAGGCAGAGACTGTGGCCTCAAGGTCGAAAGAACTTGCTCTCTGACCGTTTAGGAACAGGTCTGCTCCTGCCCGGGCGTCTGTGGCCTGCGGAAGCTGCAGGTCACCTCCAACTCATGCCTCGGGCCCCAGAGTCTCAGGGAGGGGCCCCCAGGACCCCAGGAATGGAAACATTTGCAAGAAAAAGTAACGTTATATTTTCTGTAAAAAGAGTTGTACCATATCATTTAATTATTCCAAGACAGTGGTAAAGCCCACATTCTCGACACATTCTCACGGTCCTGTCAGCCCATTCCAGTGAGAGAGTGTTTATTTTGACAAATGCAGTGTCTTCTTGAAAACCGTTAAAAATTAGTATTCCGTTTAAATATGAAAAGTTATTGCTGCATGTGATCAGTAAATTCCACACTATTTGAACTCTTAAGAGTCTCCTTTCTTTTCAAACACATTTTCCACCCAAAATGTAAACACAGTGTTAAGTCTTTACAAAATGGTTTTTAAAATATTATTTTTAAAAGTCCATTCTTGCACAGAGTTTGGCAACAGAGCAAAATGAAATCCATCCAAATGAAATGTTTTACCATGTCAGCTCCATAATGAGGAGCTGGCGAAGCCGACGAGATGGGGAGGGGGTGACAGTCACATCTGGTTTAATTTATAGCAAGAAATCCAATGCAGTGCGTTTTTAAATTCAGGAAATACTAAAACGTAGACTGCAGGGCCAACTCCATGTGGACTGCACAGCCCATAATCGTTGGCGGACTTAAAACCTGACCGATACGAACTGCCCAATTAATGAGACTTGAAAAACAAGTGTAATTAACTAATAAAAGTAAATGGCTGCATAATATTCCATGGCGTATATGTGCCACATTTTCCCTATCCAGTCTATCGTCGATGGGCATTTGGGTTGGTTCCAGGTCTTTGCTATTGTAAACAGTGCTGCAATGAACATTCGTGTGCATGTGTCCTTATAGTAGAACGATTTGTAATCCTTTGGATATATACCCAGTAATGGGATTGCAGCCATCAAAAACGATGAGTTTGTGTCCTTTGTAGGGACATGGATGAACCTGGAAACCATCATTCTCAGCAAACTGACACAAGAGCAGAAAATCAAACACCGCATGTTCTCACTCATAGGTGGGTGTTGAACAATGAGAACACATGGACACAGGGAGGGGAGCACTACACACTGGGGTCTGTTGGGGGGAAATAGGGGAGGGACGGTGGGGGGTGGGGAGCTGGGGAGAGATAGCAAGGGGAGAGATGCCAGATGTAGGTGATGGGGAGGAAGGCAGCAAGTCACACTGCCACATGTGTACCTATGCAACAATCTTGCATGTTCTTCACATGTACCCCAAAACCTAAAATGCAATAAAATAAATAAATGGAAAAAAAAAAGTAAATGTAGTAGTTAGAAACGTATTGAAATAAAAAGGGAGCCCTAAAAGTGAGTCTTCCCAACAAGGGGCAAACACGCTCCCCAGCAGGGCCAGCCTGCTCAAGGCCCCAGAGTCCTCAGGCAGAAGGGCTGTGGCCTCCCGACAAGAACCCTGGCAGCGTCACGGGGAGGACTGTGTTCATCCGTCCCCTTCTCTCTGATCGTTTGCAAGCGAGGACTAAAGTCAAAATCCCGGTGAGTTCCGTGGTCTGGGTTAGCGTTACAGACTCATGGTGCTGAGGATGGAAAACTCATTCTTTCCCTGTAGGGTCCGGCCACGCTTCTCTGACTGGGGTCTGGGCGAGGAACGCCTTGGCCAGGCCCCAGGTGGGGAGAGGGGTTTGTGTCGCTGTCTCGGCTCAGGATCCAGCAGTGTCTCTGGGGCATATTCTCAGTTCCCTTATGCCCTTGGGGATCTTCTGGGCAGCATGGACCCTGCGGTCCTGCATGTCACAGACTCTTTGGGGGTGTCCACAGCCCTTTGCGCTCAAGGCTGGTCTGACAGGCTTGGAAGGGCAGCATCACACCGTGTTCACGCGGCAGCCCCGGTCACCTGGTTGCTCCATCCACTGACTTGATAGCGGAGGGCGCAGTGGGCTCCTCCCAGGTTACCTGCTCTAGCAGGGTTGCTTGCTCTGCAAGGTGTGGTCCCTGGGCGGCCACATCCCTTCACCAGGAACACACCAAGTCCTCAAGAGCATTTCAACGAGGTCCACCTTCCAGTTCTGAAGCCGCAGACCACTGCCTGAGTCCCACCTGCCCACCGCACCTGCTGTCTGTCTGTCTCGTGGGCTATGTGGGCAGGCTCAAAGGATCCCCTGTTGCCTGCCCTCCTGGAGGGGCACCTGGCCACAGCGGTGGTCACCTGTGTTCTCACAGGTGTCTTAGATTCCAGAGGCAATGGGATGGCTTTTAGTGTCAGGACCCAGAATTTCCAGTCTGATCAGATTAAGGAATGAGGTGTATTAGATATTTTTTAAAAATTAACACTGTTTTATTTTATCTCAGCATAACATTTAAATGATATAGAAGTTTACCAAATAAAAACTGAAAGCCAATCCTCACACCCTCCAGCAAACCACCAGGTTCCCCAGAAGTGGTCTTCAGTAGCAATTCTGTGTGACCTTTTTTTTTTTTTTTTTTGAGAAGGAGTCTTGCTCTGTTGCCCAGACTGGAGTACAGTGGCACAGTCTTGGTCCACTGCAGCCTGTGCCTCCTGAGTTCAAGTGATTTTGGCTAATTTTGTGTTTTTAATAGAGACAGGGTTTCACCATGTTGGCCAGGCTGGTCTTGAACTCCTGACCTCAGGTGATCTGTGGATCTCGGCCTCCCCCAGTGCTGGGATTACAAGAGGGAGCCAGCACGCCCGGCCTCTGTGTGCACGTCCGTGTGTATGTGCTTGTGCACGAAGTGTAAACGGGATGTGACTGCTCTGTAGGGCATGTGTTTACTGTCTCCACACGCCTTCCACAGCAGCAGGCCCAGTTCTGTTTTGTTCTTTTAAATGGCTGCCTGACCCTCCATCCTACGGACTCAGCAAAGTTGGTGGAGCTTTCTCTATTCATGGCCAGGGTTCGGCACAGCAGGTGACAGAAGCCGGGGCCACTGTGCGGAGTGGAGGAGGCAGAGGCGGGGCAGGGGTGCTGCTGCAGCCCAGGGGTCACTGTCAAGGCTGGACGCGGGCGGGGCTGGCCTGTTGGTTACAGTGGCTGCTGTGTAGCGGTCTGTCCCTGCAGAGCGTTGTGAAATTAGGGAAGGGAGAGCACTGGCAACACACGTATTTCCCAGGCAACCTTCTCCTTGTCGAGGGTGTCTAAAAGCAATGCCAGCTTCCTTACCTGTTCACCACACTGACCATCTCCACGTGGAGGGCGGCGTGTGCTGCTGAGCATCAGCTCTGCCCGAGCTTTCGTGGCTGCCCCCGACAGTCAGCACACGGAGTTCCTGGGCATGGAGCGCTACAGAGTTCAACTGACCCGCTTCCCTATCAGGGAGATGGGCTCGGATCTGGGATTTGGCTGTGCCCAGGGAAGGGCAACGCGAGTGGTCACAAACCAAGGTCACCCCTGGCCTGGCAAGGTCGGCAAAGCCAGCTACTGACCTTGCCCAAAAGATGAGACAGTTTAAGGCTGAAATACAGACTCAAAGAAGGAGATTTTCAGCCCTAGGAGAGGCTGCCTCCCTCCTCTCCCTGGAAGCCACACTGAGGACCCCACCCAGACACTCACGTAGCACTTGCCACTGGGTTTGGGGTTTCCTCCTGCAGCAGAACTTCTCCCGGGATTCGGAGAGGTGGCAGCAGCGGTGCTGGTGCCTCCACACCTGGCAGCTCATCACCTTTTCCTCCTGTCCCTGGGTTTCAAATGGAGTTGGCAGCCACGCAGGACACGGCTATTTCTCAGTGCGTTTCGCTGCCTGACATTAACCTGCATAGCTCGCTCTGGACTCACAGACCGGCCCCTCGGAAAAGCAGCCCGTCCTCCTCCCGTTTCCTCGTCCTTTCTTTCTGACTGTGGACACACCTCTCTAGACACAGAGGGTGGCTGTGCCCAGCTCTGCCCGGCGTGTGGTGGCCCTGTGTGTCATGCACAGAGGAAAAGGCTCTTTGTCTCTGGGGTCTCCAGGCACTCCCCAAAGCCTGCCGCTGTTTGAGAGGCTGAGCCTGGCGCCCTTTTGCCCTGAGACTCTCCACTGAAGCCTGAGAGTGACGAGCCCTGATGGCCTACATCTCTGAGTCCTGCTCCGGCGGAAACGGACGGAGACCACATTCCCGAGTCTGCTGTGGCGCTGAGAGACATGAGCGGAACACGCCCCTCTCTGCTGGAGGCCGTGGCATTTAGAAAGTGGGTTTATTTCTTCGGGTTCACATGCGGCCGCCTGTCCAGCTGGACGGGGAGCTGAGAACCGGTCAGCCGCAAGGCCCCGCGTGTCCATAGAGGGCAGTCTTGGTTTACTGAACGGGTGCTATGCTCCAAACGGCATTTGTTCTCACTTAGTAGAAAAATATGCTATAAATTTGCCATTACAACACAATCAACATGTCTTTTTAATGAAGAATGTCGTACGGCCAATTATTTGTGTTTCTGTTACAGCTGTGTGTTGTTGCTTTAGAACAAACGATACTCCCTTTCTGCCGCAGAAAGAGCATATGTTTGTTTGAAACGAACCCAGCGCAAAATACTTGAACCCTCTCGGATGACGGGAATGCCCTGGGCGACATGGGTCTTGACAGAAGAAAATGGGGACGCAGCCGCTCGCCGCCTGTTCCCTGACGCTCGCGTGAGCGAAGCCGCTGTCCGTGGGAGGAGGATTTGGTGCAGACAGCCTCCCTCCGTGTCTGCCCGCCCTGCTGTTTTCTCTCGCAGTGTCCTCCTCCATGGAGGCCCAGGAGGACAGAGCTCGTCCCCTGGCAGGAGCCCGAGGCTGAGGACGGGGCTGGAGATGCGCCGCTATATAGCGCAGTGGAACTCGGACCACAGTCGCGGGGCCCGTGGGAGTCAGCGCCCGCTGTGGCTTTAGCCAGTCTCCTCTGATTGTAAAATCACAGAAGGCCCTCGAGCAAGCTTCGTAAAGAAAGTTGGTTGCAAAGAAGTGATGAGCCCTGAGAAAGGACGTGCTTCCTCCTGGGACCCTGCGATCCGCTGGCTTGGAGGAGCAGCAGCAGGAGGAGGGGTGGAGGCTTTCTCTCCAGAGGCAGCCGTCGGTGAAACTGAACTGGAGCCCCACTTGTTTATGTTTGACTTTGATGGCTTCTATTTGCATTGCTCCACTGCTCTTTATTACTGAAAACAAACGGGGAGCAAAGAACCCCAAGGCTCCGGCACCTCCCTTGCTCTTCACCCGGTCTCCTGAGTTGGAGTCCTGGGGTCCTGCCTGCCTCCTTCTGTCCCCCGCTCCAACACTACAAGCCCGACCATCCTCCCCTTGGGTTCTGCTTCTCCAACATCATTGCCAAAATCTCATTCATTACAAATTCCAGTTTCATCCCAGAATGACGAGCACAGCTAGGATTGTTGGCCACTTGCTGGGCTCTGGTCCCTGCCCTGTGCTGGCTGGTTGGCACAGATGCTCTTTAACCCTCCAAAGTGTCCCCAGGAGCCCCTCCTCCCCCTCCAGGCATGCCTGGATTCTCTGCAGGTATTCGGGGTGATACACCCACCTGTCTTTCTTCCCTCACAGGTGCTGGGCTCCTGAAGCAGGGGCTCAGCGCGCATGGTCTCAGCATCCTGCCACTGCCAGTGAGTGGCAGCAACGTGGTCCTGATGATTTATGAAAGAGAGCATCAGGCAGGAGCTGGACGCCAAGCTCCCCGCATTCCTCCTGGGTGGCCGCCTCAGCCTGTGTCCACCAGGGAGGAAGGTATGCAGAGCTAGTGAGCCACATGGGGTGGGCCACGGCATGGGCACCTCTCAGCTCCCTCCTCACCGTAATCCCCACTTGGGCACAACGTGGGGCCAGGTGTCGCGATGAAATCTTATCTTTGGCGCCACTGAGCCCACGGTGGAGGAGGAGGGGCTGTTGCAGGAGCCCAGGTGGGAGCTGCACGCGGCTCTGGTCCCGTGGCGGGGATGGTCCGCTCTGTGAAACACGGCTGGCTGCCGGCCACACGTCTCACGGGTCTTGCCCTAGCCTCTTTCTCTCGCCCTCTCTTGACAGTTAGGGAGGTTATGTGTTTTGTTTTTGTTTTTGTTTTTTTGAGAGGGAGTTTCGCTCTTGTTGCCTCAGCGGGAGTGCAATGCAGCGATCTCGGCTCACGGCAACCTCTGCCTCCCAGGTTCAAGCCATTCTCCTGCCCCAGTCTCCCGAGTAGCTGGAATTACAGGCATTCACCACCACGCCTGGCTGACTTTGTATTTTTAGTAGAGACAGGATTTCTCCATGTGGGTCAGGCTGGTCTCGAACTCCTGACCTCAGGTGATCTGCCCACATCGGCCCCCCAAGTGCTGGGATTATAGGCGTGAGCCACTGTGCCCAACCAGGGGAAAGTTACGTTTTTAAAACTCTTTTTGCTGACTTCAGTGATATGACAGACTCCCAGAGACCAACCCAGTAGAAGGATTTGAACCCCTAGGGGTCTGTCCCCGCTCCCTCCGCCACGCCTCCTGGTAGTTGGGCCGTTGCCGGGGCTGGGGCTGGCTCTGTGAGTTACAGGCCTTGATGTCTGTCTCTTGGTCTTCCCGTCACCCTTTGTTCCTCATAGTTGCAAAATGGCTGCTGGAGCTCCAGATGTGGGCTGCATCTCCCTTTGGTCAGAGCCCTTCTGAAGGTGAATTTTATGTGTCCACTTGGTGAGGCTGGGGTGCCCAGCTGTTGAGTCAAATGCCAGCCTGGGAATTTTTTTCCCAGATGTTTCTGGGAAGGTATTTTTCAGGTGTGATTAACATTTAAATTAGTAGACTTTGAGTAAAGAGACTACCACCTCCCCTCCCACCGTTGTGTGGTGGGCCCCATCCAATCAGTTGAAGGTCTTAGGAGCAAAGACAGGTTTCTCCTCAAAACTGTACCACACACATCCTGCCTGTGTTACTGGTCACACCAGCAGATTCCAGACTCAAGGTTGCAACATCATCTGGGCCAGGTGCAGTGACTCCCACCTTAATCCCAGCACTTTGGGAGGCTGAGGTGGGCAGATCACTTGAGGTCAGGAGTTCAAGACCAGCCTGGCCTACATGGCAAAACCCCATCTCTACTAAAAATACAAAAAGCATTAGCTGGGTGTGGCGGTGTGTGCCTGTAGACCCAGCTACTCGGGAGGCTGAAGTGGGAGAATTACTTGAATCTGGGAGGCAGAGTTGCAGTGAGCCGAGATCACGTCACTGCACTCCAGCCTGGGCAACAGGGCGAGACTCTGTCTCCAAAGGGGAAAAAAGAGCGCGACATCAGCTCTTACTAAATTTCCAGCCTTCTCTAGAGAGCTCGGATTGCGTCAGCCCTGGATCCGTTCCTGTTCCCACCTGGAGGGCAGGTGGCCCGTCCCAGCCGTGGAGAACTCAGGGGTCTCCTCGCACCTGTCCCGCCCCCAAGGTGGAGGTGAAAGAAGGGGTGTGGTGTCTGTTGGGTCCTCCCCCCAGGTCCGTAATCCAGATGCGGTCCCCACCCCACGCCCCACAGCGCACCCAACGCCATGGCTGGGTGACAGTCCCATGCCTTAGTCATCCCCACACCATGTCACCACAGACAGGGTGGTCCTGGGAAATCAGACCTGAATGCAGGAGCCCAGCCTGCAGGCTTGGAAGTTTCCCCCGAGCGTTTGGCATTAGATTTGTTTGCAAAGTGCTCAGATAACTAGGAAAATAGCAAGATTTTCCAATATTTACCAGTCCCTAACATTCCGATTCTGTTTCACTGCACATGATCTCACAAGAAGGAGGTTGACACAGTGTTACGATCATCTGCTGTTACAGTCATCACTGTCCTTTCACATGGGATCATGTGAGGAAAAAAAAACATTTTAAGAAAAAAAGAATTTTTGATTGGACTGGAAACGAATTCTTATTTAAATCTGTTATATTTCTAGATACATACAAAATGTATTCATATAAATGGAATAAAATATTCTTATAAATAGAACCCACAAGGTTAATTTAGAATAGAATTGCTCATAAACGGAAAATGCTGTGCTCTAAACAAGCAGAAAATATGGTCATTTTCAAAATAAACTCCATGTTTTACACACAGAATTTTCAGTGTTAATTAAAATTCTGAAAAATCAGATGGTATAAGAAAGTAGCTTTATTCACTTTTTCTTCTGAAGCAAAAAAATAGACATCTCATTTTGGCTAAAATATTATTTTGGTTGGGAGTGAGAAAAAGAGATGAAAAAAATCCTTATTAAAAAGCAGCAAAATCAACAGAAATTAAATCTTGTAAAAATAAGAGGCACATCTGGAGAGACAGCTCACAGCCAAGGCAGTGTTTCCCCGGCTGGTGTGCTCAGGGCTCCTTCTGGCTGATGTGAACTCACTGATTCCATGCAGATGAGAAAGGACAGCCTGTGAGCTACTGTAACAGGTGCCTGGGCCGGCTGTCTCAGAGCAAGGCCAAGCCCTGGAGGACCCTGCGTGAGGGGCGGCCCCCCTGGCCTGAGAAGGACCAGGGAGAGCTCCTTGGGGAATACGTGAAAGCATCTCTGCATTTTTAACGGTTTACCTGGATTTTGCAGAGATGAAGAGTGAGCCAGCAGGAGCCCCACTGAGGGTGTGTGGGCTGCTACAGGGGAGGCAGGCCTGATGCCCCTCCTCAACCCACAGGGGAGGCCAACCAGATGCCCCCTCCTCAACCCACAGGGGAGGCTGGCCTGATGCCCCCTCCTCAACCCACAGGGGAG
>NW_016107882.1:136731-148394 GCF_001604975.1 Cebus imitator | reverse complement strand
AAATCCACAGAGCACAATTCCCTTTACATGCAATATCCAGAACCCACAAAGCCACAGCCACAGGAACCGGGTTAGTGGCTGCCTGTGGCTGGGAGAGGGGACAGGAATGACTGCTCATGGGCGGGAGGTTTTGTTTTAGAGATATGACGACATCCTGAAGCCAGAGGTGGCAGCTGCCCATTGTGAGGATGACAAGAGCCACTGAGTTGCTCTCTCTAAAATGGTTAATTTTGTGTTGTGTGAATTTCACTTCAGTTTTGAAAAGAGGAACAAGACCCTGCCCCGTCCCCCAAGGCCACCAGGACCCCTGGATGTATAAAACGTGGGTGCAAAGGGCTCACTATGATTTTGACCTTGGACTTCACCTCCTCAAGCTTCAATTTCCTTGTTCATAGTTTGTTTTCTTGTGTAACTGTCTGGGGGAGAGGAGAGCACCTCGGAAGGGGGAGATGTCCTTTAGATGGCTGATGGTGAAAGAAAAGGAAAAAGTTGCTGGTGATAAGGGCACCGCTGACCCAGGGTGTTCTCAAAGAGTCAGAAGGAAACAGAGACCAGAAATTGCCATTTATTAAATTTAACTTCGCTGTAGCAAATAAGAGATCATAGTCTTCATCTCACAGTGTTCTGTGGGGATACTATGAGATCGTGGAGCAATGGTGAGCACACTCACATTTTTGAGAACACTCCGGTTGGCGTGGAATGGCTCATCGAAGTCAGCAACTTAATTCTATGCCTGTTTTCTATAGCACAGAATAACAATGTGCACCTTTTAAATGTAAGGTGACACTGCAGTCCATACGAGGTGTGATTGATCAGGATTCATCTAGCTGCTAGGAAAGCAGGGCATCAAGATTCCTCCAGCTGCTGAGGAGAGCAGCGGCGGTCCCACAGGAGGCCCCTTGGCAGGGCTGGGAGCTCTGTCAGCAGCAGGACGGGGTCTCGGTCACCGAGGCCTGGCCCAGGATGGGAAGCACCTTGTGGGGCAAATCCAGGGCAAGCACCCGGCTCAGATCTCCGCCACATGAGGGCTCAGCTTCCAGGTGGGCTCACAGGGGTGCAGCGGGAGTGAGGTGAGCCCTGAGAGTTGCTGCGTGGCCCCGAGGTTGCAGGAGGAGCTGCAGGATGCATGCGGAACTGAACCAGGTCCATTGTCAGCACGCAACAGAGAGCCGAACGCTGAAGCACGGGGTTTTGCAGCAAGGAAGGCTTATTGTGAGTTGACAAGCCAGGAGACGGGGAAATGTCCCGCTCTGCCTCGTCAGCTGGGGCTGGACCGGGTCGTACAAGCGTGCGGTGAGGAGGTCTGGTCTGACTGCATCCTGACGGGGGCTGATCCCGGATCCTGCCGTGCGGCATCCACTTCATTCAGTCCCCGTTCCCGGCCCCAGCGCCGAGGTTCCCCCGTGTTGCACGTGTGGCTTGTCTGGGCACGCTCAGGTTATGTGACCTTCAGCCTGGGGGCCACAGCAACTGCAGAGCAGTCATGACTCCACTGCACGGACGTTGAACCAGATTGGTCAGACGTGGCTGCGAGCTGGGCATGGTGAATCCTGCCTCGGCCGGAATCACCCCCAAAGTACAGTGGGAAATGAATGTGCTGCCATGGGCTGAGTGCAGGCGGCTGCCAGGTCCCGCTTTGTGCATGTGGCTCATTCGTCTTGCCGGAAGGTTCATTGCGGTCTGCGCTCAGCACGTCAGGGAGGCCAAGCGCACTCACTACACGTGCTTTTCCGAGCCTGCCGAGCCACTGCTGCACCCAGCAGGCCTGGCCTCCGCGGCCCCCGTCAAATCCGCTCTCACACCTGGGCCTTCATTATTCTCAGCCTGTCTCCCACCTGCCACACAGGTGAGGTGCTGGGAGCTCAGCTTGAGACCCTTCAGGGTGCAAGTGTTCAATATGAGTGAGGGAAACTGAAAAAGGAGGCGGAGAAGGGGAGGAGTGGCTACTGGATAATGACTGTCCCTTAGGCCCAAATCTGTCCACACGTCCCCTATAAAAGCACAAAGAAAACAAACAAAACCACCCACAACCAAACAGAACACAGAGAGCGAATAACACAAAGCTCAACTGACACACAAAAGGTGGAACAAGCATCTGAACCCCTCGGAGCTGGCTAGGGGGCCCACAGCAGAGCAGGGTGAGTTGCAGCGTGTTTGGGAGACAGGAGGGTTTGCAGTGCCCGTGGTAGAAGCCTGCCGCATTCACAGAGGAGTCGTCTGCGCCCCGAGAAAGGGAGACACAGAGGAGGCCTAAGGTGGGGCGGGCCAGAAAGCTGTGCTGGGAGCTGAAAAGATGATGCTTGGGAAGCGCACAGGACCCATGGGTGCAGCCTTGCGGGCAAACGTCTGCAGGGAGGAGAGCTCCTTGGAAGGGAGAGATGCCCCTTCCATACGGGCACTACTGAGCCCAAAGAATCAGGAAGAAACAGGACCCCAAAGCTGCCATTTATTACACAAATTGAACTTTACTATAGCCAACAAGAGGGTGCTCCTAAACTAAAAAATTTAGAAAACCATCCAGACCCCTCCACAAGGCATCAGCTGCGATGGTCCAGGAAAGTCTGACGCAAGTAATCCTGAACAAAGTAAGAAATCAGCATCCAGCCATAAGAATGGACTGGAAGAGCGCCAAAATTGAAAATAAAAATAGAAATTGCAGCAGGAGAAAAATCTACCTCAAAAAATCCTCAAAGCAAATGAAAAGGGTAACACAACCCACCAATACAAACAAAATGCAGGTAAACAAGCAATGGCAGGTTTCAAAGGTCATCACAAATCAGAGGCTCAAAAACTGAGACTACGGACAGATAAATACTGGAAGGTATAAAATTACAGCCAGCAGCATTCAAGTAAGGAACTGAAGAAAAGAGGCCGGGTGCAGTGGCTCATGCCCGTAATCCCAGCACTTTGGGAGGCCGAGGTGGGCAGATCACGAGGTCAGGAATTCGAGGCCAGCCTAGCCAACATGGTGAAACCCCATCTCTACTAAAAATACAAAAAATTAGCCGGGCATAGTGGCATGTGCCTGTAATCCTAGCTACTCAGGAGGCTGAGGCAGGAGAATCGCTTGAACTGGGGAGGAGGAGGTTGTGGTGAGGTGAGTCTGTGCCACTGCACTCCAGCCTGGGAGACAGAGCGAGACTCTATCTCAAAAAAAAAAAAAAAGAGAAAAGAAAAGAGACAAAAAAGCACCATAATTCCATGCCTATAGTTTCAGTGCTTTGGGAGGCTGAGGTGGGAGGATTCCTTGAGCTCAGGAGTCTGAGACCTGCCTGGGCAACATGGTGAAACCCTGTCTCTACAAAAAACACAAAAATTAGCTGGGTGTGGTGGTGCACACCTGTAGTCCCAGCTACTTGAGAGGGCTGAGGTGGGAGGATGGCTTGCGCCCAAGACGCAGAGGTTGCAGTGAGTCAGGGTCACACCACCGCACTCCAGCCTGGATGACAAAGCCAGACCCTAATTTTTCTCAGTTCAAGAACTATAAGAAAATTTAATTCTACCTATTGAAAGATGCCCATCATGTACTCAAGAAAATCAACTTGGAACATTGAAATCAAACATGAACATTGTGGGATGACACTGAAGTTCTCCTAAGGAGAAATTGTTTATTCTAATACCTGTATTAGACAGGAAGAAAAAGTGTAAAATCAATTATCTTTGCTTCCACCTTAGGGAGATAGCTAAAAAAGAACAAACTGAGGTCAGGGTAAGTAGGAAAAAAGAGAAATAATAAAAGTATAAGGAAATTTAATTAAATATAAAACAACAGAGAAACTTTACAAAGCCAGAATTTGTTATTTGTAAAGATTAAGGTAGGTGCAATGGCTCACACCTGTAATCCCAGCGCTTTGGGAGGTCAGGGTGAACCAATTTTGGCAACATGACAAAATCCCGTCTCTACAAAAAAAAACGAACATTAGCTGGGCATGGTGGTTTCAACACCTGCAGGAGGAAGCTACTTGGGAGGCGGAGGTGAGGCTTGAACCTGGGAGGTGGAGGTTGCAGTGAGCCAAGATTGTGCCACTGCACTCCTGCCTAAGCGACAGAGTGAGACTCTGTCTCAAGGAAAAAAAAGATTTATAAAACTGAAAATGCCTTAACAAGACTGATAATTAAAAAAAAATAAAAAGACAAACCAGCAATATCAGGAACCAGGAAGGGATATCACCACACGTCCTACAGACACGGGTAATGGGTGCTGACACGAACAGCTTCGCACTGATGCATTCAACAGCTTAGATAAAACAGACAAATTCCTCGAAAGACACACGTTACCAAAATATACCCAAGCAAAAATGGAAAATTTAAGCTGCCCTATATTTGTTAAAGATATTAATTCATAATTAAACTTTTTACAAAGAAAATTCCAGGCCCAAACAACTTCTCTAGTAAATTCCATCTAGTATATAAGAAAGAAATAACATCTATTCTATATAAACTTGTGGGGGGGAGACCCCATAAGTGCCAAGGCAGGAGTCAGAAGCCTCAGTCTGTTCCCATATAAATAATGAGGAAGAAAATAACTAGAGATATAACCAGAGTAGTTATTCAAAGGTGATCTTGGTTGTTCACAGGTGATCTTAGTGACCCATAGGTAACCATTAAGATATGTGTATATACTCAGCATTATCTTTTACTAATGCCTGTCAGGTCGGGAAGTGTGAACCTGGGGTGACATTGTGAAAGAGGCGACCCTAAGGCAAGACGCTCTAAGCCCTCTGTCACGCCTGGGGAAGGGCTGCTGGAGGGCGCCTTGGCTGTGCGGCAGCCCCAGCGCTGGGAAAGTGCCCGCTGTTTAGCAGCTGCAGAAGGAGAGTCTCCTTCCTCGGGGGAGTTAGGAGGAAACTCCGCCCCTCCAAGCTCTTGCAGTCAAGGCCTGTCGGCTGTCAGGGAGACCTGCAGGCATCGGGGCGTACCTGTCTCTGTGTGACGCTGTGCTTCAGAGGTCACAGTCCATGTCCACTCTCACGCTCTGCTTCTGCACCTGGTTCCCCTTTTCCTTAGAAGAGATAATCAGTAAAAGTAACATCAATCTTAATGTCTTTGTCCTTTCTTGACAAGTCTGGAAAAAGTGCTGACCCATTATGCTCCTTACCTCATCTCGGCTACTTGAAAGTCCCAGGCCCCCATCCCTAGACACGTGATGTACCTGACCCTACCACTGACCACCATCACCTCACCCCACCTGCCCTGCCCCCTGCTGCGTACTCAATAAAAGTCAGAGCATGCGGACACCCGGGGCCACGGCCGGACTCCGCGCTTTGGTTGGCAGTGGACCCTGGGCCCAAACTCTGTTTTCTCTCCATCTCTGTGTCTTGTGTCTTTATGTCCAGTTTCTCATCTCTGAGCCCTAGAGAGGGGCTCCCAGGACCCTGCAGGGCTGGACCCTACATAAACCCATAAACTAGAGGAGGAACTATTATTTCCTAAAATGTTTTATGAGGTTACCAGATAAAATATTTATGAGGTAACTGGGATGCAAAACGCAGGCAAAGGCATTATAAGCTAGGAAATTAACAGACCAATCTCCTTCATAAGAATAGATGCAAAAATCACTAGCAAAATAAGCATATCAAGTTTGGCAATAATTAACAAGAATAAGATACCATGGTCAAGTTGGGTATATTCTAGAAACATAAGAAAATCAGTGCCGTTCACCATATTAACAAACAAAGGAAGAAAAATTATATTGTTATTTCAATAGATGCAAATCAATTACTTGACAAAAGCAAACACCTTTTTATAGTTGTTAAAAACTGTGAGCAAATGGAAACAGTGGGTGAATTTTTCAAACTGATAAAGAGCTCTTACCACTTCTGCTCAGTATGGTTCAAGAGGTACTAGCCACAGCAATAAGACATGAACGGGAAAATAGAAGTCATATTAATTCAAAATAAAGACATTTATATGTGGTGAACAGGTAAGACTAGACTTTGTTGGCGAGATTGGATCCATGGGAACCTGTGGGCAGTCACAGGGGAAAGGTGATAGGGACACCCTGGGCCCATCGGAGCTGACGGAGCAGCACTCAGGAGGCATGAGCACTTCCCTGTATGGAAAATCGTTCCTCAGTTTCCCAAAACATCCACAGTGGTTTTTCTCTGAATGGTGGGATTTTATTTAGTTATATTTTATTGTTCAACCCCGCCTGTGTTCTGTAAGTTTTCTGAAACGACTATGTATTTTATTGGTGAATCAAAATATTGACTAATCCAGTATAGTCCAAACAGTAAAAATACGACCTAAACTTATTCCAAGCGATAAATGCTTAGCAAAGAGGGATGTAGGGCCTAGCTCTCTTTGGAGCTATTTGGTGAGCTCTTTCTGTAAGATGTCCTTACAATGAACTTGGGCGAGAGAAGAAAGGGTTTATAACCGTAACGAAGGCCTGGAGCCGGGATGGGATTAGGTCAATAAGAAATCAGCCCTAAAGCTCCAAGGTTCAGGCCAGAGGCTGTCAGGCCGCTCCTCTCAGGTCAGCCTTGGAGGTGGCTGCCTTGTGTCAGCATCTTCGCTCTTTGTCCTTCCTCTTCTCCGTGTGTTTTGGGGTCACAGCCCCTTTCTTTCTAAGTTTCAGGGAGTCCTCACTGAGTCTTCCTCCTGCCAAGTCCTCAGTTACCTCCTGGGCTCAGCACCGCAGGACGAGCTCCCCATGTGGCCGCTCCCCGGGCACCCAGCATCTGCCAACACCACACGGCCTCCAGGTCCTCTCCACCCCCACCCACCCAAACCTCACCAGGGAGGGCGTCGACTCTCCTGGGTCCTTTCCTCTAGAGTGCTGAGGCCCCACTCTCTTCCTGGGGTTTATGCCAATCACTTTGGTGACATAGACACATGGGATTCCGTCTGTCCTGTCACTCCCTGTCCCCTCTTGGAGCTTCCTTTATTTCTGACCGCTTCTGGATGCATTCAGGACAGGACACCGCAGGCAGTGGCAGCTGTGAGGAACCTCTGAGCACATGCACGCTCTCCTCCAGGACCGCCCTGAAGGGAGTGGACACGGCCCAAGGCGACAACGGCCTTGCTGAGCAGGGAGACTACGGACAGCAGCCTGGCGAGAGTGGGAGCAGGAGCTCCGCTGAGAAGAGCCGCGCCCTCTCCAGGGAAAGAGCACCGGTGCTTCCCGTGTGCGTGTGCTACGGTGCATGCCGCCGGCAGAGAGTGACACTGTGGACTGAGCCATATTCTCCAAAGTCACCCGTGAGGCCCCAGCCCCCATGTGGCTGTATCTGGAGACAGGACCTTGAGGGAGGGAATTAAGGTGAAATGAGGTTGTGAGGAGGGCCCTGACCCGTCAGGACGTGTCCTTGTAAGAAGAGGAGGCGACACAGAGGATGCGTGTGCACGGAAGAGCAGCCGTGGGAGGACACGGGGAAGCCACCACCTGGCCCTGACGAAGGGGTCTTGGGAGAACCTGCCCAGCAGCCCCTTGGTCTTGGAATCCTAGCCCCCAGATGGTGAGGGGACAGTTTCTGGTGTTGACATCCAGGCCCCTGGTGCTTTGTCACAATTGCCCTAGCCTACAAGGCCAGATGAAGGGGAGGGACAGCAGTGTACCCAGTGTGTGGGCCTCGCACAGCTAGGGAGGCTCTGTGTCAGGTCACCCTGTCTCCAGCTGGGCTGGGCAGTACTGGTGAGTCAGCTGACATCAGGGCTCTGTGTTTACTGTCTAAATGGTGGGCAGCAGATCAGATGACCCTCCTGCATCGAAGCCCCCTGGGCCTCTGGTCACCCGTGAGTCAGAGCCAGGAGACTCAGACCTGCCGTCCACACCTGCTGCCTGGTGAGACGGCAAAGCCAGGCAGAGACCCGGGGGTGTGGGCCGCTGCAGCACGATGCCTGTCACCCAGTGCCTCCCCCTCCCTGGGAACCCTGGTTCAGGGAGCTGAAGCCTGGAGTGAAGATGAGGGTTGGTCCAGGCTGTGCTTGTCTGAGCAGCCGGGGTTTCCTGTGCCCTCTGGCAGAAAGCCGACTGCCTGCTGGACATCCTAGGCTGCAACAGGCATATGAGGGCAGCACTGGCCAGCACTGGCTGTCCCAAGCAGGCCCATTGTCTCAGAGCATGCCAGGTGGGTGTGTGTGCACGTGTCTCTGAGCATGCAGGGTGGGTGCGTGTGCACGTGTCTCTGAGCATGTGGGGTACATGTGCGCATGTGTCTCTGAGCATGCAGGGTGCATGTGTGTGCACGTGTCTCTGAGCATGCAGGGTGGGTGAGCACGTGTCTCTGAGCATGCAGGGTGGGTGCATTTGCATGTCTCTGAGTGTGCGGGGGTGTGTGTATGTGCATGTGTCTCAAAGCATGCAGGGTGGGTGTGTATGCACGTGTCTCAGAGCGTGCCAGGTCCGTGTGTGTGTGCATGTGTCTCTGAGTGTGCAAGGCGCACGTGTGTGCATGTGTCTCTGAGCATGCACGGTGGGTGTGTGTGCACCTGTCTCTGAGCATGTGGGGTGCATGTGTGCATGTGTCTCTGAGTGTGCAGGGTGCACGTGTGTGCGTGTCTCTGAGCGTGCCAGGTGTGTGTGTGTGCATGTGTCTCTGAGCGTGCCAGGTGTGTGTGTGTGTGCACGTGTCTCTGTGTCTCTGAGCATGCAGGGTGCATGTGTGTGCATGTGTCTCTGAGGGTGCCAGGTGTGTGTGTGTGCACGTGTTTCTGTGTCTCTGAGCATGCAGGGTGCATGTGTGTGCATGTGTCTCTGAGTGTGCAGGGTACACGTGTGCACGTGTCTCTGAGCATGCCAGGTGCGTGTGTGCATGTGGGTTATGGGCATCTTTCCAGGAGGAAAGACACATGCCCACTCCCAACACCCCATTCTGGGACCAGTTTCTGCGTCTCAGCTTGGGAGCGGTGTGGGCCCCTGGCCCTGACCCCCGGGGAGTCCATTTTCCCAGACACAAGGATAAATCAGGCCGGCTCAGCTGGGGACAACCAGTTTCCTGGATTTATTTGTGTGTCCGGAAAGAAGGCTTCTGTTTGGTTCTAATGAGTAGCTTTTCCTAAAGAGAAACAGTAATAACAGCGGAACCGTAAGTGGATTCTGTAAACTTGTAATCATACGTGTCAAACACAGCGTGGTATTTTCCCCCGTAAAATAGAAATGGTGGGAAGTCATACAGAGTGCGTGCGGGAAACGGTGTTTTCTCTGACAGAAGTTAATTCTAAACTAAGTATTCCCTGAAAGGAAAGCAGGGAAACATTTTTACATGTCTATCATTTGTCCTCAGAGGACACAAAATAAATATGTTTTTTAGCGCTTGACACCAGCATCATTCCGGTGGCCTCGGGCTATGTGCTGTTTTCCAGTTTGTAGAATTGGAGGAGAAGAAAGCAGCTCTGCATTAAGAGGAACATGTCGCATGCGTTAATCATTAGCACGCAGACATCAGAACACTGCCGGCCGGCAGGGCGGGGGCCTGGGTGCCAGGAGGCGCAGGCGGCAGCAACCAGGGCGCAGACCAGGACCACCGCCCCGGAGGCAAACGCTTGCGGACCTGCAATGGGCGGGAGCTCTTCTGGGCCCCTCTCTACCAGGAAGCTGCCCTGCTGCCCTTCACAGACCGCCCCACCGTCCTTACAGGCGGAAGCTCGCTGGGAAGTGGAGGTTTATTTTATGAGTCCATTCCCAGGAAGTCCCGCCAAGAAGCCCCTGGACGGTCAGGTCCTGAGGCGCAGACATCATGGCCCAGGCCCGGAGCTGTCCCAGATTCCCCTGCGGATGTGGTGGGAATTACGACTGCCCCCCACAAGTGAGCCCAGCCACATGCATTGCATAAAAATGTAGCAGCCGCAAGGACAAGGTCCCTGAGGGCACTTGCTGCTTCGGGGTGTGCGTGACCCCCTCGGAGCCCCTTCTCCAGCCTGGCCTGTGGGGACTCCCACCGCAGCCTCTCCCACTGGGAGGCAGGCCCACGTGCACACTTCCCTCGGGGCAGGGAAGTCTTGCTTTGTGGGAGGCCACCCTGCCTGGGATTTCCACTCCCAGCCTCCTTCTCATCCCTGGGATTAGGAGTGCTTCACTGCTCACCTTGGGGCCATGCTTCTAAGCCCACAGCTCCCCAGGAGAACCCAGCCCACGTGGCTGTTGCTGGGGGAAGGATCCCAGAGCAGGGGCTTCCTGGGTCCCTGCCCTATGAGGGTTCAGCAAGAGGTCAAAGTGTACAGCTACTGGTCCTGGTCCCCACGGCCTGCCAGTCTCCCTCCCCCAGCCTGTCCTTCCAGGGGCCGCAGCAGGGCCAGCCAGGCACACACAGGCCTTCCTGGACACCCACAGGGGAGCCCCAGCCCGTGCACCTGTCCTGTCCTGAGGGCGATGTGAGGCTGAGGGTCCCCTGGACCAGGGGGTCCCATTCCTTCCTGCCTCCTGCCAGTATGGCCTCCTAAGCACAGGCCCTCTGCAATCCTTCCAAAATTCTTGGCAGCATCTGGAAGGGAGCTGGAATCGTGGCCCAGGGAGCACTGGGCTGCCACTCCCCTCCCCCACTGCCTGGGGCGGGTAGGGCAAGGGACGCTCTGTTCTCAGTCCAGGAGGACCACACTGAACCCCAGCGGGTCTGCAGGTGGCATTAGAGACGCTGTGGAGGGTCTCAGCTGGCAGCCGCTGGCTCAGGGCTCAGCATCCCTCCAGGGGCTCCTGGGTGTCCTCTGCTGGACTAGGCCTCGACACTTCCCTGAGCCCTTCAACATTCACAGCCTTGGGGGACAAAGCAGTTTCCCTTGATAAAAAACAAACAAACAAACAAAAAAACAAAAAAAACACAAGAACAAAAAAAAAGCAACCCCGGCCCAGTTAACTGTAAAGGTGTATAATCGCACGATGGATGATGTGCGAATCGGGCAGCCTTCCCAGGCACGGTCGGCTCCGGCTCCAGCGCAGCCTCGGGTGGAAGAAGATTTAAGGACCGAAAAAGGAAGCCGGCGGTGAGGCCCAGACACGGCCGCACCGGTGTCAGCAGTGTCTGCCTCGTGTGAGCACAGACAGCTGGCTGCAGTGACCGGGCAAAACTCAGGGACGGGCACGGGTGTGTAGAGTCCGCCCGTCTACACCGCCACGCGTTATGGGGGACGCCGGGCAGGAAAACCTTTAGGCGGAACCTGAACTATGCACGGAGGCAGCTTCAGGCTCCAGCCGACTTAGCGCCGTGCTCTGAAACGCTCGTGGGTGAGAATCGCTTTTACTCACCTTCCCCAGGACGTCTCCCGCCTTCCGAGGGCGCCCTTCAGGGTCTTCCTCCAGGGACATGGAGCAGGAGGCTGAACAGATCCTGCGTCCCCTTCTCAGCTCAGCCCTTCCCTCTGTCGGAAGCGGGAGGGGAGAGACACTGTTTCTGGAAGGTTCTTCCGTATCTGCTCTCCCACCCCCACCTCACCCTCACCCACACCCTGGGACCTGGTTTCATGAGGACCCTGCAGAGCAGCCTTGGGACAGACCCCAGGTGCTGGAGAACGGTGCAGCTGCCTCCACCTCACCTCAGCCTCAGCCTCAGCCTCCACCGCAGCCTCAGCCTCAGCCTCCACCTCACCCTCAGCCTCAGCCTCCACCTCACCCTCAGCCTCACCCTCAGCCTCAGCCTCACCCTCAGCCTCCGCCTCACCCTCAGCCTCCACCTCACCCTCAGCCTCCACCTCCACCTCACCCTCAGCCTCAGCCTCCACCTCACCCT
>NW_016107882.1:101895-135928 GCF_001604975.1 Cebus imitator | reverse complement strand
TGCCTCAGCCTCCACCTCCGCCTCAGCCTCAGCCTCCACCTCACCCTCAGCCTCAGCCTCACCCTCAGCCTCCACCTCACCCTCAGCCTCACCCTCAGCCTCAGCCTCACCCTCAGCCTCCACCTCACCCTGCGCCTCGGCCTCACCCTGCGCCTCAGCCTCAGCCTTGCGGCTCCCCTCCGCAACACCACCAGGCCCCAGGACAGGCTGAGTCGTGCTCTCTCTCTCCTCTCCTGGGCCAGGCCGCAGACAGCACTGCCAAGCCATAGTCTCAAATAGCAAAGCCTGCAAATGCTGGGGTGACTTTTTGGTCCCCAAAACTTTCTGGACTCGCACCTGAGAAGGCTCCTCCTGGTGGAGCAGGGCTGCAGCTGCCGAGGCCAGGAGGGAAGCTCCGGGCCTGGTCGCCCCCCTGGTTCCCTGCCGGGGTGGCTCTCGGCTCTCGCTGGGGCTATGCAGCAGCGGCGGGGCTGCTGAGCTGGCGTGAGACCGCTGTGGCCAAGTCCCCTGATCTCTGGGCTGCATGTGGCTGTTCCTGATCCAGCCGTCCCCTCCCCACATGTGGGGCCTGGGTGGGAACTGCAGGCACCACTGCTCAGGAGCCTGGATGGGGTCTCCATGCGGCTGCGCAGTTCGTGCACCCGTGGTGCGGTGTCTTAGCAGGAAATAAACTGTCACCCGACATACCCTTGAGAAGAACCCCCCATGCCTCAGCTGGTCCACCCACAGACCACGCCTAAATAATGTTAGTCTCCTTGGCAAGGGTTCATAAGGCCCCTCACAGAACTTGGGGTGATCACTTCAGAGCCTTTCTGCCTTGGAGCGATTCTGCCATTGCACCGTCGCCCTTGGGAGCTGTGAACCATTTCCCGTGCGAGCACCAGTCTTGTCTCAGGAAACTCACGCTGATCACGGCCCACCAGTTCAGAATCAAATATGGGCTCAACCATTGAAGCAGAAGCCCCAGAAATGCTTCAGCCTTTTTTGTGCTTTCACTGTCCTAAGCATGAGGGATCCTCCAGTGTACATGTATGTGCACACATACACTCACAAACACACCACACATGAACACACATGAACTGGATCCTCCGGTGTACATATGTGTGCACACATACACTCACGAACACACCACACATGCAAACACAGAAACACCCCACACGTGAACACACATGAACTGCACATACATCAACATGCCACACATGTGTGTGCATGCCATACACATGCACACGTGTGTGAGCACACACACCACCCATGTGTGCACACTATGCACTATCACACACATGCACAGCATGCAAACACGTCACACATGTGAACACTGAAACACACCACACATTAACACATATGAACTGCACACACATCAACATGCCATGTGTGTGCACACACCACACACACACAAGTGCAAGCACACACCACCCCTGTGTGCACACTGTGCACTCACACACATGCACGTCATGCAAACATGCCACACACACCACATATCTGTACACACACCACACATGCTCTGCCTTCCCACATGAGATCCACTTGTTCCCTGTAAGCTCTTGCCCTGGAGAGGGCCTGTACGCAGAGATCCCTAAGAAACAGCCAGGCATGGTTTGTCTGAAACTGGGCTCTGGACACAGAGCTCTGGAGGCGGTCTCCTGCCCTTTGAAAAGGCCACAGGGACTCTCACCAGCTTGCAAGGACTTGTGTGTCCTGGTGTGGGTTTGAAACACAGATGGGTCCCTCTGGTCTGTCAGACACCGTGACCAGCGTCGCCCACATTGCCCCTCCTCTGGGTCCTGGAAGGGTGAGGCTCGGTGAGGCTGGATTACTTATCCATGCGGGAATTTTCGGGCCTTTGAAGTGGCTTTGTCAGTCCAGAGGCTCTGAGTTTGGCCCGGCGCCTGCTCTAGGGGTTGACACACACACCTATAAATAACGGTGATGACAGGTCCCCTGTCAGCACCCGCTGATGGACGGCCCCTTCTCCCGCCATTACAGCCTTGTGACTGTGGGAAAATTAATTTAAGTGGTAGTTAATTTCTAATGAATTCCACTCAAGCGGCTAATGTGGTCCCTTGGCGTTATGGTAACCTTCACGGATCATTGCATTATGTAAATAAATTCTACTTTATGCTGCTTTATTAAAAAAGAGTGAAGATTGGGAAGCCTGGTGAAATCTCTCAGATGCACATGACTAACAGACAGCGGGGAGACTTTAAGAAAGCGAAGCCACCCAGCCCACCGAGGTTCCCCGGAAGGCCGCGCTTCTCACCTCTACCTTTCCACGTGGACTACACTGCCCAGGTGTAGGGCTCCGCATACATGTCTATCTCCAAATCTCCAAATCCCTTTTTTTCTTTTTGAGATGGAGTCTCACTTTGTCACCCAGGTTGGAGTGCCCTGTGCGATCTTGGCTGACTGCAACCTCCGCCTCCCGGGTCAAGTGATTCTCCTGCCTCAGCCTCTGTTTTCAGGCCCTTCTGTTTTCAGACTACAGGAGTGCGCCAACATGCCCGGCTAATTTCTTCTGTATTTTTAGTGGAGATGGGTTTTCACTGTGTTGGCCAGGTTGGTCTCAAACTCCTGACCTCAGGTGATCCTCCTGCCTCAGCCTCCTAAAGTGCTGGGATGACAGGCGTGAGCCACCATGCCTGGTCTCCATTCCTTGTGTCATCATTGCATTCTAAATGGAAAGAGGAGCGTTCTGCCTTAGACCACGAGTGGTTCCTAACAGCCCTCAGGGACAAACCTTGGGAGTGTCCTGATCGAAAGCCTCAGTCTGAGTACAAGTGCAGGCCTCCAGGGCTGGGCGCGCTGCGGCTTCCTGGTCCAGCACAGAGAGGGAGGGACATGCAGGCTCCCCATAAATTCTTCCATGTGACCGTGGGCAGCCCACCCTGTGGTGTCCCTCCACGGCCCTCCCTCGCCCACTCCTGGTCACTCCAGGAAGTTGCTGCGTCTGAACCCACCCTGCTCCGTCTCCTGGTGGCATTTGCTGGGCCAGGACCCCCTCCACCCTGCAACTCTTTCCAGGCTCGGCCCAAAGCCTTCTGTGCTCCCGATCTTCCTCCAGCACTCGGGCACCCTGCGTTTCCCCTGCTGGGGGCCATCCTCTTCTACAGGGGAGCCCATAGGGCTGCAGCCAGGACCCCTTTTCTATCCACACATTCTCCTCGGGGACAGCTTCCGGCCCCTGGCTTTTGCTTTGTTCCAGTTGTCTAACGCTGCGTGCAGCCGCCTCGAGGCAGGAGCTTAAAATAGTAACGGCCTCTGTGTTGTTCCCAGGTCGGGTTGACCGGGCTCAGCGGGGCTGCTCTGGTTCAGCGGTGGCCACACGGTGGCCGTGGCGGGGGTCCTCTCCTTCGTCCCACCTGGCACCTGTCTCCTCCCAGCCTGCACTGGTCCTCAGACTGAGGCTCCACACCTGGGCTGCTCTGGTGCACTTCTGTCTAAATGGCCTCTCCCTGCAGCAGCCTCCAGGTCTGGCGAGGGCCCCAGGAGAAGCCCGCAGAGGCTGCACTGGTGTCCTAAGCTCGCTTGTCACTGTATTGATGGAGATGGTCACAGAAGCCCAACCAGGCAGGAGGCGTGGGGCAGAGACCTCACCTCCTCATGGGAGAAGGGGCCAAGAATTCTGGGCACATTGCAGATCTGCTGCCCACTGTTTCTGTGGCCCGGACACCCAGATCTTCACCTCCAGACTCACGTCCAGCCTCTGGTCCTCCTTTGTCTGGGGGCTCACCCACATGGGCGGTTTGGGGGTGCTTCGCCTTCCCCCCACTCTGCTTCCCGCTCACTGCAGGTTTAGAAGGCAGCAGCTGCTAGCAGATCAGAGAGAGACGGAGGCTCTGCTTCAGCTTCCTCGCATGCAGCAAGCCTGCGCGTCTTGGGGGCCCCTCCACACAGCTGCCCTTGGCTCCGGGAGCTGCCCCACCCCGCCCTTCTTAAACCCTGCTCTTATATTTATGAAAGCTGGCGGCTGGCACGGCGGCTCACACCTGTAATCCCAGCACTTTGGGAGGCCGAGGTGGATGGGTCACTTGAAGTCAGGAGTTCAAGACCAGCCTGGCCAACATGATGAAACCTCATCTCTACTAAAAATACAAAAATTAGCTGGGTGTGGCAGCAGGTGCCTGTAATCCCAGGTACTCCGGAGGCTGAGGCAGGAGAATGGCTTGAATTTGGGAGGCGGAGGTTGCAGTGAGCTGAGACTGCACCACGGCACTCCAGCCTGGGCGATAGAGTGCGGCTCAGTCTCAAAACAAAACAAAACAAACGAAAGCTAGCTAAAGCTCACCTGAAATTGCTCAATTTCCACGTGCTGTCGCTTTCCTGCTGGCCCTGACCAACACCATCTCCCTAAATACCACAGTGGGACCCAGCCCGAAGGCGCCATTTTTCCTTCCAAAGTCACCTCTTCCCAGTTCCCCACTCAGCAGAGGGAAGCGCCAACCAGTCAGGCTCCCAGCCAAAAATGAAGAGGCCAGGCGCAAACGCTCCTGTTTCATCCCCGCACGTCCAATCCACATGCGTCCAGTCTACACCCGGCTCTACCCTGGGATCTACACCAGGGTCTACACTGGGGTCTACACTTGGGTCTTGCCTCAGGTCCAGGGATTTCTCTCTCGTCTGCTGCCAGCCACGGCATCTTCTGCTTGGGCCCCCATGGCAGCTCTGCCTGACCTCCCGCGGCAACCCTGGTTCCTGCCGTCTGTTCCACACACGGGGCCAGATGACTTCTGGAAGCACCTGCAGGGCTTCCCATCACCCTTGGGCTCACGCCCACCCACGCCCAGCCTCTAGGCCCTGCCCTACCTGACCCCCCGTTGCACCCACCGATGTCCAGCCTCCAGGACCTGCCCCACGTGACCCCCCCAGTTTGGGTGTCTGCCTGGCTCCACCTGCCACCTGGACCCACAAACAGGACATCCCAGGTGAGCCCCCTGGGAAGGGACCCCTAGGGGGATCTAGGAGGGTGTGTTTAGGGGAGTCATCCCAGGACCAGCACAGAAAGAGGCAAGCCACACACAGGTGGGGCACCGAGAACATTCCAGAGCAGAAGAAGGAAACGTAGAAGACCAGCTGGGGGATTTGGAACGACTGTGCATTATACACTAATAACTGAGTCCCAAAAGATGGCACAGGAGAAACTCCCCTAAATCTAAAATCAATCATCATTTCCAGCGGCTCTTCCTCCATGCCATTGGTGGCTGTCCATCCTACAAATGACCGGCCGCTTGCCTTAATGTGCCCTGACAGGGCTGAGGGAAGGCAGCACCCCTCGTGTGAGACACTGGTGCGTTCTGGAGATTTCTGTGGCGAGTCAGAGGCAGGGGCCTCCAGCCGGGTCCTTGCAGAGGCATGAAGTGGGCGGCTGGGGCCCTGCTGTCTCTACAGGGGCGCCTGTGTCCACCTGCAGTTCTTGCCTTCGTCCGATTCTTCTGTCGCAAGGGGAGGTGCTGGCTTCAGGTGGGAGCCGTGGCTGCATGGCCCCGTTTTCAGGCCACACCCGTGTCTACCTAGCGGGTCTCTGCGTTCAATGGCTCTGCTCAACCCTGGGAGTAAAGAAAACCCACCAGGCCCCCACGGGGAGGGGGACCTGGGCCTGGCTGGTGTGATCCGTGCTCCTGAGGCCTGTGAGTCCCCAGGCTGTGTGAGTCCCAGGCTGTGTGAGTCCCAGGCTGTGTGGGTCCCGGGCTGTGTGTGTCCCGGGCTGTGTGGGTCCCAGGCTGTGTGTGTCCCGGGCTGCGTGAGTCCCCGGGCTGCGTGAGTCCCCGGGCTGCGTGAGTCCCGGGCTGCGTGAGTCCCGGGCTGTGTGGGTCCTGGGCTGTGTGAGTGGCACATACTCCAGGGCCTCTCCAGATGCTGCTTTGTCTGCGGTCACATGAGGCTGTCAGGAGCCTGAGCTGGGCCCGGATTTCCTAAGGAGGACCTGGAGAAGACTGTCCAGGAAGCTGGAGCTTACAAGAGGTGCCTCCAAGGGGACCCTGCTCTGCAGGAAGTGGCTCCTGGCAGACCTAGCAGGCTGGTCCTTTGCTTGTCCTTAGGTGAGCTTCCAGCAAGGCTGCAGTGTGGATTTCCAGGCTCCCAGGCTGCTGAACAAGCCGGGGCTGGGGGAGGCAGCGCTCCTGGGTGGGTGAATGTGAGCTGGGTGGTGCCTTGCGGCCAGGCCTGCTCTGCCTGCATCCCCATGCAGCCCATGGCTTTTCCCAGCAAGGCCGAGTTAAACACCAGGAAACTCGCTGTGTGGCCCTTCCTTCGCCATGCACCCTTCCCTGGAGACAGCCTCCGGCCTGCCCGCAGCCACCTCCCATCCTCCACGACCCCATCCTGGAGGGCTGCTTCGCACCCACATCTGGCCCCGTCTGTCCCCAGCATCTCCCCATGCAGAGCAGACCTGCCCTGGACGCCCCTCCCTTCCCGTCTCCTCCCTCACCTCCTGCCCAAAAGCTGCTGAGCCAGCGTCCGCATTCTGCCCTGCCCCCACTGGGCCCTGGGAGGGCAGAGCTGTGTGGGTCCCCCTCCCTCGAGCCACCCCCAACTTTCTGTCCAGGACTGGGGTGCTGGAGAGGAGAGGAGGGGCTGGAAACCAGTCTTCCTTCCGTCTTGGGGACTCCTGGATTTTTTGAGACCCCGATTGCTGCAGGGCCCAGACCAGGAGGGGCGCCTTTTGGTGGACCAATGGCCTCTACCCCCACGTCCAGATCTGCCTCCGTGTCCCCGACACCCTGCAGCCCAGGAGCTGTGGCAGCCTCATCCTGTCTTCCCCCGCCCCTCCCGCTCTCTCTTTCTGTCTCCATTTCTCTCTATCTGTTTCTCTGTCTCTAACGCGTTCTCTGTATCTGTATGTCTCTGTGTCCATCTCTGTCTCTCTCTGCATCTCATCCTCCAGGGGTCCTCATTGGCTTAACAGGGTGTCCACTCTCCATGCGCCCTGGAATGGTACATTCGGTGGGGAGACGGTGTGGTGCAACGCAGTGTATTTGAGATGGCGGGGGTCAGAGCCGATCACTGGCTGTTGGGGGCTCCTCCACTTAGATACGGGGTAACCTAGGGAAAATCCCTTCACTGCCTTCATCTGTAAAGTGGGAGTAATAGTGACAGCTGCCTCCCGGAGTCACTTTGAAGACTCACTTGACGAACACACAGCGAGCGGCGCCTGGTGAGTGGGCCCCGTGTAAGTGCTGGTGTCACCATCGCCCAGGCCCTGGAGGGCACCCAGGCACGCGTGGCTCCTGTGCGGTTCCTGTGGCTGAGACGTGGGACACTTAAACGGTATCGGTAGCAAGACTTGGCATCGGTGAGCCGTTAGCATCTGACCACGACAATGAGGGCAGCCTTCTCTGTGAGTAGAGACAGAGAGTAAATTCGGCGGGGGGCGCAACTTCAGGCTAGCCTGGACGACCCCTGTGAACTCAGCAGCCACGGTCAATACTAAAGCAAACAGCAAGATTTGCATTTCAAAATAGTAAAAGTAAAAAAAAAATCAAATTAAATTCTGATAGTGTTGAGAGCCGAAAGCCATTTATTAATAAAAGCCTTCCAGTGAAAAGTATTAGAAAACCTAACAATAACGATTGGGATCTTACCACGTGCAGTTCTCCCTAAGCAAGTTTTACTGAAAGTCCTGTGAGGAGGTTGAAAGGTTCTGGCCACAGAGCACCAGAACCAACGGATCCAGCCACCAACAGCTAAGGGCGGCCCTTTCCTTTCCTGTAGCAGCCTCTGATGAGAGCAACGTCCAGATGACTGGGAGAGCTGCACAGAAGGATGAGAAGAGCAGGGGCAGCGGGTGCTGTTTTCTTCCAGGGTTCCAGCCCTTCCCTGTCTGACTGCCTGGAACATTGGAAGTAACCACTACGGCACTGGCCATCCTATTGTTCCAGGAGTTTGTCATGAGGGTGGAAAGCAAGCACCAAGGTTGGCTGTGAGGGAGAAGGGAAGAAAGAGACTGGAAGCCCAAACAAGGAGATGCCGCAGTAGCCCAGAGGGTCTTTGAGGGCCCTCCTTGAGGTAGCAGACGACATGCTGCGTGTCTGGTTTAGGAGAATAGGGTCTGGAGGTGGGAAACCTAAGGCTGATTCATGCTGACCTCTTAGAACTAAACCAAAAGGAAAACCCAACTGTCCATGCCCAAGTGGCCAAAGGACCAGAGGCTACTACTCCCTTTGCAACCCCTCCCTCTTTTCTGGGTGGCAGATGAAAAATCCAAAGTCCCTCTGATTGGTCCCCTTCTGCAACCAGTCAGGCTGGTTGAGGGTCAAGCCTTCATTTGCATAGGAGTATAACCCTGTAACTTCACTTCAGCCTCTGATTGGTCACTTTCCACAACCAATCAGATGTTTGCATAGGGTGTAACTTTGTAATTTTGCTTCAGCCTCTGATTGGTCCCCTCCCACAACCAATCAGACCCACCACGGGCCACTATCTCATTTACATAGGGTGTACACCAAGTAACCAATGGGAAACCACTAGAGGGAATTTAAACCCCAGAAAATTCTGCAACTGGGCTCTTGAGTGCTTGCTCAGACCCCTTCCCACCCTTTGGAGTGCACTTTCATTTTCAACACACGTTTGTTTTTGTTGCTTCATTCTTTCCTTGTTTTGCTTGTGCGTTTTGTCTAATTCTCTAAGACACCGAGAACGTGGACGCTGTCCAGCACGAACACGGCTATTTTTATCCCTTCTCTTTTGAAGTGGACACAACTTATAACTAGCTATACATCTTTGGATGATCAGGCAGGACTCTCCTAATGCATGAATCTATATACATGCATTTGGCAGAGTGCGTGATTCAAGATAAAAGCTTAATAAATATTTGGCTGGATGAGTAAATAGAGAATCAGAGTTTGATTCACTGACCAGAGGAAATGCATTTATCCTGTCTCAAACAGCATTCTAATGAAACTGATTAAAATTATACAAAAGGAATTGACGACAGTTTTGGAATAGGTGACTGCATTCTTAACCACTGAAAGAACCATTAAGCTTTCGACAGAAACCTTAGGAGAAAGCACACCTCCGGACCTCCTGAGAGACCGCAGACAGGCCGCCAGCATTTCTGGATAGCAATTCACCTTATGTTTCCTATAATAGCATCATTCTGTAAGGAAAAACATGCCTCGCTTTCTGGGAAAAAGACAATGACTTTTTAGTGGTTGCCAGCCAGGAGAAGCAATTCTCATCTCCATCCTGGGGAGCTGCTTGGATGGGTCTAGAGACACCCGGGGTTGGCTTCCTGACAGCCTGTTTCCAAACACTGACACAGCGAAAGTCAATTTCTCATGCAATGCAAAACAGCTTTCTTTGTTCTATGCATTCTCATTTCTTCCATGCATTTTAAATAGGAAATGACAAGTGGGAACTGGGAGAAAAAATAATTAACCTCTAATTGGGAATCACCACCACTAGTTATAAAATAGGGGAAAATGCTTTGTAACTCCAAAAGGGAAGCAAGAAAAGATAAAATTTTGTATAAGTGCAGGAAAACACCCTCAGTCATTATTTATGCTCACAATCTCCTATACCACCTTGAGAAAATGAAGGGCCCAGTCACCCAGGGAAAGAATGGGGTTGCCCTGCGTCATTGGCAGGAGCTGCCATCCAGATGCAGACTCAGGTTACAAGACACAGTGCACAAGACAGGAAAGAAACAGCAGTTGTAGGCATTTGTTTAGAGACTCCCAGGACAGAGCCCAGCGGCCCTGCAGGAGCTAATAATCCCGCTGGCTTCTAGGGAGGGAACTTCACTGTATACTCGAGTGCCTTTTGCATTTTGAACCATGTGAACACATGCTTTCGTAATATTCATTTAAATTAAAATTATTTTCAAAAACGTTCTGTACCACTGTAGTGGGTTGAATAGCATCCCCCCCAAAATTCCTAAACTCTCGAAATCTGATCCTATTTGGAAATAGAGTCTTTGTAGGTGTAATTAAGTTCAGAATTTCCAGATGGAATAATCCTGGATTTTGGCAGACCGTAAAGCAAGGACAGGTGTCCTTCCAGGAAGAGGGGAAGGCAAGATTCACAGAACAGAGAAGGCCTGATGAAGACAGAGGCAGAGGTCGGAGCCCTGTGGCCAGAGTGCAGAATGGCCTGGGGCCACAGAACCTGGAAAAGGCAGGAGAGGACCTCCCGTGGAGCCTTTGGAGGAAGCGCTGCCTGGACCACAGCTTGGTGTTGGACATCTACAGAGCTGTGAGAGAATACACTGCTTTTGTTGCAGTTTGTAGTAAGTTTTTATGGCAGTCACAGCCCACGAACATACCACTTCATTCCTTTTTAAATCATCTTAGCCTCTAAAGAAGTGTATTGGAGTGTAATTAACAAAATAAACTTTCCCCCACTTTTTTTTTTTTTGGAGATAGTTCCACTCTGTCCCCCAAGCTGGGGTGCACTGGCACGATCACGGCTCACTGCAGCCTCAAGCTCCCAGGCTCAGATGATCGTCCCAATTCAACCTCCCAAGTACCTAAGACCACAGGTGTGCGCCCATGCCCAGCTTATTTTGGTATTTTTCTAGAGAAAGGGTTTCACCATGTTGCTCAGGCTGGTCTTGAACACCTGGGCTCAAGCAATCCTCACGCCCCAGGTCTCCCAAAGTGCTGGGATTACAGGCACGAGCCACTGTGCCTGGCCTTTCCCCACTTTTTAATCTTAAATTTGTCTTCATCTGGGATGAACAAGAGAGGTGTCTCTCTAAAGCTGATAGGCATGTAACGCACAATAATAAAATATTATACAATTTGTTTCTCACCCAGCCACTTACTCAACAAAAGCCAAAGAGAATTGCTATATTTGGTAGAGGTTTTTTTTTTTTCTTTTTTTAATAAAACAAAAAAATAATAATATCGGTCACCGTTTTTTCCAAAGTGCTTTTATATGAAAACCAGTTCATTGAGTTCTTAGGGCTTTACACTTTAAATTTAGGGACAGCACATTATTTCAAGATTTAAATTTTGCAAAAAGTCAAAAATAATCTGAGTGATGAAGCAAAGGAGAGTGTCACTCCTGCCTGGGACTGCGTGCAGACAATCGAAGGGACGTGTGAAAGTGCATGCAAGTGTGCAAGGTGTGACGCGGTGGAAACACGCGAGGGCTGCTCCCAGTAGTCAGACCGAGAGGAAAGCACACACCAAAGAGAGGAAGGAGAGACCTTCTCAAAATCTTCTCCTTGTTTGTTTATACTTTTTTTTTTTTTTTTTTTGAGACCGAGTCTTGCTCTGTTGTACAGGCTGGAGCGCAGTGGTGCGATCTTGGCTTACTGCAACCTCCACCTCCCAGGTTCAAGCAATTCTCCTACCTCAGCCTCATGAGTAGCTGGGATTACAGGTGCGCACCACCATGCCCGGCTATTTTTTTTCCTTTTGTATTTTCAGTAGAGACAGAGTTTCACCATGTTGGCCAGGCTGGTCTCAAACTCCTGACCTCAAGTGAACCATCTGCCTCAGCCTCCCAAAGCGATGGGATTACAGGCATGTGCCACCGTGCCTAGCCTATTTTTACTTTTTGACTTTTAAAAATGAGTAACGGCTCTTCGAAGATCTTTAGAGCAGAAAGGAGAGTCTTGGGGCTCCCAAAAATCTCTGCACACACAGCTTTCAGAAGAGAATTACCCTCGTGGACACACAGCTGCACACACCATAGCTCTGATGGGCAGAGGCTGCACCTGCTGTGGTGAATATTCTAGAATAGAACAGGGTTGGCAAATGTTTTCTGCCAAGAGCCAGAAAGCAAAACCTTTCTGTGCTCTGAGGCAACTACTCAACTCTGCTGTGGCCATGGAAACATGCACAGACCGTGGGATGAATAAATGAGCAAGGGGCCATGTGCCAATAAAACTTTATCAACAAAAACAGGCAGTGGCCCCGATACAAACTTCTGGAGGATACCATCACTGGATGCAGTTGGCCACGCTAAAGCTCAGACATGTACCACCAACGTACCGAGGAAGAGCCTAGAGTGCATGTATCTTCTCCACTCCACCCTTTAAGATTAAAGACATGCTTAACAACAGGTGATAGGAGTTCAAGTATTTACTGGGTTATGTGGCGGGTGATCCGGTAGCCCTGCAGCCCCCAAAGGGAAAAAAGAGAATGAAAGCTGCAGGCAGCTGTGGGAGAAATCACCACACAGTCACCTCGGGGGTGGGGAGAAATCACCATGCGGTCAGCTGGGGAGGGGAGAAATCACCACGCGGTCACCTCGGGGTGGGGGGGGTGAGAAATCACCACGTGGTCACCTCGGGCGGGGCCGGAGGTTTCCCAGAGGAGCTGCCTCCTGGCAGGAAGCGCTGGAATCCAGCTCACGGAATTCCTGTGAACTCTGTAACACCAGGAAGGGGTGAGATGAAGGCAGCTGCAGTCCCAGGCGGACGGCAGGGCCCTGAGGCTGGGCTGTCCCTGGGCCCTGCCCCTGCCCAGCGCATCCCCGGCAGGGCCCTCAGCTCCTCTTCTACAAGGCCTGGAAACAAGCCCCACGGGCCTGAGAATCATGGCTGTGTGTGGGAGGCACGTGGTACATCTGAGTAAATGGAAGCCATGGTGTGACTATAGAAAACCCCCAGAATAGACGCTTAGCCTGACTGGCAAAGGGGAGGGCATGGAGTGGCTGGGGAGGGAGCCTCACTTTTCCCTGAGAGCTGTTTCATTGCTCAGATTATTTTGGAAACGCATATTGTTCACCGATTTTTATGTTTTTCTACGTATCAACATAAAAGATATAAACACAACTCAACAAAATTCGAACCCACAAAAAGTGAACCTCACCTTACACTCCCGTCGATCCTCCCCTCTCCCTGAGAATTTGCAGTGTGTTGCTCCAGAATTTTTCTTACAAAGTTCTCTAAATACCGTGGCTTCAAAAAACATGTGCTTCGATTTATGTTTTTTACTTAAATGAAAACATACTTTGCACACTACTATACAACTTTCTTAGTATATTTAATATTCAGAAATATGTCTTGGCGTGAGTTTCGTGACGGCTCACGTGCGGCCAGCCACGCCATTTGTTATAGGGCTGAGCCAGAGCTGGGTGTCACATCTGCCCGTCGCTGAACGTGCATTTCCAGGAAAATCCAGGAAAATCCAGTGTCAACTTCTTGTCCCATACTCCAGTGCCAGAGGTGCTCAGGGTTCTCTTGGGCAGGACCGTTCAGCCAAGTCCATAGAGCAAAGTGTGGATGTGGCCTTCAAAAGGGTGAGCGAGGTGGAGACGGGCCTCCTCTCCTGAGCGCCACGGACGGGCAGGTCCGCCTTCGCTTGCCCAGTGCTCGCGGCCGGCCGGGGGGTGCTACAGACCCCAGCGCGCTGGGGCGCAGGCTCGGCCCTCACGCAGAGTGCTCGTCTGTTCAGGCTGCAGTGACGAAATTCCTCCGACGGCCTGGCCACAGACGGGAAACTGTTCCTCAGAGCTCTGGAGGCTGGAGTCCAGCATCAAGACGCCGCAGCTTCCGTGTCTGCTGGGGCTTCTCCTCACATGGTGGCCGGGCGAGCTGGCTCTCTGGGGTCCCTTTCCAAGGCCCAGACCGCCTCATGAAGCCCTGGCGCAGGACTGAGTCACCTCCCGAAGGCCCCATTCCCAAACACTCCTACTGAGGATTAGGTTTCAACACCAGAATTTTTGGCGACACAAACTTTGAGACCACAGTCCCCAGCTCTCTGGGTTCCCAGAACCCTGCGGGAGGGCCGGGTGGCGCCTGCCCCCTTTTCACCATGAGGCTTCCATGGAAGCTTCTTGCCCGAGGCAGGAAGCTGAGGAAACCCGGGGGTGCCCCCGCCCCCATCGCTTTCTCCACATCCCTCTCGCCTCTGTCACACGCTCAGCTGCGCCAGCAGACACCAAGCTCAAGCGCATTAACACACAACGGGGTGACCTGCTCACACGAGTCCACCCGGTGACCCACGGGCCATGGCGGCTGGATTCCCGCTGAGTGCTTTCACTCTTCCATCTCCCGATGGCCTCCCCATTGCTTCAGGAAGAGTAAATGCACCACGTGGTGAGCCCTTCTGCTGCAAAGCAGACGTGACGTCACGTCTGCTCAGCGACCGTGGGCGACCCTCAGTCAGCCTCATAGGCCACAGAAGGTCTCACAGCTGTGCCCACTTGCAGGGAGGCAGGGAAGCCCCAGCCCCCACCGTAGGTCTGGCAGAGGAAGGAGACCTGGACCCAGGAGCACCAATCTCCCTCCCGTTCTCTGGGTGAGTGACGGCGATGCGTCCAGGCAGGTGGTCTGCCAGTTAGACCCGGTCGTGAGTAGCCACGTGTCCCACAGAGCGCCTTGGCTCCTGCTCGGCGGCAGGGAACCGTCTCCTTCTGGAAAGCCAGAGACAGCTCCCATGTTCTTCTCCCCATCTGTTTGGCATTCGCTTTTCCTTCGCTTGCACTGCTGTCCCCAGGTGACCCTACTCTAAAAGTCCCTTGAGAGACTAACCCTAATGATGAGTACCTGAATAGCACTTACAACTTCTCAAAGGATTTTCAATCCATTCTTCAGTTCATGGGCACCACACCTTCAGAAGACAGGAAGGACGTTGGCAAGACGGGGATGGTGCCTGGCAGGGCCCCGGCCCACCAGCGGGTCACCCGAGTGCAGGGGCAGCTCCTGACAGGACGACCTTGCCAGCCCACATGCCCACCCCTCCTCTCTCTGCAGTCGCCATTCTCTGTGCCCATGAGGACATACCTGCTCAGCCCGCCTTCGGGTGGCTTAGAAGTGTCTGGAATTTAAGCCCTACATGGTGACTCTCAACCATGGGTGATAAGCATTTGTACATAAACAGTCCCCCATCCTCGTCCCTGGGGGACACCAAGGCACATTCTGCTGGAGTGGGGCTCAGGGGACAAGCAGGGTGGCACCCAGTGCCCCTCCCGTTCTGTGCCCTGGAAGCTCCTCTCCCTCCCTGGCTTGTGTCCCCACTCCCCACCTTGACTTCTGAGATCACCTCCCAAGGCACGTGCCTCTCAGCCCTCGTCATGAGGTGTGCCCATTAGGACAGGCGGCAGCAACCCTGGTTCACAGTTGAGGAAACATATTGCCCCCAGGGGAGTGCTTGGCAGTGTCTGGGGCACTTTTGGTCGGCCCTGCTCGTGGGCAGGGTGCCACAGCATCTTGCGGTGGAGCCCAGGGCTGCTGAACACCTGGCCTTGCCCAGGAGGAGCCCAGAGCATGACCCAGCCCAGAAGTCCACAGCGGTGAGGTCCAGGGGCCTGGCCTGCTTCTGCAGAGCTCTTTTATTAACAGCTTGTTCTGGACTGAAGCCTGGGTGCGTAATTATCAGCCTTAGATTTCTGCTCAAGCAAAATTAGCAGAATACCCCCATTTCCCCATTGGATCAAGTGTGCCGTGAAATCCGTACCTTCTTTATTCCTTCCCGTTGGCCCTTATGCCAAGCTGCCTCGCTGGGGATGCGTCTGCGCAATCGTCAAGAGACCACGACTGTGCATGCCCACAGTTCCATGGCGCACAAGCACATCACACCCAACCACAGCTGTGCAGCCGGCAGTCAGGCGTCTAGACAGAGCACCGTGTGCTGCAAAAGCACGCCCGGTTTTCGTCCACGCAGGTTGGCTTGGGTGCCCCCTGCCCGTGCCCAGCCTCAGGCCCCTCCTCGCATTGCGTCCCCTGCAACCTTAAAGTTTCGGCATGGCCGTCACCCCCTCCAGGGGGCACCCTGACCTCTGCCTTGGAGGAGCTGGCACGCCTCATGCACAGCACTCACCAGCCTCCATTTTTGTGCCACATGCTCCTCACGGAAAGGGTGAGGGCAGCAGCGCCTCTCCTCCTCCACACCCCAGGGTCCGGGCTAAGGTGCTCAGGAAGCATCAGCAAGCGGGGCCATCAGGCCCCTCTGGTTCTCAAAACCACGTCACCCACCCGTGAGAAATCAGAGACATGGTGTGCCCACTGGCTGGAGGTCGCAGTCCACTGGGTCACTACGGCAACCCTGCTGACTCATCACACCCTCCCGCACTGTTCAGGTGGCGTATGCAGACACGTGCATGCATATGTGCACACATGCATGCACACACATATGCCACATACACAAACACACACATGCTTGAGCAAAGTCCCCTCTCTTGAACTATTCTCGGACCCGGTACACAACAGGCCTCCTCGTGGGGTCTGGCTTCTGACATTTTCAGGGTCTCCTGGGACACACCCTCTAAAGCATCCACAACGCCTCAATTAAGAACAGCTTGTGAGGGCTTCCCTTTCACTGCACAGAAGCAGGGTCTTCCCAGAGCTGCCTCCCATCTCTTTCAGGGAAGACATGCCCTCCACTTTCTTCATCTGGGCCAGATGCCTGTGGGCTGCAACACCCACATGAAGCCGCTTGCAGAGGCCCTTCCTGTCCGCCCTCCTGTTTCGAGGGTGAACAGGCACAGCACGGAGTTCACGGCAACCCACACTAGCGTCTGCTCCCCCTGAAGTCATGTGGGCATTCGGGCTGGGCTTTGGCCTGATGTGGTCATGGTGCCCCTCTGCTGCCCCACCAGGCCTTTCTAGGTGACCTTGCTGCCCCCTGCTGCTGATCTGGGCAGGAGGGCGCTCCCCCGGGCTAGGCTCCTTGCATGGTTTTCCGTCTCAAGAAGCTCCTTTTCTGGGAGAAGGGGAGGCGGTCCTGGCCAGGAGGAAAGGAGCCGTGGGAAGGCCGTCCCAACATCTCAGCACCTGCTCTGGATTGGACGGTGCTCCCCACCCCCAAATTTGTATGCTGACATCCTGATCCCAGGACCTCCGGTGATTATATTTGGAGACAATATAGAGATTAAATTGAGGTCGTTGAGGTGGGCCCTTAACCAACAGGACTGGTGTCTCTTATGAGGTTAGGGCAGATGCAGACGGATGCCCATGTAAGAATGCAGGGAGAAGACCCCTCTACATGCCAAGAAGGCCTCAGGAGGGACCAACTCTGCTCTCACCTTGATCTCCTATGTCCAGCTCCGGAACCGAGAACACACTTGCTGACAAACTCCCTCTGAAGGTACTTTGTTATGGCAGCCTGAGCCGACAGCGCTCCGCCAAGCTTGGGCCTCCAACTCCTAATCCAGGTGAGCTGGCCAGGACCAGCCCGCTCCATCCCTCTAAGTCCTTGCCAGCTTAGGTGTGGCCATCCTCTAGCAAGGGAGCTCCTCACCTCCCCCTGAATCTGGGCTCACCCTAGGGACTTGCTGAACCAACAGAGTGCAGTAGAAATGCCACGAGAGAATTTCTCAGGCTGGGTCATAGGAAGCCTCCCAGCGTCCGAGTGGGTTTCTCAAGACAATCTCGGGAAGCTCACTCTTGGGCAGCGCAAGCCACGCCCTGAGCCAGAGGTGCCACGTGCCGTTTGAGCGGCACTGAGGCCCCAGACAGGAGTGCTGGTGCCATCTTGGAAGTGAGTCCTGAAGTTAATGCCACATAGATCAGACAGCTCCGCCGAGCCCATGCCAAATGCCTCACAAATTTGTGAGCAACGGAAAATGGATGATTGAAGCCACTAAGCTTGGTTTGTGCAAGGACAGGTGACCAAACACTGACTCCCAAGAGGCCCTAAGCAGCCTCAGGAGACTAAAGAACTCCTGCCCCGCCTCACACCCCGCACCACCCCACCCCTACTGCAGCCAGAGTTCAGGGAGAATGAATGAACTAAGCTATTCAGTCTATTCAAACAGGAAAATGTTTTTAATTGGAGCGTTTTAGAAATGAGATGATGCAATGTCTTCTATAGGTCCTCATTTGAACTGGTAAGTGACAGGTAACCTTTAGGGCGTTTGCCTCCAGTCGCTCTCCTGACTCCCTGATGCGATAATTCCTAAGACACAAGCACTCCCGATGACGAGAATGTGCGTGACTGGAGGGAAAGGGACTACATCTGTCTCTGCTTGTGCCTCGGGTGGGTTTTACAGTAGATGTACCACCGGCCCCGCCTCTTCACCCGGTAACAGTCCTTGCAGCGTTTCTTAAGGACACCCTTGGTTTTGAACCCCAGCGCAGGCAGCAGGTGCGGCAGGAGGCCGGGGGAGAGAAATGACCGCACTTCTGCCCCCGGTTCCACAGCCACGGGGGCCGCACCTCGAAGGGATCCCAACAGGAACGTGGAGAGGGCTGGAGGCTTCAGTGTGTGACGACTGAGACACAGCAGAGGGTTCACCATTTTCCTTATTAAAAGAGTTGCCATGTCGTGGCGATCTATGGGAGGGGGAAAAAAAGGTGTTACAGCTTCTCCTGTGTTTCCACCCGCTATTTAAGGCGTCCTTTCCCGTTTCACTGAGGCTTGGGAAGGCAGCGACTGCGGGGTCGGAGAGCGTTTCCACACCAGCTGCAGCCTCGACCACAGGCTCGGCTGCCTTAATCGGCCAAGTGTGCCAGGAGAGTCAGGGCCTGGACGGCGGCTGCCTTCCCTTTCCCGCCCGCTGAGGTGTCGGCGGGTGCGCACAGCCGCGCGATGCCGAGGAGCGGCTGAATGGCCGGGAGGCCCTTACGCTGAGGCCGCATCCCTTTCCGACAGTCACGCCGGGTCAAGGGCGGTTCAGCGGACGACCCCTCCGTCCCACTCTCCCCAGTCCCAGGGACCCCTCGGGCCAGTTTCAGGACAAAACCCCGAGGCCGCAACGCCCCGCCTCCGCTGGGAAGTGCTCCGAGCCCTGGCAGCCCGGCCGCCCGCCCCTGCTTCCCCACGCGCCCGGGGCCCCACGGTTCAGCGGCCCGGGCTGGGAGGAGCTGCGTCTGCAGCGCCCGCAGGACACCGCGACCCCGGGGCAGGCTCTGCGCGCGGGCTGTGGGGTCGCGCTCGGAAGCCGCGGGGTCCCCCCCCCCCCGCCCCGGGGTCGCTCGACACCCCCTCCCGCCGCCCGAGGTCGGACCCGCCCCCCACCCGACCCTCCGACACCGCCAGGGCCGGTCCACGCTTCTCTGACCGCGGACCACTCGGGGAGACGGGCCTAGGGGACCCAAGGTGGCCGGCCCCCGCCTCTCCAACCCGGGACCCCTGACCTGAGAAGGCAGCGCAGGTACCGAGCCCCAAGCCTTCGGCCCGCGCCTGCGCCTGCGCACTGGGACGCGGACGCCGCTGCCAGGAAGAAAAATGGCGGCGGGAGTCACGTGGCGTGCCCACGTCCAGTGGCGGGCGCAGAAGCGCAGCCGCGAGTGCGCAGGCGCTGGAGAGCGAGGCTCGCAGACTGCGCACTCCCTGCGGGCAGGGGCACACCTGTGCCGTGGGACTGGGGCGCTCCCGGCAAAAGGTGCGAAAAACAGGGACGAAAATGGATATTCGCAACCAAAAAGAAATTACAACCCATTAGACCTTAGAAAAAGCTGACAAGTACCAAAGTCAAAAAACTGAGAAAGAGGACATGTTTTTAAGGGGACATCCCGGGAGAAATGTCAACGGGCTCCGGGAAACGAGCGGAGACCGGCACTAGTTCCAACTGGGTACGGCTGTTTTCCCCGACGTTATGGAACGCTTCAGACATGTAGAAAAAGGGGGAGGCCTTTACAGTGAGCACCCGTATACTTGCCACCTAGATTCTACAGTTAGCTCGCTTATCCCTGCCTTTTCAGGGATGTACCCGTGGCTCCACCCGCCTCCCTTTGCGTGTGTCCAGGCGAGTTGCAGAGGTGGCTGCATCCACCCCGCGCTCCGTGCAGGCCCCAACGCTTCGGGCGCATCGGGCGCATCGCAGCGTCCACTTTTCACTCCTGACTCGGCGAACACCAGGCGGGCCTGCGGAGTTTATCAGCTCCAGGACAAATCTGCCCCTGACCACCACGTTTACTGGGACAGCATTCCCAGTTTTCGGGGGCTTTTTCTGTGCATTCTTGTTTCTCACCGCCTTTCTCCCTCTTCGTCTCCCCGGCCTCTCATCCGTCTCTAGTGTTTTGTTCTTGGAGTCACCTGGTCCTCAGGCTCTGACCACAGCAAATAAAAGCTGGATGCTGGAGCGTTAAGCTGGGATTTGTACCCAAGTCAGCTCTGAACAAAATGGGCCTTTTTAGAGGCTGTGTTTGCATGCTGGATAAAGACAATTGGCGTACTAAGCTCTGCTGCAGAAATCTTCCAAATATACTCTTCCTCCGCGGTTCCCCAGAACCTCACACAGGAACGCTTGCCTTGAACCAGGAGAATGCACTTCCAGTCTCTTCTGCTAAGCAGTCGACTCCTTCACCCAATAAAAGTTTTTGATATGTAAACGTCTCATGATTATCGGTTACCATAGGAACATAAACAATGTCTTTTCAGTTTGCATCCTCCCCTGCCTGTCCCTTAAATAAGAACCACTGGGAACTCCTAAGAGCTGAAGATTGCGCACACCGCGGCCTGCCTCATCCGGGCCCTAGCTCCAGCCTGAGGCTGCAATCGCCAGAGGCTGCACCTATGCCGGGTGTAGTGGCTCACGCCTGTAATCCAAGCACTCTGGAGGCCAAGGCGGGAGGAGCACCTGAGGTCGGGAGTTCGAGGCCAGAGACGCCACCTGCGCAGCGCATGCGCACCCTCCGCCCCGACCCGCGCGCGCTCCCCAGAGCGAAATAAGTCCCGGGAGTATGGGCGCCGACAGAAGCCGTGCGCATGCGTCGGCTCTAAGAGCGACGTTGCGCCGGGTCAAAGGTCAGCCGCGCAAAATGGCGGCGGCGGCGGCGACCTTCTGCCGGCTGTTGTGCCAGTCCGGCGCGGCTGCGCGGAGCCTGCCCCTCGGCGCCAGGTGTTTCGGGGTGCAGGTCTCGCCGACCGGGGAGAAGATCACACACACTGGCCAGGTAACGGCCGCTGGGTACAAGACTCCTCTTCCTCCGGCCGCACCTCCGGCGGCTGGTGGCGGTGGGCTCGCCGGGCATACGCGGCTCTGGTTCTGTACCAGCGGCCGCGCAGGTCGTGGTAAGGTTGTGCTTGTGTCGCTCACGCGCCGGGAAGGGGGCCTGCGGGTCGGGACGGTGACGGCGGCGGCAGCGGTGGGTCTCGTCCTCCCGGGGCCTGCGGGCTCTGGAACGGGAAGGCTCCCCGGCGGGCAGCCTTTGCTGTGGAGTGACTGCCCATAGGCCGTCCGTGGCCGCTGATTTTTTGGGTCAGCGTTTAGAATTTGTGTAATCTTCAATAATAAACTTTAGTAATCTGAGAAGTCGGTTGTTGTCCAAAGCACACAAATATTGCAAGCCAAAATGAAGAACAAAGGTAAATGTGTCCTAGGAGATTTATTAAGAGGGATATATAAAGCCACCTGGCCATATGCGAAAGGAGGCTGGGGCGGTTCTCCTCGGTGAGGATTTGTCTCTCCTCCTTAGCTTCACCTTCCCGGGCTACTTCTCTGTGCTGCCCTCTGATTCAGGTGCTCACCCGTTTTCATCCCAGGTATCTTGTTAAAAATGTTCCTGATTAACTGTGTACTGTGCCCCTCACTTGTTTGACTTTCCATCAATGGCATGAAAGTTAAGAAAAACACTCACCTGTAATATTTATGATTGATACGAAGTCACTTTTTTCAGAATTAGGCTGTAAAAGTCACACATGGTCTTTTTGGTCTTTTTTCCAGGTTTATGATGAAAAAGACTACAGGAGAGTTCGGTTTGTAGGTCGTCAGAAAGAGGTGAGTAAAAGTTTTAATGAAGAGAGGTGAGCTTTCATAAAACTTTTATGTAACCAACAAGAAATAAAAATTAATATATAAGATTTAAATAAATTCTCCCCCTATTGCAAGGACCCTAGTAGTTCTGGATGGGATTCTACCTTCTAATATTAATTGTGTCTGTTTGTGTCTTGTTTCCCCCGTAAATACATTGCATAACATGGCAACTGTAGTTCTGGTTTATATATAAGTGGAAGTTATCTTTTTTTAAATTCTCATGCCTTATTCTGTATCAACTTTAAAAAATTACTCTTTTAACAGCCTGGAGGAGGTGTGTTTTTCATAGTTTTCACCAAATAAATTAGTATGTGTTTTTACAGGGACTCACAGTGATAAGCTGAAAATTCACATGAGTTTTTCTTCCCTTAGTGGGTCTGTTAGCTCTATACATTGTGAAGGAAGATCAGTTCAGGTCATCTCTGAGTGACCACTGGAGAAAGAATGTTGAAATTAGAATCCTTCTGCCTAAATCAGCCTTTTTTTTTTTTTTTTTTTTTTTAAACCTGACTACCTATCGTTCATGTCTGTGAGCTCCTGAATTCTTAATTAGCTCAGGCATGCTTCCATGTTTCTGGAATTTTTTTTTCATTCTTTTTCCCACTTTGGTTAGCCTGGTTCTTCTTCTTAACACCTTAACGATCCTTAAATCATATATTTTCCCTTCTCCCTTAATCTTGGTTACATTATCCATTCCCAGTGTATAGTTTTTCTTCTTCTGTCCTGGAGCTCCAGGGCATTCCGGTGAAGCTCACATGATCATGAATTGAATGTAAATTCACATTTTCAAAATTCATCTGGTTCACTGTTGTATGATTTGATGAGTGGGTGTCAGAGAAGTTTGTATTATGGTGGTTGATTATTTGACAATGCCCTCAAATGTTGGGTTGAGAAAGATCTTGAGGCTTGATCCACATTCAGTGAAAGAGTGTGTCGTGATTGATTAGTGATGTCTGCCAGGATCGTGGTGGTGGAGAGGGGTCGTGTCTAGTGGGTTTGCCTCTCGGGAGTAGAAGCCGTGTGGACTTGCAGTGTGACAATTGTGAGGTGGAATCACAGCATAGGTTCAGTTTTCTCATTTGTAAAATGGAAACCCTGTGAATGTTTTGAGTAGAATCATAAGTCTCCAGTGAGATCACATGTAATTGTCTAGTACGTGGTGACATATGGCGAGCCCTGCTCCTCTCCATCCTCAGAAAGCCTTGTTTTGTTTATTTGAATTGTTAGTGTATTCTGAGTAGAAGCATCTGTTCTGTATGCTACCTTCTCCAGTGCTGTAGCCCAGTGATTGACACAAAGGAGCCCATGGCATTGGGAATGGGACGTTTCCTCTGCATGCAGGCTATCTTGGTCATCCTTGTTAGGTACATGGACTTGACATTTGGAAGGTGGAAACCAATGGATGTTGAGAGGATTCACAGGCCCTTTGGTTTCTTTTGGCAGTGATCGTGGAGAAGGGGAGTTTTCTCTCAGTGTGATGTGGTGCCCATTCTCAGGTTTCCTGGGCGTCGATGGGTCGTTGTTACTGAGGCAGTCGCTGTACTCGACATCCCTGCTTTGTGGGTGTCGTGGCAGGGTTGTGGGGACAAGGTAGGAGCCCCAGGTAGAACATTTCCAGAGCAGATTGTTCCTGAAACCATTGTGCTCATTCCTGCAACCTGGCCCCCAGCCCAGCTCCCTAACTCAGTTCTTGCTGTGATGTAGCAAATACGTGGGTCCCAGTCACAAACACCTCTCTGCTGAACATTCTTTGTGTAGCTTCTGATTTCTGGTTGGCGTAGCACAGGGTAGCACGGAAACAACTTAAAAAGAAACCAAACAGAATCAGGATTGGTGAAGCCAGTAAGGTTGGGTGCAGGAGAGTGTGGTAGTCGTGCCTGTGATGGCAGCTCACCCAGGCCGTCCTGGCTATGACCTCAGTGCTCCAGCCGGCCCAGCCTCTCCAGTGCCTTCCCCCCATTCAGCATCCCGAGTGTCCGGGGCATGCCTTGGCATCACACCTTGGAGGTTCAAGGCGTGTTTATAACATGATGAGTGGGCATCTTGCCAAGCTCTCCTTTCAGCACAAATTTGTGTTTAGCACTATTTATAATAGTAGTTTTTTGGCTTGTGAAAGACTTAATTTTTTTGGAACACTTTTAGATTTACAGAAAAAGTAGAAGAAAGTAGAGTTTTCACAGCACCCCACCCCCCTCAGTTTCTGCTGTTCACTGCCATGTCTCATTTGTGTGCTGCCTCTGTCGCAGCTGATGAGCTGATACTGATACATTATGATTAACTCAAGTCCACAGGTTCACTCCTGATGTTGTATATTCTAGGGTTTGGGCAGATGTGTAGTGATGTGTCCACCATGACAGTATTGTACAGAGTTCACTGCCCTGAAAATCCTCTGTGCTCTACCTGTTCATCCCTCTTTCCTCCCAACCCCTGACAGCCCCCGATCTGACTGTCCCTCTAGTTTTGTCAGGTAATACTTTAAAAGGTAAACTGGGCCAGGCACAATAGGCTCATGCCTGTCCCCTCAGCACTTTAGGAGGTCAAGGTGGGGTGATTGCTTGAGCCCAGGCATTCAAGACCAGCCTGAGCAACATGGTGAAACCCCGTGTCTACAGAAAATATAAAAATGAGCCCAGCATGCTGGCACATGCCTGTAGTCTGAGCTATGTGGGAGGCTGAGGTGGAAGGATCATTGAGTCTGGGAGGTTAGGGCTGCAGGGAGCCGAGATCATGCCACTGTACCCCAGCCTGGACAGCAGAGCAATGCCCTATCTCCAAAAAAAAAAAGAGGAAGAATAAACTGAATCTAAACCTCACCTGTAGGACAGCGACAGCAGGAAGCTGGATAATTGAACTGGTCTTTGCAGGAAAAAGTGGAAAGTATCTCTGTGTGGCTCCTGCCCAGTTTTGACCGGGGGTGCCTTCAAAGGAAGCCATGGCCCCCGGGCCTGGCTGGAGAATGTGCCACCCACCCCCAACCCTGAAGGAAGGGACCAGAAGTCAGGCCTCACGTGGTTCTGGAGTAGGTAGCACCCTGGGTCCCACGAATGAGGCGGAGGGCTGGAATGGACTTGGAAGTATTTCTCCACTGTTGATGGAAAAGTTTTCATTGCTTTATAGTCATACATGTAAAATTAAAAGCAGGTGTGACCTGTCCTGTAATAGAAGAGGTGATTGGGTGAGGTCTACAGTGAGGTGTAGTGGTAGTGGTCATGCACTGCAGCAGCCTCATAGCCAGGTACGAGACAGCGTCATCTGCTTAGTTGGTCAGAAGCTGGGGCTGCCCTGCCTGGCCGCATCTGGATTCAGGCTCCTGCGCTGATGGGTTTATGAGGGCTATGTGCTTCAGTGACTTATGTCGTTGGCACGTGGGCTTTGAATCCCTGTAGATGAGGGATTAAGTACTGAATTTAAATGTTAGTGTCCATACACAAGGTTTTTTCTTTTGCTTTTTGAAAAGGAATTAGGCAGCAAACCCAGAACATCAGGAGGCTGGGATCCCTTGCGTGCGGCTCTGTGCAGGCCTCTCCACCCATGTGTCAGGATCACGGAGCAGCCGGGGCTTCGGGAGGCTGGGATCCCTTGCGTGTGGCTCTGTGCAGCCCTCTCCCCCTGTGTGTCAGGTTACGGAACAGCCGGGGCTTTAGCCTGTGCCTTCATCTGCCCACCAGTGGGATAGATTCTCTCTCCAAGTGTTCTGCAGTGCTGACTCACTCCCCACCTGCACAGCCCACAGCTGGGCGTTCAGGGCAGAGCAAGATTCTGGATGTTTTCTTCGATACCTGGCTGTCAGGGTTGAGTCCATTTGTGACCCTGTGATCTCACCTGCCTGGCTCTCTGTTCTTCAGAGATCTCACCTGCCTGGTTCTCTGCTCCTGGGTAGCAGGCTCTGAGGTGCATGGCGTCTCCAGGTTTAGGAGCAGCTGCCCACAGTGCCGATGTCTACTTGGCATGCTGTTTTGTTGTGATGATGTGAAGTTCTGTCCTTCTGAGAAGAGTGTGTGCAGATTTCGTTAATGGAAATAATTGAGTAGCGCTCGAGAGAGAGGAAATCTACCAAGTAGTTTTCAGTGGCTCCAGATCCTCAAAACAGAAAACAAGCGTGGGTGACGACGTGAAGAAATTGGAACTTTGTGCCTTGCTGCTGGGAATGTAAAATGACACAGCCACTAAGGAAAGCAGCCTGTGGGCTCCTCAGACAGTTGTACCTAGGACTTCCATCCAATCCAGCGGGTCCACTTCTGAGTGTGTACCCAGAAGAACTGAAAGCAGGGTCTGGGGTCCACTCGTGCTCATCCCAGCATTGTTCACTATAACTAAAACCTGGAAGCAGCTGGGGGTCCATTGTCAGCAGATGAGCAGAATGTGATCTGTCCATAGACGGTGGAATATTGTTCCGCCTTAAGCAGGAAGAACACTGGACACATGCCACAGCATGGATCAACCCGGAGGACGTTGCGCTCAGTGAAATGAGCCAGTCACGGAAGCGTCCCGCGTGATTCTTATGTGAGGGACCAGAAGAGTTGGCTCTCAGAGGTAACAGTAGCTGGTGGTTGCCGGGGGCGGGGTGAATTTGGAGGTAGTGTTGAATGGAAACAGGGTTTCAGTTTAGGAGGTGGAAGGTTCTGGAGATGTGTAGTGGTGAGGGCTGCGCAGTAAGGTGATGCACACAGTGCCCTTAGAAATGCTAAAGGTGGCACATTTATGTTACGTGTATTTACTGCAGTTTAAAAAAAAACTTGAGGGGGAAGCGGCTTTAGGCCCATGCAGGGAATCGACCAGAGTTCTTCCCTGTGGCTTTCGTGGCTGGCATCGCTGGTTCTTGTTTCTCCCAGGAGGCCAGCAGGGCAGGGCACCCTCAGATGGGGAAGCGAGTGAGCCTGAGGCTGGGCCCACGCGGCACCTTTGGAGGCTCTGCACACCCGTGGCGGTAACTCGTGTTATCACCCAGGACTACAGGACGCCTCAGATCAGCAGTGAAGACTTGTGACATCTTTCACCGACACTGAGCAGTGTCTCGAGGCCAGCACAGCACCACCCGAACCATGCTGGCCCTTGTAGGCGCATGTGGCTGGCCGCAGGAGGGATGCCAGAGAGCTGAGACGGGGTGCTGAGGGACCCAGGGGTCGGCAGCTGCAAGAAGCAGCCACTCTTCTTAGGACCAGGGCCAGGGGAGTAGGCGGCGTCACCAGGAGGAAGCTGCAAAAGTTCCCGTGTGGTGGGTGCACTGACCCTCTGGTGCCGCTGGAGCCCCAGGTGGGAGGCAGGACTGGGAATCAGGGATGAGTGCTAGGGTGAGGCCCCCAGTCAGATGGCAGTGGCTGAGAAGGCCACACAAGTGAGAGGAAGATTGAACTCGAGGGGCCTTAGAATTCTACCCTCCTCCTTTGCAGATCATCTGGCTGGTGACAAGGGCAGAGCTCTCAGATCATCTGGCTGGTGACACGGGGAGAGCTCTGTGCTGCGTTCAGGCCCATCCTTGGAGGGTTTAAGGGGGAGGTTTGCCTGAGCCTGCCTCTGTCTTGACGCAGCCTGGGCGTCCTTTAGGGAGGGTTTGAGGCCCAGGCATTTTGGTGTACGCCGGGGCTGCTCCCCAAAGCTCTTCTGTGGCTTCTGCTTCCATGTGCTCCTCCTCCCAACTTCCCTCCCAAATACGCCATCTTTACAGTGGGGCAAAGGCAGTCGGATTTGAAAAGAAACCTTTTGGATTAATAAGAACCATAGGTCTCTACTTCCTTTAGAAAGGCTTGGACTGTCAGAAGTAATGGTTATAAAGTGAGGTTTATTTATCCCCGGACCCAGGGGAAAGTAATTGGAACTATGAATTCATGAGCCCCAGGTTGACACGCTGGTGGCTTCGTGGGTAAGCCGGCTAGAGGGCCCTTCATTTCCTCCCTCGCGCAGCTCCGGGCTTCCTCTTTGCTTCTCTATTGTGTCTTTGTGTCTGGTGATTCTTTCTCTTCCAAGGCATTGGCAAAATTAGTCGCTGGACTCCACTATTCTCAAAGCAAGTGTGAACATGTACAAACAACTCAATTGTGGTTTAGAGCATTTTTATGGAAATACTTAGTTTAAAAATTAATTTGGATGAAAAGTTCAGTTTGTCCCGTGATTTAAGAATTACGTACTTACATAGACATATATACACATGTATGTTTAGCTAAATATAGTTATTGGCATTGATGTTAAAAATGGCCGATGTTCTGAATCTATACATCTGCATTCATGGGGTGGGTATTTTACAGAACACCGATGATTCCGCTGCGTGGTTATTTCCCTTTGCATTGGTTTTGATGCTGTGTCACAGAATCATACATTTTATATTTTATCTTTAATAATTGTAGTCTCAGTTTGATGTCATAGAACTTTCACTCCTAAAGATTTAAACCTAGATGTTTTTATGCCCAGTCAGTTGATGATCAAGAGGTCAGTGGAGAGAGAGTTTCCCGTTTTTACATTAGTGACCTGCAGAGGACGCGTGTGACAGTCGTTGGACAGTTCACCGTATGATGCGCTGTGTGCTTAACGAGAGATGTCGTGCGGGCTGCCGTGGCAGTTCCCCCGGGGTTCCCTTGTGAACTGCAGCAGTGCTCCTCAGCCTTTCTTACCTTTCCCCAGGTGAAAGCAGGTGAGAATGGAGTCTTGAGAACCTAGAGCATCCAGTGAGATGGAGCCTTGGGTTTGAACCTGGAGCGAGGCTCTTTGTTGTGGCTGGGTGTGTTCACTGCCGGTTCTTTGTATTCCTGCGTTTGCACTGAGCTCCTAGAGCCAGACGTTTGCTCGTGATGGGTGGTCAGGGTCACCCTTGAGCTGTGCACGGTAAATGACAGGAGGACATCCCACGTCAGTCACCAGTGTCGCGGCGTCAGCTGCCCTCCCTGTGGGGAGGTGGCCGGTCTCTCTGACTGTCATGATGGGGGCCTGGCAGTTTGTCACTTAGGCAGACACCATATTATTTACACCATAAGGCTTCATTTGTCTGGTTAGTTGCCTTGCCCGCGGTAGGGGTGAGCAGAACATCGCTCCCGTCAGAGCTGGAGGCGCTGGTGTGAGGCGAACCGCCAGGCCGGCAGCAGAGGCCCGTGTCGCAGGAGCGGGTGAAACAGCCCAGCAGCAGGGCTCAGGGCTCCTGCTTTAATGTGGCTTCATTTTCCTCTAACTTCCTTCTGTGTTTCTGGAAATAGACCTTCAAGGAAAACTTTACAGAATGGTCATCTGTAACTGACAGAACCTCTTGAAAAATAAACTTTTCCAAAATGTATCTGTAAGGGAAAGAGTGGTGTCTGCCTCCCACTGTGTGTGTTTTCTGTGACTCTGTGGCGTCGAATGAGTCTCGCCTCCAGAAGTGGGTGACTTGGTGACGAGCCCTGTGGCTGCTTCCACTCTGAGGCGGGGACCGTAGGAGGAATGCAAGGTTCCCGGCTGTGCTGTGAAACCGGGGAACCCCCGAGCAGCGTTGGAGGTGGAGGGAGGGCTGTGTCATGCTCGGTGGAGCTGGCCGTCCAGGAGGGGACGTGCTGGTAGACCCCCATCCTTGGACTTCAGGGCCTGCTGGGGGTGTAGAGTTGAGTTCCTTCCCTCTCCATGCGCAGACGCCTGCGCTCCACTTCCCGTGGCTTCCCGGTGCTTCATGCCTCGTCTTCCTGGCACTTACTCACTGATTATTCCCGGGGGCAGCTGACAGGGGCTGCCTCATTACAGTCAGAGGAAATCAAGGCATGTCTCCTTTCTGGGTTCCCAAATTTGCCATTATGAGTATCATAACATATTTGCAAAGCCAGGATGTTTTACTGCTTTTTAAAAAGCATAAACTATGAAACGGAGGGGAGGTCTAAGGATTCCCTTTCCCATGTACCCAGGCAGTCAGTTTCGACAGTTATACCAACCGAGACAGGTGTCAGAATGGCCAGTCTGACTTCAGCTCTGCCCTGCCTCCACCCCGGCCCCACCAGCCCCTCGTAAGTTTGAAGTGGATCTTTGACATCATGTTTATCGAGTCTAAATTTATCCGTGTATAAGTTGACCCTTGAACAACATAGGTTTGAACTGTGAGTCCACTCAATAAGTGGCTTTTCTTTTGCCTCTGCATACCCTCAACCCCCCCACCCTGAGAGCAGGACCAACCCCTCCCCTCCTCCCCGTCAGCGTGCTCGATGTGGAGATGATGAGGTGAACACCTGTGTGGTGATCCACATCCACCTCACGACAGTCGATAGTTTCTCTTCCTTGCGATTTCCTTAATTGCATTTTCTTCCTCTAGCTTACTTTATTCTAAGAATTCAATATTTGATACTTGTGACATGCGAAATATGTGTTAATCGACTGTTGATGTTACTGGCAAAGACTCTGGTCAGCATCAGGCTGTGAGTAGTTCAGTGTGGGGGAGTCCATAGTTAGCAGATTTTCAGCTGCACTCGGGGCGGTTCCCCCAACCCCTGAGTCGTTCAAGGATTAACTATACAGTCAAAAGATAGTAACATTTAGATTTTACAGGAAAGTAAAAAAAATAAATAAATAACAATATATTAACATGACAACAATATTACACCTTACAGTTACAATAAGTCCTTTAAACTAAATATCTAAGTGGTGTTGAATGTTCTTGGTCATGCATGGTTTTAAATGTGATCGTGCGACTCCGAGCCCAAGTGCGTTCCTGCCTTGCAGTTGTTGGTGTCTCTTAAGTCTCTTTTAAACTGTAGGTTCCCATGGACCCCCCCGCTCTGTCTTTTTTCTCATTGGAAAATTTATTCGTGAGAGCGCCCAGGTCCTTTCCTCTGTCGAGTCCCCACGGCCGGAACCTCCTGACCACATCACTGTCGTGCTGGTGAACTTGCTCTTGTCTCTGCGTGTTTTGGGAAATAGTTGGATCTTGAGGCTTGATCAGATCGAGGGTCGGTGTTTTGTTCCTGGTGACACTGCTGTGTAGGTAATGTGCCTTCCATCAGGAGCCACATAGTACATAATCGATTCTGGTTGTAGTAAGAGACTTTGATCATTATCTCCTACATCTGTGATTTCATAAGGGGTTGTAAAATGATGATATGATCTGTCTTATTAGCTTGAATACTTATATCAAAAGAAAGTTTGGTCCTGAGGTAAAGTTTCTGCAGGAAAATCAGAAGAAATACTTGATTCTTTCTCTTTATTTGCCAGCCTTTAATGGGTTGATTCTCTAGTGTCTGTTTGTTTTGTGTTGCTATAACAGACTACCTGAGACTGGATAATTCATAAAGAACAGAGATTTGTTTCTTATAGTCTGGAGGCTGAGAGGTGCACGGTTGAGGCCGTGTCTGGTGACAGTGGAAGGTGGAAGGCCTGGAGAGTGTGCATGAAGGGGGACTGAACTCATCCTTCCACCAGGAGCCCGGCCACCACCTGTGAGGGCAGCCAGAATCCCTCATGAGGCAGAGCCCTCGTGACCTCAGCACCTTGAAAGGCCCCGTCTCTCAACACTGTTGCATTGAGGATTAAATTTCCAACACAGGAACTTTGGGGGAGCACATGCAAACCATAGTGCCTAGTAAGGTAATTAGTGAGTTTTTTAGACATATTTATGAATCATGGGTGTAAATATTTGTGTTTCTTTCCTTTGCACTTATAATCCACCTGTCCTTCCAATTCCTGGTATCCCAGATCATCCCATGTGGCAGGTTTCCCCAGGTTGACTCCTCTTTTGACACAACCTTAGTTGCCTTTAAAACTTCCTTGACTTGTGCCACAATGCAGTGCCTGCAGTTCATCCTGTACCATTTCCTGCCCTGGACCCAGAATCAGGCATTTTTGAAAGAACCCAGTCCCTTCCCTTTGGTGCGAAGGGGTGTTTAGAGACCACCGTGTGGGCAACGGGGCACTCATTGCCACTGGGTTCATCATGGTCCTGGGGATGGAGCTAGGAGGGGTGTGTGTGGTCATCAGATGTGGGATGAGTCACACACTCAATTCAGGGTCATGAGACTTCTTTCTGCCGGACCAGTGAGCTGACATCTCTTCTAGTTCCTTCCCCACACCAAAAGTCCCGTTGTTTCAATGGTTGTTTCATTTGCCTTGGAAGTGTTTTTATTCTTAAGACGTGTCTTGTTAGAAATGTTCCTGTTACTCTCTCTTAGAGTTTCCTGGAATTCCTTAGGTTCATTTGTCTCCTTTTTGTCATTTTAAAAGTTTAGTTTTATGACTTTGAAAAATGTAAAACATGATTTCAGAGTCAAATTTATAAAACTTCAAAGAAAGGCTAACCGTCATGCTCATGTCCTTCTCACAGTAGTAACTGTTCAGTGGTTTCTCCTTTGGGTGCTGTATAAATCAGTGACTATGTAGGCCGACCCCTCGTCTTCCCCACGCCAGTGAGTGGGAGCCTTCTGTCCGCTTACCCACTGTCTGGCATTTCCACATAGTCCTGTGTCCTCCTTCACCCCCACGGTGGTGTGGAGACATCTTTTTCATTCCATTTTGATTGTAACTCAAAAGCATCAGCACGCAAGCAAGAGGTGAAATTACCAGAGTCTTTACCGCAAGTCATAAATGATCAGGTGGAAGACACAGTGGATGGGGAGACCCAGTGTACGGTGGCAGCAAACAGGAGAAAACACTTAGGAGTGATCTAAGCAGTGTTCAGCACTGGGAAAGCCGGCGAGACGCTGTGGTCTCGTGGATTGCAGCGCGGGTGGCGTTTTCGGCATTTTAGAAACATCTGCTCCATCGCTGGTGAGAGAATGTTCCTATGATACGCACACAGGAGCCTGTGGGGAAAGGCCTGTGCGGTGCAGGTGCTCTGGGGTGGGATGGGGCAGTGTGGTGGGGAGAGGAGGGCACGCAGAGCCCACAGGCTCCTGGCAGCCAGCGTGTGCCGAGTCAGACGGGCGACCGAGGGGAAGCCTCCGCTGCTCTGCTCCTTGCAGCATTTCTAAGTTCAGAACTTGTTTGGAATAAACTTTCATTTATTCCAATGAAAAGTAAATGTGTGTGTAGACCCTAAATTTAATTACCTGTGAGTCATGAAGGTCTATGGTGATAGTAGTTACATGAAGCACGCACCATAGATCCCTGCTGATGGTTCATGGGTTTGTGTGTGGGGCTTAAATTGTATGAAGTTAGCAAGTTTGTGTATTTGTTTATGTAAGTTTTTCTTCTTGTTCCAGGTGAATGAAAACTTTGGCATTGATTTGATAGCAGAGCAGCCGGTGAGCGAGGTGGAGACTCGGGTGATCTCGTGCGATGGCGGCGGAGGCGCGCTGGGCCACCCGAAAGTGTACATCAACTTGGTGCGTAGCTGGCCACCTGCGCGCACGCTAGCGCAGCCTGCGGGTCCCCACGCTCCCCTTCACTCCCGGTGCCTGTTCCTTCTGCCCCCTTCTCCCGAGGCAGCCGTTACAGGGTTCACACTGCGGCACATTCACCTCACGGCCCCACAGTACAGGGCCTAGCCAACAGCGGCGTGTCCGAGAACCCCTTCCAGCTGCGAAGCGGTGGATGCGTACTTCGTTGGGTCAGCCCTGATGTGCACCTTCCTCTTCTCTGACGCTCAGGCGTCTGCTTCCTCTCTGGCTCTTCTCGGTTTGGTCATCATCTTAGCTCAGGCTCCTACACACGGCACCACAGGCCGGGGCCGGAAGCAACAGACACGTGCTTCCCACGGCACTGGGGGCCGCTGTCGAAGGCCACGCTGCCACTCGGTTGGTTCCTCCCTGGGGCCTCCAGGACTTGCAGATGAGGGCTCCTCTCTGTGTTTTCACAGGACTGTCCCTTCGTGGGTGTCTGTCCTCATCTCCTCTCAGAGGACACCAGGCAGATTGGACCAGGGCCCTTGTATGACCTCATTTTACCTTAATTGCCTCTTTAAAGGCCCCAGCTCCAAATGCAGTCACATCGGGGGCTAGGACTTTGGGGGGCACACAGTTTATGTTGTACAGTCCCTGTGTAATCCTTTATGCCTGTTGATGAGTGTCACATACAGGACCCTTGAGAAAAAGGAACACAAGACCAGAGGAGGAGGCCGTGGCTGAAGCTGGGATGTGGACCTGGGGTGCAGGGAGGGAGGGGGCGCCACGGAACACTCAGGGACTCAGGCAGCTGCCAGGCTTGGTGTTCCTGTTACAGGACTTGAACTTCCTTAGAGCTGACCTTCATTAAAAGCTGTCATTATCTTGGTGCCTGTCCTGAAAGGGGACAGTGTAACAGGCATAAATGGTCAAGCAGCCTGGGGCAGGACTGGGCACCCGGCTGCCCTCTCCTGGGCCCCAGCCCCGCGGGTCCCGCCTGGGTGCGCCTCATGGTCCTGTGCAGCACCCGCCACAGCCCCAGGAGGGTGAGGTGTGGGTGGTGCATGGGTCATGGCTGCAGCTAATGGTGACGTCCCTGGGGGTCTGGTGGGGTGGCTGCCTAGCCCGGTGGGAGTCTGAGGCCGGGGGTTCGGTGGGGTGGCCGCCTAGCCCGGGTGGGAGTCTGAGGCCGG
>NW_016107882.1:100521-101240 GCF_001604975.1 Cebus imitator | reverse complement strand
GGTGGGAGTCTGAGGCCGGGGGTTCGGTGGGGTGGCCGCCTAGCCCGGGTGGGAGTCTGAGGCCGGGGGTTCGGTGGGGTGGCCGCCTAGCCCGGTGGGAGTCTGAGGCCGGGGGTTCGGTGGGGTGGCCGCCTAGCCCGGGTGGGAGTCTAAGGCCGGGGGTTCGGTGGGGTGGCTGCCTAGCCCGGGTGGGAGTCTGAGGCCGGGTTTTGGTGGGGGGAAGCAAGATCGACCGTCTCCGTTCTTACTTCAGCACTAACTGTATTTTTATGTTTCTGACAGTCTCAGTTTTGCACATACATTTTAGATGCGTGATTTGAAGGAGAATGTGGAAACACGACATCATTCCCTTTGAATTTTTTCAGGACAAAGAGACAAAAACGGGCACATGTGGCTACTGTGGGCTGCAGTTCAGACAGCACCACCGCTAGAGCCATGACACGCGGGGCTCCCACAGCGTCCACCTGAGCGTTTCCACGGGAAGATGAGCGCAGGAGGCTCACCGATTGTGTATGAAGGGTATTCCTCATGCTGAATAAAGGTATTCCATGTTGCTGTCGTGGCTGAAATGTGTATGTTTGTGTCTTTCATGGGCTGGGCTTTGCGGGTGAAAATCCACATGGGCATGCGAAGACATGAGGGAGGAAGCAGTGTCTGCTCCTGAGTGAGCCTCCTGCGGCCTCCGCGTGTGAGCCCCAGCCGCCTCCTGCGGCCTCCGC
>NW_016107882.1:93038-99708 GCF_001604975.1 Cebus imitator | reverse complement strand
GGCCTCCGCGTGGGAGCCCCAGCCGCCTCCTGCATGCCGTCATGTGCCTTCCCGGCTGATTCTCTTTCTTGCCCTTGGGGCCACATGGGCTGCAAGAACGGGCAGGGGGCAGGCAGGGAGGAGAAGTGCTCTTGCTTTGCAGATGCAGCTGCACTTCAGAGAGCTGAGCCGAGGGGCTCCTGAGTTGTGAGTGCAGGAGGAGCCGCGGGCCTCAGCTGGTCCTCTGGGAAGGCTGGCCTCCTCCTGTTGCTGCCGCCTGCAGAGCTGGACCCTCTCTCCATCCTAGTCCTTACGTTGACAGCTCCAATCTTAAAACCCAAGAATTGAAGCACTGATTTGATGGTATTGAAGTCATGTACTGGCCAAATGAAGGACAGTATGTTTTTAGAAGAGGATTATAATATAGTGTAACACAAAAATAAAAGCAGAAATTTTGAAAGGGAGAGGAGGCTTGCTAGAATGATCCAGGAATCTGGCGTGTGAGGAATGGGAATTCCAGAGGAGAAAATAGCACCGCGGAGGGAAGGTGAGGCGGGAAGAGCAGAAACAGATTTCCCGAGCTAAGGAAACCACAGATCACAGGGCTCCCCAGCTCTTCACGGAATTGGTGAGAAAAGACAACCAGGTAGATGCCGGTTTAAAAAAGAATACACTCTAAACTTCAGAGCGTAGAGAAAAGAAAACCTTTTAAGCTTATGGATGAAAATGGAAATTATAGTGCAAAGTGATCAGCAATCAGGCATCCAGCTTTAGGCTTCGACGCTGGAGGCTGGAAGAGCGAAACGGTGTCCACAATCTTCCGGAATACCACGTATAACCAAAGTTAAATTCCTTATCCTGAGAGGAGGCTGTCCTTGGATGTGGGAGAGTTCAGAGGGCATCATCCTGGACCCCACTGGGGAAAATACCTTGAGGAGAGGGCCTTACCCAGCAGACCTGGTTCCCTCAGTGTGGGGAGGGAGGCCGAGGCAGGAGCAGCTGGTAGTGGGAACTGGTTCATTCCGGTGGCAGGCTACCCAGGCATGCATGGGAGGCTGTGTTCCCCAGCTGCAGGGACAGTTTGATCTTGTTGCCCTGGTGCTGAGTTGGCAGGTCTGGGAGGTGGGGAGAGAGAAGAAGAGGTGCAGGGATCCCGGAGGTCTCTGGGTGGGGTAGGTGGAGGTGGAAGGAGGCTGAAGCTGCCTCTTGGAGTGGCGTGAAAACAAAATGGAGACAGTTGTGATGGAGGAAATTGATGCCACCCGGATTCTAAAGAACCGTGGAGACATCTGTGAGCTGTCCCCACAAGGGCCCAGACGGAACAGCACCCAAGCCAGGAAATCAAAAATGTGGATGCAGAGTAACCAGGGATGGGGAGAGGCAAGGGAGTGGGGCCTCTGGGAGGGGGAGAGAAGGGAGGAGCGAAGACTCAGCCAGGAGTCAGGCCAGCCCCTGGGGAGCCGCTGGTGGGCGGTGAGGCCCCAAAGCTCCACCCTGGGCTAAAGAGGTACCCCCGTCTCTAATGTGCCAGTTGCTTTTTCGTCATGTGTTGGGCTGCCATGCTGCTTTTGTAAACGTGGGTGTGAATGACGTTTCTCAGTCAGACCCCTGTCTTCCGAGGTGGATCTGGCTGTAGGAAAAGGCTTGCTTTTAATAGCCCTTAAATACTGCCCTTCTGGGGGAATTAAATACTGGACCTTAAATACTGCCCTTCTTGGGAAATTAAATACTGGGCATTAATTTAAATGCTGCCCTTCTTGGGTCTTCCTCTCAGGTTGTGCTCACTGAGCATTGGGAAACTGCCCACATTTTCTGTTGGGATTGGGATTCCTGTTTCTCGCCGGGTGAAACTTGCAGGGAAGTCTTCTGGGCCCGGGTTTGTTTCGGGAAAGTGGGGAGGCAAGGTTTCGTTTCCCTTAGTAATTACGGGACATTCAGGTTTCTTCTTGAGCCAGTGTCTAGGTTGTGTTTTTTCTAAAACTTGGACTGTCTTGCCTAGACTTTCAGAGTTACTGGCCTGGAGATGTGGCTCAGGTATCTTCTAGGTTTTTCGGTGTCTGGGGTTCACAGTGACACCCTTTGCTGATGGTCATAGGCGCCTTTTGTTTTTCCTGGCTGAGCCTCACAGAAGTCGTTGGTAACGTTTGTATTTCTGAGTGACCTGCAGCTTGGTGGGCCACTCTGGTGTCTTTTTGGTTTCTACTTAATTCCTGCTCATTATTTTCAATTTCTGCATTCTTGCTGTTCATTTGACTGTTCTGTGTGTAACTTCTGAGGTGGACTACTTTCTTCTCAGCTTTTCTCTTCTCGTGTGTATTGAATGCTGTAAAGCTCTCTGATCTCTCTCAGCTGCATTTCACTAATTTTGGTAGGTTATATTCTCATTTCCATTCTGTTTTAAATATTTTACAAAAGTGTGTTTATTAAACTGTATGGGGTTTACACTTTGCTGCTGAGCTGTGCTGTGGTCTGAGCACGTCCTCAGATGCATTCACTTGTGGGAAGTCTGTGGAGACTCGCTCCGTGGCCCGCTGCGTGTGTTTCTAGAAACATCTTGCCTCTGCTCAGAGTGTGAGTTCGTCCGGTTTCAGCGCAGGCTGGCCAGGCACTTGGCGAGACCCCACAGCGGGTGCCCAGGGTCCCTCCCAGAGTCCTTGCTCTCTTCTTTTGTGTTTAAGTAACTACTTTTGAGGCTCTGCTGATAGTGTTTCTCATCTTAAAATGGCTTTACCTTTTCACCGAATTGAATCTTTTAACAACTTGCTTCAAATCTGGCCAGTATTTAACTGGGCTCTGCCGGCTTGGTGTGGTTACCTTTGCATGCTGTTTGTTGGGTCCTTTTATCTGCTGCTTAATGTAGCCTTTTGTTTCTTTTGCATCTCCTAGGAAAATAGAGCTGAAAATTTGCCACCCAGTTTAAAATTCTTTGTCTCCTACCTTGAGATTTTAGTCCATTTCTGTCTAGTGTAATTGCTGGCCTCCTTCAGCTCGAAGCTGCCATGTGTCCCGGCTCTTCCGTGCTCCTGTGTCTCCTTTGCTGGAAGCTGCCGTGTGTCCCGGCTCTTCTGTGCTCCGGCGTCTCCTTTGCTGGAAGCTGCCGTGTGTCCCGGCTCTTCCGTGCTCCGGCGTCTCCTTTGCTCAGCAGAGTTATTTTATCATTCCCTTTCGCCATAATACTTCAGAAGCTATTTTTTTCTTCAAAACAGAAAAGCCACACACAAACTAGAGAAATTGTTGACAACTCAAATAATTTAAAAAAACTCTAATATATCAAAATATAGGTCATAACATATATTAATCAGCATAAAAAAGACCACCACCTTTGAGGGACATGGGAAAAGTCATAAAGGTAATTTATGAAAGAAGAAACGCAAAGGCCAATGGTCATGTGTAAATGAAGCAGGAGCAGCCGAAAGCAAACCTCTCCACGCCGAACAGGGAAGGAAGCGGTCACTGGATTTGCCGGGAGCTGCTTCAACAGCCGAGCTCCTGACAAAGAAAACCCTGGCCCTTTCAGAGGCATACAGTCTAAGAGGTTCACATGTGAGAGGGTCGTGGGGGGCGTGACTAGGTGGGGGTCTGAGCAGTTGAGCGAGAACAGTGCCTTCTGGGGAGAATTCCTCCATACCATGCCCGTGACCTAAAGATGGATTGTGAGCAGGAGTGGGGGTTTAATCCTCAACCTCGAGGCCTGTGAGCCAGCCGGTCCCTCCACGACCTCCTCTGGCTGACTTTTAACTTTTCCTTTTGAAATGCAGTGTAGAAGGCTAGGGGGAGGTGGTCTTAGATTAACTTAAGAGGGGGGGTCTCCTTCATAAAGGCAGGCGTCGCATGCCGCGTGTGTCGAACAGCACCTGGGGTGGAGGTCAGCTGGGCATCCCGAAGTGGAGGGAGCGTCTCAGTATCTTAGTGATAGGAGCTGGTTGTCAGGCGTGAAAGTCATGCACAAAGGTCTCCTGAAAGGACTGCTTATGGTAGGCAAATTATACAGAAAGACGGGCCCGATGAAATGGGTTTCTTTTTCTTGTGCTTAATTCAGTGAGGTAGTGTGAATTCATAGGAAGTAATGACGTGGACCGATATTTATTGACGTGGAGGAAGGACATGACACACAGTTGCATTTAGAAAGCAAGTAACAAGAGAGTTGTATAGAATGCCCACCGGATGCAGCTGTGGCTAGAACTCATTTGAGATTCTCGTAGAAAGAGGTTCACCGAGACATTGACCAAGCGATTCCGGGAATGAGATTTGGGTGATTTTTACTAGCCTTTCTGTACCTTGTGAGATTATTATAATAAATGTGTCATAATAAATATGTTTTCCATATAAAATTTTACATGGGGAAATAATATTCTTATCAATGTAACGGACAGAGAATTTCGGAGAAGAAAAGATCTAATATTACTCATGAAGCAAGCCAGTTTCAGCTTCTGTTTTTATAAAACCTAGAGCAGCTGTGTTCACATGACAGCATCCAAAAGTTGCCATTCTCGTCTCTGTCTCTAGATCTGTTCACAGAAATGCTGTGTTCCGGGTGCGCGGGGCGTCGGCTGACTCTCAGCCCGTTACCCTGACTGGATTCTGCCGTGCCCCGAGAAGCAGCTGAGTCAGCAGCCCCGCTTCCCCTTGCAGAGCATCTGCACTCGCCCTGGGTCCTGGAGGTAGAGAGCGGGCAAGCCCTTGTTTTTCAAGGATGGTGCTTTTTGTTGCTGCACGACACAGGGCGCTGGCTGCGCCAGGGAGGACGGCCAGCTGGGGTGGCATCTCCTCCCCACTCGGCCCACCTTTATCTACCCATGCCAGTTTCACCACCACACATGCCCTCTGCATGGCTCATGGAGGTATTACGGAATCTTGTCCCAGACAGTCCTCACTGAGTTAGTGTTAGGAAGTTAAAACAAGGTTCCCATCGAACCCACATCCCAGCTCTCGCTTGGACCGCGGTGACCAGGAAGCTGGAGTGAGACTGGGGCCGGAGGGAAAGCCCTGGCCGCAGCTGCTCACCCTCCGTGCGTCTGGGGCTGTAATAAACGTTCAGCTGACCGCTTGACTCCCATGTAGACCCGCAGTGCTGTGCTCTGAGCTGACTGGAAGAGTGGGGGCTCATGACTCTGTTCTCTGTCCTGCAGGTAGAGTTTAGGCACAGGTGGCCCTTGCATTCTGAGGAAGTATCAGTGTTTCAGCTCAGGACAGACCCCCATGGTTGGCCTGGCAGGGAGGCTGCAATGGGACATGAAGCTCCCTGAGCCCCACCTGCGGCTGCTTCTCCCTGGCCCTGAGGGTTGGGGCAGTCGCCACTAGTCCTAGAGACTTGGGGGTAGGGCGCCTCATGTTTTGGTTTTTTACTTGCTTTGCATGTGTGCACCAATCTTTATGGAAAAGTTGGATACATCTGTCCTGTAGGAAGGCTGAGGTGGGCGTGGGCACTACAATCTGGTAATCTAGGCATAACACAAGCTTGGAAGATGTGTGCCGATCTCCCAGGGCTGCTAACCAGCGCAAACCGGGTGCTTCAAACCACAAATCCGCTCTCTCACCCCTAAAATCTGAGGCCAAGATACAGTGCCGCGTCCCCACAGAAGGCTGCAAGCAGCCGTTCCATGACTCTCCCTGCTTCCGGGGGCTGCCCGCATCCTTCGTCATCCTCGGCCTTCTTCCTGGTTCTTTGTTCCTGTTTCACCTTCCTTTCCCTTCCTTGGCCTTCCTTGGCCTTCCTTATCCTTCCTTAGTTCTCCGTGGCCTTCCTTGGCGTTGTTTGGCTGTGTCTCCATCGTTTCGTTCTCTGCGTTCATCTTTATGCGGCCTTCTCCCTGTGTGTGTCTGACTCCATATGGCTTCAGAGTGGACACCAGTCATTGGATTTACGGCCCTCCCTAACCCCGTGGGACCTCATCTTAACTAAATCGACGAAGACCTGATTTCCAGATCACATCACATTCTGTGGTTCTGAGCAGACGCCCTTAGCCCCGTGTGGGAGGCCAGGGTGCATATCTTAACAGTTCTCACTGTAACACTAACAAGACCCCCAGTTCGCAGGTGTCAGACATTCACAGACCTGGAGCCTGCGGAGGAAGGAGGACCGGAAGTCTGGGTTGCCTTGAGGAAGGACCCTGTGGAGCCACCGAGCTGTTTAAGGGACTTTCAACAGCTTTCCAGAGTAACGGTGACCTGGAAAGGAGAATAATTAGACTTCTGTGACTGCTGAATGTTAGATCGGGGCTGGCTGTGCTGCCAGGGGACCCAGAACACTACCGTGGCCTCTGCGCCTGTCCCTGGTCACGTCCTTTGCGCTGCAGTCTCCGCCATCTGACTGGAGGACAGTAGCTCCCGCTTTCTTTGCTCAATGCTGGCTGATGTGTGATTTTCCACCTCTGTCCTCGGGGCCTGCGGATGTCCTCGTATTTGAAGTGACTTTCTGCACATGGCACACAGTTTTTCTCATCTACTTTATCTGTCCTTTTAATGGATGTCTTTGGACTGTTGACATTGAATGCACTTATTTATATGTTAGGACTTAATCTACCTTTTTGTTTTTGTTCTGTGTATAGTGTTTCTTCTAATTCATGGACAAAAAATAATTGTAAATATTCATGGGGTACTCTGTACACATGTGCATATACAGCTGTGTTCTGAGTGTGTGTGGGCAGCTCTGGGAGTGACCTTACACGTGTGCATATACGGCTGTGTTCTG
>NW_016107882.1:77515-91710 GCF_001604975.1 Cebus imitator | reverse complement strand
TGTGTGGGCAGCTCTGGGAGTGACCTTACACGTGTGCATATATGGCTGTGTTCTGAGTGTCTCTGTGTATGGGCAGCTCTGAGAGTGACCTTACACGTGTGCATATACGGCTTCCCAACACCACCTTGGTAGGGTTTGGGGTGCATCATTGCAGCCTGGCAGAGGTGGAGTCCAGCCTCCCCACCTGGCCTTTGCTGGCGTGGGTGGAGGTGCAGTCTGGCCCCTGGTGACTGGCTGGATGGAGCGGTTCCTATCTAGGCATTTCTTGTCTCATTATACTGCGCCTTCCCTGGGTCTCCGGCCAGAGACAGCAGGCTTTTGCAGGGACTTTTTTGTAGGGGGCGGCAGGGGGCAGTTTCCATCCCATGGTCTTTCTGTGTTGCTAGCTTCTTCATCTGTCAGGGATCTATGAGGAAAGAGCAAGCCCGGGGCTCCCCGGAATGCCATTCCCCAGGTTCCGAGCCCAGCGGGCCGCCTTCTCCCCGCCTCTTCGAGTGCCTGTCTTGTGCATGTTTTGTGTGCCAGGTCAGGGCTCACAGTTGCGCTTAGCCAGAGGCATGGGGAAAGCTCATCGCCTCCACATTCGGTGAGCAGAAGACCTGGACATTCACCTTTTTGTTGTTCGTTTGTTTGTTTGAGACACAGGCTGTACAATTCAGGATGAGATTTTGGGTGGGAAAAAAAGAGACACAGGCTGGAGTGCAGTGGTGCGGCCTTGGCTCACGGCAGCCTCCACCTCCCAGGCTCAAGCGATTTTCGTGCCTCAGCCTCCTGAGTAGCTGGGATTCCAGGCCCACACCACCACACCTGGCTAATTTTAGTATTTTTAGTAGAGATGAGGTTTTGCCATGTTGGCCAGGCCAGTCTTGAACTCCTGACCTCAAGTGATTTGCCTGCCTCAACCTCCCAAAGTGCGGGCATTACAGGCGTGAGCTGCCACACCCAACCATTCACTTTTAGAGGAAGGAGGCATAGACTTTGCTGTGCCTGGACTTCTTGGGAGTGATGAAGGGTGGCTGGCAGGTCAGGGTGGTAGAGGCAAGAGTGGCCGTCCTGGGAGAAGGTCTGAGCGGGTGTCCTGTGCAGGCAGGTGCAGAGCCTGTGTGTCAGCTGCTGAGAGGACACTTGGGACCAACTAGGAGGTGTTGTCCAGGTGTGGGCTCTGGTCCCCAGCCCTGCGCTGTGGAAGCCCCCAGACCCAGGGGTCACTGAGGCAGGGGAGCAAGTTATGCATGTCCTGATGGAGGCTTCCTTCCCAACCTGACCCAGCTGAGCTGCGCCATGGGTCCCAGTGCACCCCAGGACCCTCAGCACCCCTGAGGACCCGCAGAAGCCTCACCTGTCTGCAGAGACTGCATAGCATTGCTGCAGCCCAGGGCCCCGTTTCAAGGTGACATGCACACCCTGCAGAAGCGTGGCCCTGTGGTGTCCCCTCCCAGAGGCAGGCAGGTGACAAAGGCTCAGTTGAGGTGTCTCCGCGCCAGACGGTGGCACTGAGTCGCCAAACGTTGGGTTCAAAGGCCGGAGGGTGGGAGGGAAGCAGGACCTTCCCGTGTCATTGTCTTCTAGGGACACACGTGGAGTTTGTGCTTCCCATTTCTGCAGCCTCAGCTGCTGGGCCCCACATCTGCGTCCGCCCCGCCCCGCGCTGCAGTGAGGCTGCCATGGAGATGGCAGTTGCGGGGGCCACCTGGCCACTTTGGGGCCCTTGTGCTGGTGGGCAGCAGGCAAAGGAGACAGCTGTTCAGGTAGTGGGGGGCAGTGACAGAGGGTCCCGTGAGGACCTGGGCCTGCCAGTAAGGGGGTGCCTGGAGCCCAGCACGTGCCTCTGCTGCCACAGTGAGGATCATGGGTACCCAGGGACCAACGAGGCCCAGCAACCTTGACTCCCAGCGGTGAAGCTGGTTCCCCCTCCTGGCAGGGAGTTTCTCCGGCTGAGAGTGGCTGTGGTGGATGAGGCAGGCTGTTCACACACATGGTCACCTGCAGGTGCGTGGACTGGGTGGCCCTGCAAGGCCTCCTCTCCTAGCTCTCCACGGCGCCACAACCTGGGAAGGGCTCTGGGCAGAGCAGGGTTAATGCCAGCCCAGAGGAAGCAAGCCAGGGCAGCGGTGGACTCCAGTGGCCACAGCTCCCTCTCGGGCCACAGCTTGGCAAGTGGGGCTGCCCTGGCCTTTGCCAGTTGTCCCCAGGCAGTGCGTCCGACTCTACCCTGCCAGTGCTGGGTGCTCTGGCTCCTGGCACCAGGCTTTGACGCCCATGGGAACCCACAGCACCGGCTTGCCGACCACCTGCCATGTGCGGCTGGGAAGTGGGTGTGACCATCTCGGCAGTGGCATTTTCCTCTGTCCCGGCATGGTTTGGTTCCGCAGTGAATTTTGTAAGGGTCCTTCAGGGGCCGCCTGGGCAGTGGCCAGGTGAGAGGGTGTCCCTGCACTCTCCTCTGCTCCTGGGTGCTCGGGTTCCTGGGGACACCCACCTCTGCCCAGCTCTCCTTGCGGTAAGCCGCAGCGAGGCCAGGCACTGCCCATTGTGAAATCTGCGGCAGCTCCTGGTAAGTTCTCAACAAGTGGGTGTAGCCCAGAGCAAACATTCCTGTTCTCAGATTGCAAGTTGTCTTTTCTACAAAAGCCAGTGACGATTTAGAAGTGGAGAAAGTGAACTTGCTCTCCAAGAAGCAGGTGAAGATCGCGGGAGCAGCGTCCTTGCTGGCCTTGGAAAGCAGTGCATGAATGTATCTTCCCGTGCTTTCAGTGGTCACCACAGTTTTACAAAGACAACATCAGGAGAACTAAACTGACACAGTTGATGATGTTGAAGCATCTCTTTTTTTTTAATATCAAGTTCTTTTAGCAAAGTGGATCCATCTCCCCCCTAATTATGACTTATTCCAAGAAATCAATCTTCTACACCGGATGAGCTGAGCAGGAGAGTTTGTTCCCAAGTCAATTCACTAATCGATGGGCAGTCATCGTTTTCCATTTTGTGTCAAGACCCAGACACTGGTGGTTCTAGACTTGGGTTTCAGAGGTCAGCAGAAGGCAGTCAGGAAGCAGGTGTCCTCCTGCCCTGCTTCTGTGGCCGGGGCAGGGGGTCCATCTGGCATTCTCAACCTGTCACAAGCACGGTGTGCCAGCGCCAGCAGGCAGGGACGCCATTGCTTCAGAACGACAGTGAAGTTCTTTTCAGGGAAGGCCCCTTGGCAGTCCTCCGCTAACCTTGGTCACAGGTGTGTTTCTGGTTCTGCCGGCAGCAGCATTCAGGAGAGGGTGGGGCCCTTAGAACCACTGCCTGCTCCAGCAAACCAGGCCCCAAGCACAGCCATGCCGCATTAGCCCCGCGCCTCTGGGGCTGCCTCCACTACGGGCCCGTGTCCACCGTGTCCCCTGACCAGGGGAGTGGCGCAGCTCGGCCTGGCCTAGAAAACACCTTTCCTGGCCAGAGCCCCCTCCTCAAGGGTGACCTCCTGGGTGGGGAGGAGGCATGTGGGGCGCTCCCAGTGCAGCATGTGCGACTGTTCAGTCTTTCTCCCAAGACGGAGCCGCCCAAGCTTTAGCGTGCTGGCTGCCAGGTGCGGAGGCCCAGCGCCTGCGGAAGCCATGGCTCTCCCAGCCCAGCCCCGGAACCCTCCGTCAGCCCTTTCCGGTTGTGCTAAACTGCGCCGTTCCGCAGAGGATAGTATCACCATCACGGTATTAATTTATCAGACGCAGGGAGATTTTAAGTTTCATTTTTGTGCAGTTATTTAAAATTTAAAACGATAACGTCTAACCCAATTAAATTTCAGTTGATCGTTCTTTAAATGCACGAAGTCTAATAAAATATGAATGAGTCGTAAGAACTCCAAGAACAGCTTCATCTCCATGTAGGTGATCGGCGTTGGGGCTGGTCTTGTCAGGAACAGAAAGAAATAAAGATACAAACCAGGCAGATCCGGGGTTGGAGATGAGCCGGCTTCAACTTCCCGGACGATTTTTTATCTACCTAAATTTCTTCCCATGTCTTGAAATAATTCTGTTTCTTTTTGACCTTTCTTTTTGGGGATTTCTGGCAGTTTCATAATTTAGGGGGTCTGGTGGAAGAGCCCGCTGTTCACCACCGTGGAAGGACTCTGAAGGCACCGAGCCACACCTGGCACCCCTGCCCCGTCACGGGCCTCGAGTTGACCTCTGTTCCCCAGCCTGGCTTTGTGCATAGACAAACCGGCCGGTAGGACGGTGTGACCTGACTCCGCATAGGTGAACCGCTGGTGGCACAGCACAGCTCCTCTTCTGGAAACGTGCTCCCAGCACAGCTCCCGGCTCCGTGGCCTGTGGAGCCGCCTTCCGGGCATGCTCTGGCCAGGTCAGCTCAGCCATGCCGTTTAACAGCCGGGACTGCTGCGGTCTGCATGGCTGTCTCCCAGATCCCAGTGGTGAAACCCACCCTCGGCAGGGTCAGGAGGAAGAGGGACCCTCAGGAATGGGATTCATGCGCTTGTGAAAGGGAATCCAGAGAGCTCCCTGCCCCTTTCCGAGTGATGGCTCAGCAGAAGGGGCCGTGCATGAACTCGGAGCCCTTGGGGACACGGAATCTGCCGGATGTGCGTGTCGTGGGGCTCTCTGCAGGAGTTTCTTGTGTGTGGAGGGGTGCAGCCACAGCCACAGGCGGAGCAGGCGGTGTGCAGGGAGAGGCAGAGCCGCATGCAGGAGCAAGAGGGGCAGGACAGCCTGGTTCACGGTCTGCGCCACTGGATGCAGCTTGGGCCCAGTTGTGGGTTCTCGTTCTGATCGGAGAGAGTCCTGGTGGACAGAGGTCTGGGCCCCCATTTAGGAATGCAGAGGTGGGAGCAGGTTACTCCTGCGCAGGCTCCCAGGTGGTCCTGGGATCGTTCTGAGGTCGCACCCCGGGGCCATGGCTGTCCCCCTGCCCCCCTCTGCTTTCTTCCTGGAGCACCCTTTTCCCTGCGAAGAAAGAAGCGCTGTGGTCACTGCATTGTCGTCAGGCATTTCCTGAAACCAGATGAAGTGAGCCCACTCCTTCAGGGAGACCAGTCAGCTCTGCTTGTTGTCAGGACATCTGAGCATGCAAACAAATGCTACAACCTGGGGAATGAGCGTCCCCCACTGTGCGTTCGGCAGGTTCCCAGCGCGTGCAGACTCCTGAGGCGCTCAGTGAGAACGAGGGTGAACGCGACTTGCTCACCTTGTGAAGTAGAATGTGCTGACTCAGGGAAATCTGCTTAGCTGAGTGACCCAGGATGTGCCAGTGACTGGTGCAAACTGTTAAAAATTATGCATGGTTAAAAGAGTCAAAGTGCACTATAGGGCTGGGGGCGGTGGCTCACTCCTGTAATCCTAATACTTTGGGAAGCTGAGGTGGGCAGATCACCTGAGGCCAGGAGTTCGAGACCAGTCTGCCCTACATGGTGAATCCCCATCTCTATTAAATATACAAAAATTAGCTGGGTGTGGAGGCACACGTCTGTAATCCCAGCTACTCAGGAGGCTGAGGCAGGAGAATCACTTAAACCTGGGAGGTGGAGGTTGCAGTGAGCTGAGATCACACCACTGCACTCCAGCCTGGGCAACAAGAGCGAAACTCCATCTCAAAAGTAAAGTGCGCTACAGGCCCGTGGAATTCGGCACAAGAGAATGCGACGTTACTGATGTGTTTCAGAGTTGATTTTTGGGACCAAGCTTTAGGAAATTGTCATTTGTTGTGTTTTAGTGTAATGTCAAAGAAGAATCCAAATTCTCAGAAAATACTATAAAATAGACATTTCTTTTCCAACTAGAGATCTGTGTGAGGCCGGATTTTCTTTCCCACTCCAACCAAAACAGCACATCACGGCAGCCTGGATGCAGAAGCGCCATGGGCTGCAGCTGCCTTCTGCTGAGCCGCACGCTGCGGAGGCTGCGCCGTTTCAAACAGTGCCATTCTTTCCATTCTTGTGAAAATTAAAAAAAAAATTTGCTATTTCGCACATAATGGTTTGTTATTTCAAAATGAATTAATATTTTAAACGATCAGTTTTAGTTCTAATGAGGTTCATATCAATGCACATTGCCCACATAAACAAAAGCTCTTTGGGGTCCTTAGTCATGTTCATGACGGTAGGGAGTGCTGAGACCCAAACTCCTGAGAACTGCAGCTTTGAAGATGTGTTGCTTCCCTGAAGGAGTTTTTATTTCGTTCACTTAGGAACAGTTTTCTTTCTCAATTACATATGTGAGTTAAGATCTACGAAGCATGTGCAAGAGCACGTGGCCCGGTGAGCAAAATGTAAGTGCGGGCTAAGCAGCAAAGAAAACCTAAAAACGTGCAGTAACGTCTTGGTGTCGCGTAGTTTCCTCGAAGATGTTGACCGTCCTCTGAACTCAGGGTTGTAAGGTGATTTCTCTGTGCTTTGTGGGAAGTGCCTTTTTATTAAATGGAGTTCTCTAAAAATCAACACATGAAGCACGCTGACAGCATCCGTGTTTTTGACACATAAAAGGGGACTTCTACACACTGTCCATTTAAACCAGGGAAGGGCTGTTCAGTAACTGATTGACCAACATCTTGAGTGAAACGCATTCCACCAAGTCTTCATACAGTCTCACTCATGTTCTTATCTGGTTAACAATTAGCAATGCATTCATTTACTTCATGTAAATGTTCAAAATAAATATCGTAACTTATTTCCCCCGAAACTTGTTAGCCATGATTTCACGGCCTGGCACATGGTTCTGAGTTCCTCTTGAAATCTGTGCTCTTTGTTCCTATGGCCACTGTTTGCATTCCTGTAATACCTGCATGGAGCTTTACAGAGAAAACCGAGTTCACGCTCAAGGTGGGGATTCGCCGGAAGAAACTTCCACACACTCCAGAAGTGGTCCCGTGGCCTTGGCCTTCCCCTCCCTACCCCTGCTCTCACTTCCCCCTCCGCCCCCTCCCCTTCCTCTCTCCTTCCTCCTCCTCCTCTGTTTCCTCCTACCCCTCCTCCACTTTTCCTCCCTCCTCTTCCTCCTCCCCCTCCTCCCCCTCCTCTTCCCCCTCCTCCCCCTACTCTTCCTCATTCCTCCCTCCTCTTCCTCATTCCTCCCTCCTCTTCCCCCTCCTCCCCCTCCCCTGCTTCCTCCTCCCCCTCCTCTTCCTCATTCCTCCCTCCTCTTCTCCTCCCCCCCTCCACTTTTCCTCCCTCGTCCCTCTGTCTCTTCCTCGCCCTCCTCCTCCCCCCAGTGCTGGCAGAGGCAGGCCACAGCCCTCGCCTTCCCTCCCACTGTGTGTAGCCACCTCTGCTTCCCTCTCCGTCTCTGTGGCTTCTTTCTAACGAGCGTGGCCCTGACATCAGGAAGCTGATGGAGCTCTGGGTGGACGCCCCAGAACAAAAGCCGGACACACTGTCCCTTTAAAGCAGAGTGCGCCGTTTTCGTGGAATGTGGACTCCCAGGAAGGCGGCCCTTTCCCTGTGCTGGGCGACACCCTCACCTGACGCCCTCTCTGGGCCTCCTGCCCCTTCCTGTGTGGCCCCTTCTTGGGACTCGTGCTTCGGAAACGTGCCCAGCACAGTCACGGTGGAGCCGGCGTTCTCATTTCTCGCCTTCGTTTTCCTGGGCGGCTTGTGGTTTGACTGAGGATACTTGGGGGCCATTGGTCGTGGTGCTGCTTGTGGGCTGCTGAGTCTCAGTGTTTCCCAGCCTCTCCCCTGAGCACGGGGGGACAGGAGGCACTTTGATTTTGCTAATGCTCCTGTTCATGTTATTATGTAAGATTGAGAATGGCTTTTTCCTCTGCAAACACATTTGCATGCTCCAAGTGAGTTGCAGCGCCCTCGGTACTGAACAGAGCTTGTTCTGTGGAGGGATGGGCATGGCGCTCTCTGGAGGTGCCCGCCTGCGATGGGTCCCTCCCAAAACTGTGTTTGCTGGTGCAGGTGCTTTGCACTCCCTGTGTGTTTTCTAATAGGTAAAGAAAAAGATGTCACTTACTGTGAGTGAAATTCCCTCCAGGCCCAGGTGAACATTCCAGAAAGACATCTTCCCCGGTGCTGCTGGGCCAGGGGAGGTGGAAGGAGGTCCCCAGAGGGGGCCTGGGGCCTGGTGCTGTGGACGAGGCACGCTCTGGGTTTGGCTATGCTGAGGTGGCAGCAGGTGGCTCCGGAAAGCGCTTTGGAGGGGCCACCGTCTCCATCCTCTCTGCACCCCTCCCTGTCGCCAGCCCCTGCCTGCCCCCTCCTGCCAGCCCCTTGCTGCGCCAAAGCTTCCCAGCCACCGGCCTCTGTGGAGAAAGCCCCGTCCTTCCAGCTCCCTGGAATGCGTGGGGCAGCTCTGGGTATTGGTGTCTCATCTCTGTCTGGTCAGGAGTCCTTGAGGGTTTGTCCCCGAGCCCCGCAGGGTCACTGGGGGGCCTCCTTCCCAAGACAGCGCCTTATCCCTCTGGAGTGGCTCTGTGCCGCCACTCCTGTTTTCTCCGGAGTGAGAGGAGGAGGAGGCTGAGCTGCTCTCATCCTGGAGCCGTCGCCAGCTCCGCGGCAGGAGAAGATGGTTCCCCTGTTCGCACCATCGCCAGCCCAGGGGTTCTGGGAAGAGACGTCCGAAGGGAAACGTCTTGCTGTTTTCCTTCCTTCTCACTTCAAAGGCACCTGCTGTTGTGAAAGCCCTTTGCAGGCATGTGCTTTCACTCCAGGGCTGAATTTCTAACCAAACTGTGGTGTCTGAATCATCAAATTAGTTATTTCTGTAAAAAAACTCAATCTTCCGAAAGCCATGCTTAGAAATGCTTCAAGTACATCCCTATGAGAACAAAACGAAGCAGAGCAGCGTGTTTGTTTAGTAAGTAGCCCTCATCCCACCTGACTTGGGTTCAGCCTCCTGGCTCCATCCTCGAGCTGTCTGCTTATGTGATGAGAGCCCAGACACCCAAGAACCTCAGAGGGCAGCCAGGCACACCCAGGGCTCGACTGAAGGCAAAAGGCAGCCCGCACGTGCGTGGCGTGAGCCCCGCCGGGAGCAGCGATGAACTCCCCACACAGGACACCGCGTTCTCCAGGCTGGGAACACGGCCCAGTGGCCGCTTCTGGGTACATCTGACCCCCATCGAGACCAGCTGCAGGGGCCTGCCCAGCGGGGTGTGGACGAAGAGCGGTGCTTTCTGATCCCCAATGAGTGCCATGTGCTGCACGGACTGTGAGGACCGGGGCTGGGTGCCGCCTCCGCCTCCGCCTCCGCCTCCTCCAGGCACAGGGCCACAGGCTGTGGGTGTGAGTCCCCGAGAGCAGGGCCTGGTGCCAAAGCCCAGCCCTGAGGGATGGATGGGACACCGCCAGACCAGGACAGCCACGTGGGCCCATTTGCACATGAGGCAAAAATAGGAGCTGCAGGTAAAGTGACGGGGCCTGCCTCTGCAGCCGCCCCACTGTGATGACGGAGACCCTGTACTCACGTGAAGGGGCACAGGCAGGGTTTGAACTTGGCCGCGGCTGGGCCCCTCCGAAGGTGAGATTCCTGGAGTCTGGGCTCTCCAGACTCTGCTGTGGGAAGGCAACTCAGGCCCACCACACATGCTTCTTTCCCCGCCCACGGGCTGTGCTGATTAACCTGAAGAACTCCCCAATGTGGTAGAAAAGGCTGGAGTTAAGAACTGGGGAGTTCATCACCGATCCTCACAGCCTCATCCTTAAGAGGGCCTGGGCAGGCCAGGCACGGTGGCTCACACCTGTAATCCTGGCACTTTGGGAGGCCGAGGCTGGCAGATCACCTGAAGTCAAGAAATCGAGACCAGCCTGACCAACAGGGTGAAACCCCACCTCTCCTAAAAATACAAAAATTATCCAGGTGTGGTGGCGTGCGCCTGAAATCCCAGCTACTCAGGAGGCTGAGGTGGAGAGTCGCTTGCACCCAGGAGGTGGAGGCTGTAGTGAGCCTAGATCTCCCCATTGTACTCTGGCCTGGGTGACAGACCGACTGCCATCTCAGAAAAATAGAAGAGGGCGCTGGCTTCTGAAGTTGCATGCGTTCTCCAAATGTTATGGCCCATCCAATGGGGCCTCGCCTTCTCAGAGCTTTGGGATGGACTCCGGTCCATGGCCAGAGCAGCCGGGGTTCCCCTTCTGTCTCAGTAAGGGGAAGAATTATGTCCCCCACGTGCGTGTGTTTAGGTCCTGTCCCCACCGCTTCAGAACATGACTGTGTTTGGAGACAGGGCCTTTAAAGGGGTCGTTAGGGTGGGCCCTGATCCGTTAGGACGGGTGTCCTTCTAGGAGGAGGTGAGAGGACAGAGGGAGTCACACGGCCAGCGGCGAGGCCCCAGGAGTCTCCAGCCCTGCCCGCTGACCATGGACTTCCAGCCTGATGCTGGTCAGAGAAGCCCCTGCTGTGGCAGTGCTGGGCCGTGCCCACTCACTCATCCAGGCTGTGCACTGGCCTCTCCCTCCGGGTGGCTTCCTGCTTCCGCTGAGGGCCCCTGCGGCAGAGCCCACGTGGGACCAGGCAGGCGGCAGGACCCACGGCAGCCCCCAGAGCCCTTCCTGTGGCCCTCTGTGCTCTGTGGGGTGGGGATGTGGGACCCTCTGCCTCTGGCTGCTCCCTCCTCTCTGCCCCCGGCCAGGCAGTGCTATGGTCCCGTCCAGTCCGCCCTTCTCCAAGTCACTGGTGGGAGCGCACCTGCCTCCCTGGACCTCTGCACAGCAGGCAGGGCACCCATCACTCCTGGCACTTGGGGCTTCTTATGCCCACCTCTGCCGCTTGTGCCGTTTCAGACCCGGGTCAATGTGCTGAAATACCCGTCTCTGCGCCTTGTAAAGGCCCCAGCCCACTCGCCCGCCCTTGCCCCCCCAGGCATCCTGAAGTTCTGGCTTGAAACCCAGCTGAGGCCCTCGGTGTCCCGCCTGCCACCCCCACCCATCCATGTTCCCACGCTGGCAGAGGTGACTCTGGAACCACAGGCAGAACAGCGTTTTTTTTCCTGCCGAAGATCAGAGGAGGTGCTCCTCCCTCCGAGTCATGGACGTGGGTTTCTGTCTGGAAGGACGGCACAGCCCAGTTCCTCCCATTCCCGAGCCGGTACCCCACCCCCGCTCCGCGCTGGGTCACAGACACCTGCTTGTCCTGCAGCCATCAGAGGGGATTAAAATTAACAGCAGCGCGGACGTGTGGGGAGACGGGCCTCAGACGCCGCCCCCACCCGTGGCTACCCTCTCGCAGCGGGAGGCTCACAATCAAATTCTCACAAAAGGTCACATTTGCAATAAGTAAAAAGGAAATGCAGGTAATTGGTTCTGGAGCCTGTTAATACCTCTGCAGGCCCTGAGAGGTGATCTGATGGAGCTGAAACCTTTCTGTTCAGGTAATTAAAAATGAGATTTCATTATATCTTTAAAAATGAGGGCGAGTGAGGTGTTTTCTCAGATGCTATCATATTGAAAGAGGAAAGTAAATCAGCAAGGCCTGGCACAGCCTTGGCTCACCAATGGACCGAGGCCCCGCCCCGGGCTGGGGGGACCACAGGAGAACTCGCCCACAGCCCCGAATCCTCAGGGCAGAGACGGAGTCTGAGTCGCAGAACAGTGCGGAACCCACAGGTTCCGGAGGGTTGGGAGTGTTTAGACCCCTCGGAGAAATTGGCAGACTGAGATTCTGAACAAGTCACAAGCTGCCTCTTTTCCAGTGTGGGAGATTATTTGTAGACACGATTACCAGGTAAATGGAAGGAAAATGAGAGAGTCAGTCCCCCCGGGGCCTCATCCGTCCTTCCCCAGACAAAGGGCGACCAGCAATGGCCGAGTCCGTGGAGCTGAAGGAGAGAGACAGGGACGAGGGGCAGGTCAGCTTGGCAGGAGACAGGCATGGCGGAGCTGACAGGGCTTCAAGGCGGTGTCACGTCACCTCGGTCTTCATGACAGGCCGCCAGAAAATCACCATGAAAACTTTGCCTCGAGAAATCTCACCATTTCTATCAGCCAAGGAGAACATTGCATCTAAAACTAAAATGCAGAAGTGTATTTGAATGTATAAGTTTTAAAAATTCCAACTCAGGAGGTATTTGCGGGGGCTTTATTCACACCCAGATGGGAGGACGTGGCAGCTTTGTGGCAGGCAGGCAGGCGTCCACGTCCTCGGAGCCTGCGTGAGGGGCTGGCGTGCTCTAACATCACTGTGATTTTGGAGAAAGCTGCTGTGGGCGCACCTCGAGCCCCAGTGTGTGTTGACGGCCCCTCCGTGCTGTCCCGGCCTCGCCCTGACTTGGCTCACAGGAGGTCCCGATGCTGAGGCTCCCTCTGCAGAGGCCTTACCCTCACCTGAGTCTGACATCTACCTGGACTTCCCTGGTAGATTTTCTCACAAATGCTCCAGGCCCCACAGACCTCATGGTTTTCTTGCATATGAAAAATTATTTTTTGTGGTTTACAGGAAGAAAAATTCTGATATTCCAGATCTTTAATTTTTAAGGCACATTTTTCTTGGTAAACATTATTCCTCACAAGACTCATTTAATTTATAAATGGAACAATTAATTTCTATCCAGATGTTAGGATTAAAAAAATTAGTGCTTTGGGAGGCCGAGGCGGGTGGATCACGAGGTCAAGATCGAGACCATCGTGGTCAACACGGTGAAACCCCGTCTCTACTAAAAATACAAAAAATTAGCTGGGCATGGTGGCGCGTGCCTGTGATCCCAGCTACTCGGGAGGCTGAGGCAGGAGAATTGCCTGAACCCGGGAGGCGGAGGTTGCGGTGAGCCGAGATCGCGCCATTGCACTCCAGCCTGGGTAACAAGAGCGAAACTCCGTCTCAAAAAAAAAAAAAAAATTACTGAAGGAGTAAGTCTTTTTGGCTTCAATGAAAATGCTATTAACAAAATCCCAATTTTATATAAAATTAAAGTGCCATGCCAGACAAACCACGGTTTCTTTTCTTGCATATTTCTCCTCATAATTTCAATTTCCAGCATTTACTTTTAAAATTTTAACCAAAGAGAAAAATAAATGCTCCACTTAAGTTTCCTCCTCTTATGTGCAAGTTGTTTTCTTCAATCCGAGGGTGAGACTGGCTGGAGTCTGAAGGTGGCGAACCCTGCGAAGAGATGAGCCTCTTGTCCTTAGGATCAAAAGCCCCACACAGGAATCACCACTTTTCATCTTTCAGTGCGTCGCTGGTTTCAGTTTCGCTGAACCCCGTACTTTGTACTAATAATGCTGATTTGTCGGTTCCCTTTGATGACTGTTGAAGGAGCTGCTGTTCCACAGTGTCCTGATAACCCCCGTTCTTAGTTCTCGCCCTCAGGACAGGCAGCCACAGCGGCCCCCCCCTTCCAGGACTGCGTGCCTGCCCCTCCTCTGCCGGCCCCACATTTCCTATTTTAGGGTTTTGCATTCTTTCCTGGAGGCAGCAGGTGATGATGACAGCCTCAAGGCCTCCCAGGCACGGGCCGTGGTGGCCAGAGCTGTTTGGTGATCTTTAAACAGCGTGGGTCTGCTCGGAGCTGCCTGTGCTGGGCCCTCGCGGTCCTGGGCTGACCGCTTAGTTGGGGACACTGTGGACACTGCTTCGGGCTCTCCTCACACCACAGCTGCTGTGTGTCCCAGAGGCCAGGCCCCTGCCCGCAGCCTGTCTCTGCCCCTGGAGCCTTTCCGTGGGTCCCCACTGGGGTGGTCCTCTTCTCTCCCTCCAGGCTGTGCTGTCCATAGGCCCCTGTCCCTGTGTCCCTCTCTAGCCCTCCTCAGAAGCCAGCTGCAGCCAGGCAGGGTTCCCTGGTGGAGGCCACCCCGTTCCTGCCCATGTGGTTCTCAGGTGGGGTCTTGTTTCTTGGTGGGCATCTCTAGGGCAGGACTGGGTGTCCCTGCCTCTCTGTGGACCCCAGACACCACTGGTGCCTGTGTCGGGCGATACTTAGGAGCGTTTCGTGTCACGGGGGACCCGAAATGGAGCCCAGCCGTTCAGCTGATTGTGGTCATGTCTGTGATAAATAGTGACGATCCAGGACCCACAGGACAGTTTCTCCTCAGTCTTAAGGGGACGTCCTCAGGCTCCCCGAGTCTCTGCCTGGCTGCGATTTTACATGGAACACAGCTGCGGTGGGAGGCGTCTAGTGAGGAGGTCCCCCCCAGCACCTGAAGTGGGGTCTTCACAAGGGCCACGTCCAATTCTACAGGGAGTCCATTGGCCTCTGGTAATGAGCACATGCCTGCACTGTGACCCCCGCCCCCCACTGCCTGCGCTGTGACCCCCGCCCCC
>NW_016107882.1:71640-76954 GCF_001604975.1 Cebus imitator | reverse complement strand
TGCCTGTGCTGTGACCTCCACCCCCACTGTCTGCGCTGGTGACCCCCCACTCCCACTGCCTGTGCTGGGGGCCTCTGGCCCCTGTTTCCTGGGCCTGCAGGGCTCAGCCAGTCTTCACACTGAGAGGGGAGAGATTCACTGGGCCCAGGCAGGTGATTGTGCAGCTTGCTCCCTGCTCGGGGTTCTGGTGGGGCTGGAGGGTTCTGAGCCTTGGGGGGAAGGGGCTCCTCTTTTCAGATTCACCCATGGGATCCCGGAGAGTGAGCCGCCCCCATGCTGGCATGCAGAGGTCGAGGATGTCGCTTCCCGCCCCTGGCCTGGCTTTTCCTGGAGGCTTTCCGTGGGACTCTTCAGGGAAGAGGAAGGGTGAGGGCAAGGGGAGGACCCCTGTGTCACCCCAGGATCCAAGTGGCCCCAGACCTCCTCATCTGTGCCTGGGACTCAATGCTCACCTGCCCTTTGCCTCCCAGCCCCCACTCTCCCTCCCCACAGCCTCGGAGGGTCCCACCTGGACGGAAGTAGGGGCTGCAGCCGGACCCGGCCCTGCTCCTGCTTCGGTTCTCCGTCAGTTCTCGGGGCTAAGCAGGCCCCTTCAACACTGCAGGTAAACCTGCGGGTGTGCCTCGCAGCCACTTAGCTGCCAACCATGGCTCAGGGTTCTCTGCAGCAAACCCTCCAACCCACTGCCACTAGGAAAGTGTATCTTTAACCCAATCCTGGGTTTCCAGGTGCAAATAGAAGTTGTAATTAACGGCCACATTGACTTGACAAGCTATGCCTGCATGTACATATTTTTAAAAATTAAGATAATAATTACTGGAACTCCTCATTAGTTCTAAGCAGAACCAAATGAGTACAGTATTTAAAAAAATTAATCTGCCCTCTTAAAAATATTATACTAACTTCAAAATAAGAGAGCCCTGTGTTAATGGACGAAGGTTCTCGGGTGTGGGAATTCAGTTCACCTGCCGCTCACGTGAGGTTAACCCTGGGTGGTGGCCTCAAAGCCTGCATCTGCGGAGAGTGCCGGACGGCTTGCCAAGGCGTCGTCAGCCGTGGACCCTGCTCACCCAGTCACTCACGTCCATCCTGTAACAGGGATACTGTCTAGATTAGACAATCCCTAAAAACCTAAAGAAAATCTAAATCTTTTTTTTTTTTTTTGGAAACGGAGTTTCACTCTTGTTACCCAGGCTGGAATACAGTAGCACAATCTCGGCTCACTGCAACCTCTGACCCCCAGGTTCAAGCAATTCTCCTGCCTCGGCCTCCCAGATAGCTGGGATTATAGGCATGCATCACCACCATACCTGGCTAATTTTTTAGTGTTTTTAGTAGAGACGGGGTTTCACCATGTTGGCCAGGTTGGTTTTGAACTCCTGACCTCAAGTGATCCACCTGCCTCTCAGCCTCCCAAAGTGCTGGGATTATAGGCATGAGCCACCGTGTCTGGTCTAAATCTTCTTTTTAATATCAGGGAAATTATTGCTATTTTTCTATGAATCAAAGTCCTGGCTAAAGTTGGTTCCGGTAATTCACCCCTTGTTATTCCGGCCACAGACCCCTTGGGGATGGGAGTGAGGGCAGAGGAGCACAGGTGGGGACTCCACTGCAGCCAGCAGGCAAGGCCCTCGCACCAGGTCGGGAGGCTCAGTGGCAGGGTGCCCGGCGGCCTCGCGGGTGAAGCTGGGCAAGCGCTGCTGGAGGTTGTTTAAACCAGGGTCACATGTTTGAGTCTTAAACCGCAGTTCCCTCTTAGGGTCTGCCGGGATCAGGTGATGTGGATGCCCCGTGCCCGGCTTCCACCGAGACTCCCTGACCACCGCAGCCAGCAGGCCCGGCTTCCGTGGAAATGGGCGGACGGCCGCGTGTCTGGCCTGTGGGTCAGTCTCTCCCCGGGAGCCCAGCCCAGGAGGCAGCCCTGAGGACAGGTCGAGTGGATTTTCTTCTCTGTGTGGGCCTTGTCCTCTCTCGCTCAGAAGGGGCATTTTGGACAGCGACCTAAGTAATTTCTCAGACAGGAAAAGCATGATCTGATTGGCTGTAATTGACGAAGCATGCACTCACAACCGCGCTTCCTACAGCGTGGATCGGGTGTGCTATGTGCGCATTTGTGCAAGATCAGAGCTGGCCTTCTAGAACCACGCAGTCCACACTCGCACAGGACGGCACCACCATCCTCAGCGCGCGCCGGCCGAGATGATAAAACCAGGTTTTAGATGGCGGTTGGCGGTCAAGGCAAGTGTTCGCCAGCATCGAGTCAGCAGAGAGAAGTGCATTCCTCCTACGTCCAAAAGAAAGAGATTTGGAGGGAGACCTTAGCTGACCTGAGGGGTTTGGGTCAGAAAAATTCTGTGGCTTATAAAGTCGTTTGTTATTTTGCTGTGATTTTATACACAACGGAAGGGTGAGGAAAAGGTCAGCAATAACTCTGCGGCTGCATTTTAGCCTGGAAAAAATGTAATATTGATCGATAGGAAAATGGAAAAAGCACAACTATGAGCGCCTTACTTGATCTTCTCTGACCTTTACCCCTCCGGCCTGGTTTTATTCTTAAATGTTATGCCTCCTGTTCAAAGGTTTGTCCTGCTTAGTCTTTTATTTAATTAATCCATGATCTTCGTCACTCTAATGTCGGGACAACGCCAGCTCCTCATTTCCCTGCCGTGCTCCCACATCTGGGTCACTCGCACCTTGGAGCTGTGAAAGAGCTGTGTTCCGTGGGCATTAACCCTCTGTCTTCCCACACGTCACTGGAGGGAACCACTGTGCAGCCCAGATGGCCGTGCTGGTGGCCGTGGCCCCCACGGTGTCCCACGTGAAGCCCGGGGAGCTAGAGCCACCCCCCCCCGTGGGGCAGATGGCTCCTCACCGCCTGGCAGAGGCTGACATCACAGACCCAGGCCCTGCTGCCAACTCCTGCTGCTCAGGGCTGAACACGCCCCAGACGATCCTGGGGGAGGCGTGTGGCACTGGGGGTGGGTGCCCCCACATCTAGCAGGCACTGCCGCTCTGTGGTGCAGTCCAGCCCTGGGTGCACTCCTGCCCTGCTGAGGCCTTTAGGAGGCGGGCAGAGACAAGAGCCCCACGGCCTGAAGATGGCTTGAGCTGAGGGCGTCAGGGGCTCACCAGGCCTTGGACGAGTGTGTCAGCACCTGCTCGGAGCTGATAGTGTCCCCAGAATTACACCACCTGGAACCTGTAATGTGGCTTCACTCGGCAATGGGTGTTTCCCATGTTGTTAAGGTCAGAGGAGGTCCCACTGAGGGGGACTGATCATGTCTTAGACCCAATGACACCAATGTCCTCACACGAGGGGGGTATGGACACAGACACCTGGGAAGAAGACGCTCACAAAAAGGTGGGCAGAGAGAGGCCGGCGTGGCCACAGCAAGGCACCCCTAGGCCTGCTGGAGCGGGGAGGGATGAGGCCAGCTGGACACAGGCACGTGGGAAGCTGGCGGGTGAGCTGGCTGCCCCGTGGGGACATCGCCCCATGGCATCTGAGGTCCCCATTTCCAGGAAAGCCACCGCCACCTGCTTCCTCATTCGGTGCCTCGTGAATTAGTGACTCGGCTTTGTGTGGACGGGGACCGAGAAGCAAGGCCACGGGGAGAGGCCAGGACTCAGGCCCGGCACCCCGGAGCTGTGGGTTCCGAAGGCGCTGGGCTGACTCCCATCCAGGACTGAGGGCTGGAGCACACGCTTCCACCCCAGCTCCGGCTCCCTGAGGAGGCCCCTCTGCACTGGGTCCCTCCTCAGGGGACGGGAGGGGGAGGGTGCAGATAAGGCCTCGGTGGGGCCCAGGTTATCTGGCTTGACCTTTGGAAAAGCCGAGAGGGAAGTGTTGTCACCCAGAGGAGATAGGGGGTCGCCTGGTGGGAGCAGCCTCCAGCCTTCCTGAGTGGTCAGGGCAGGGCCCGTGCAGACAGCCTGGACTGGGGCACTGGCCCGGCCTGTCAGCGCTGTCACTACGCGCCTCCCAGACACCCACCGCGCCGGCCTCAGGCACGCATGAGCGCTCACGTGCCTTTGCTTCTGAGAGGGGCTGCCACTGCTCCTGGGCCTGGTGGGTCTCTGCGTCTGCAGAAGCACAGCCCAGCCACACACCTGTCACGTGAGACAGGCCTGTAGACCCCGAGAGGGGGCCTCTTGCCACTGGGGAGGAAGGGGAAAACAAACTTTTATTTAGACATGGAGCTTAAAATAATGATGGCGACAAGAAATTGCGTTGCTGGCAACCGGCAGATGTGGGTTGGCGGAATCAGCCTCTCACTGGGTTTAGTTAAATCCAGGTTATCTCATTTTCCAGGTAACACCAAGAACATGAGGAGGGTGGATGTGGCTTCTTCGTAAAAGAAAAAAAAATGGAAATTTTAACTTACTACGAGTTCTTCCTTCATTTGTGAACAAATGTCCCCTGCGTATAAAAGACTAAGACACTCTCCCCTGGCTCACCCCAAGCCTGAACCACCAAGCCCCAGAAACCGTGTTGCTGTTTCATGTGATGAGAATCTGAAGGCTGATACTTTCCCAGATAGCCCTGCTTTCTAATCCCCGTGATTGCGGGTGGACAGTTCGATGCCATCGTGCTGCGTGAAGGATCGCTGTTCTGAAGGCCCCACGGCGCGAGTCCCACGTAGTAACGTGTACATGGAGAGCACTCAGGGAGAGCTCCCGCTGCTGGGCGGGAAAGACCTCGCCCGTTCTAGGGTTTCTGGAAGTTTGGAAGCACACTAAAAGGCAAAGGCATGGTATTGTATTCAGCACCCACACTTGTGGGGCATGATTCATCCTTGAATTTCACTCCACAGTACAAGTGACTTAATGCTGCTGGTTGGAATCACAACAGGGTTTTATATCACCGGAAAGGCACCTTGACAATGTTTTATAAGGTGCCTTTTATTGCTCATACCTACGCATGTTGCCAAAGTGAGATAATTTTTCGGGGTAGAAAATGCATGATTTGTAATCTTTTAGTGAGAAGTTTTCTAGATTCTAAATTGCATTCTAGTTTAAACACTTATCAAAATAACAGAAAACATGATGCTCTGACAGGCAACAAACAAGGAAAAAGTGTTTCTAACCAATGTCAATCTCCACTCAGGAACAAGCGGCAATTCCGGTGAACCAAGAACTGGGTGTGTTATCTGCACATCAAAGAGCAGTTGAGTCACCCCCTGTAATAATACAAAAATCACTGTGCAAATTCTTCACAACCATAGGAACTGCAAGACTTTCTAAAACTAAAACCCTCCCGTCTGTGGTTGTGTGTGTGTTGGGGTGGGGGGGTCCTGAACTCAGAACCTCGCGT
>NW_016107882.1:69009-71339 GCF_001604975.1 Cebus imitator | reverse complement strand
CGTCTGTGGTGGTGTGTGTTGGGGTGGGGGGTCCTGAACTCAGAACCTCGCGTCTGTGGTGGTGTGTGTGTGGGGGGGGGGATCCTGAACTCAGAACCTCGCGTCTGTGGTGGTGTGTGTGTGTGTGGGGGGTCCTGAACTCAGAACCCCGCGTCTGTGGTGGTGCGTGTTGGGGTGGGTGGGTCGTGAAAAACTGGGAAAATGGGAACAACAGCCCTGGAAATCCCAGTGCAACCTTAGTGGCCGTGGACAGAGAGGAGACGGAAGTGCAGGGATGCGTGGATTTCAACTGGAAATGCTTTATTATTATTTTTTTTCTGCGGGGTTCATCTGTTAATTCTCTGCCGTGTGCTCCTAAAATGGCAATTTGTGTTTGCCCCTTTTTCCTTGAGAATCTTTGCTTTTAAAATTATGACTTAATTTTAAGAGCAGGCCTTGGGTGAGTTGGTGGGAAACGCCTGGTCTTCTTGAGCTCCCTGGCTCCTTGGGGCCACCCTCCTAGGGAGCTGCCAGTCACATCTTGCCTCCTCCCCGTACAAAGCATTTGTGGATAAGCAGCACTTAGACACGCAATACCTATTTTGTGTAAAGTAAAATATACTGATTTTTTTTTAGACAGTCTCGCGCCATCGCCCAGGCTGGAGTGCAGTGGCACCATCTCAGCTCACTGCAACCTCCGCCTCACAGGTTTACGGGGTTCTCCTGCCCCAGCCTCCCAAGTAGCTGCCACCACGCCTGGTTAATTTTCGCCTTTTTAGTAGAGACAGGGTTTCACCGTGTTATCCAGGCTGCTCTCACACGCCTCACCTCGGCCTCCGAAAATGCTGGGATGACAGGCGGGAGCCACGGCGCCCAGTCAACATATGCTGATGTTTTGAAGATCACATATGAAGGTGAAACAAAAGCAGGAAACACGGTTGACGAATTCTGCGTGGCAGCTGTAAGTGCTGATGCACAGGTGTTCAGGGCCTGCTGCTGAATCCCACACGAATCCGAGAGCAGAAGCCTGGACGGTTCTGGAAATAATGATCTACACACCTTCATCCCTTCAAGCTGCCCATGGAGATCCTCCAGGGGCCAGGCGAGTGCCCAGTTCTAACCACACTCTAGAAGCACAGAGAACAAATGGCAGGGAATTCCCTGGCTGTGCATACTGCATACTCCCCTGTACAAAGTGCTGCTTGCTGGGCGCCAGTGTTTCTTGAAAAGGCTGAGACCACAGTAACAGATCCCCCCAAACAGTAGCTTCGCTCTAGTGCATTAATAATCATCCCAGGGTAAGTTACCCTGCACTTTCCACTTTCTATGTGTAGGTGTGCCTGTATGTGTATACGTCTTTCTACACCTGCACCTACACCTGCATCTGTATGTCTATAGCTACACCTGTACCTACCCTACACCGACACCTATGCCTGTTCCTACACCTGTACCTACATCTATGTCTATATCCACACCTATGCCTACTTCTCCACCCACACCTACACGTACACCTGTACCTACATCTACATCTATACCTACGTCTATATCTGTAGCTACACCTACACCTATATCTACACCTAAGCCTATATCTACACCTACACCTACACCTATATCTGTACCTACACCTACACCTACATCTATATCTGCACCTACACCGACACCTACATCTACACCTACACCTAAGCCTATACCTATAGCTACATCTATATCTACACCTACATCTACACCTACATCTACACCTACACCTACATCTACACCTACACCTACATCTACACCTACACCTAAGCCTACACCTGTAGCTACATCTACATCCACACCTACATCTACACCTACACTTACACCTATACCTACATCTACACCTACACCTACATCTACACCTACACCTACATCTACACCTAAACCTACATCTACAACTACCCCTACACCTACATCTACATCTACACCTACACCTAAGCCTATACCTGTAGCTACACCTACACCTACACCTAAGCCTATACCTGTAGCTACATCTATATCTACACCTACATCTACACCTACCCCTACACCTACATCTACACCTACACCTACACATACATCTACACCTACATCTACACCTACATCTACACCTAAGCCTATACCTGTAGCTACACCTACATCTACACCTACATCTACACCTACACCTACATCTACACCTACACCTAAGCCTATACCTGTAGCTACATCTATATCTACACCTACATCTACACTTATACCTACCCCTACACCTACATCTACACCTACACCTACACCTACCCCTACATCTACACCTACACCTACACCTAAGCCTATACCTGTAGCTACATCTATATCTACACCTACACCTACATCTACAC
>NW_016107882.1:65579-67659 GCF_001604975.1 Cebus imitator | reverse complement strand
CTACACCTACACCTACATCTACACCTACACCTACATCTACACCTACACCTACACCTATATCTACACCTACACCTACATCTATACCTACACCTGCCCCTGTGTTTATATATCTGCCCCTCATCTCTTTCCCTCCTCTGTCTCTGTCTCCACCTCTACCTTCTCTGTCCTCTCTATCATTTATCTCTGTCTCTGTCTGCCACTCTTTCTATCTCTATCTCTCCCATCTTTTTTCCAGCGTAGCGTCTTACACTCATTTGCACTCTAGGACACAGACTTAAGGTGACTTACTAAACTGAAGGAACCACTTAAATCAAAGCTCCAAGCTGCTTTAAGAGTGGAGACCTTGGCCTGGGTCTGTGGGGATGGGACCTCGGTGTCTCTGTGGCCCTCCTTTTGCTGTGTCTGGGGAATCTATGTAGATAGAGATATGGGAGTGATTTTATGTAGTTCTCGGGCTGTTTGCTGATGCGGCGTGTGGAAGGCTGAGCGATACATGCAGGTGTGATGTTTTAGGTTACAGATCAAAGGCTGGCGAATCAGGAATCGCCCTCCCTAGGGACGCCATTCGTGAAAACACATAAAGTCTTCAGGTCTACATGGAGTCAAGCCCCTCCTGTGTTCCCAGAGTTTTCACGCACCCTTGGCCAATGCTTCGTGTCCTCATGCTGGGTCCCTGGGGTGTGAGGTTTCACAGTGAGGGGTCTGGGGACCAGGGTCTGCTCTCTGACTCTCCCAGAAATTACAGGCCCTCCCAGGATGTGGATGGCTCACCTTTCAGGGGCTTGTGTGGTTCTCAGAGAGTCAGCCTTTGTGCCAGGAGGTTACCTTCATGGTGGGGACCTGGAGGTGTCACAGTGCAAGCCACCCACCTGAGATGTCCACCCACCTTCCTGCCATGGCTCACAGGTACATGCATGCACTCACACCAACACATGTATATGGATGCACATGTGTGTACATGCGTGCTCAGGCATACACATGCATGCGAGCAACATCTGCACACACATGCGTGCATGGGCATGTGCACACGTAGTGAAGAGCACACGCAGTGAACAGCCTGACCAACAGCCACTCTGTAGCCTGAGGGTCCCCCGGCTCACAGCGACCAAGGGAGGGAACACTTGTGTTTCCCGCAGCCCTGTTTGCTGCGAGATCTTCTGCAGCAGCAGGTAACCAATGCGATGCTGAATGGAGGAACCAGGGGTATTTGTAGTCCAGTGGTCTCATTTTGAGGGGAGGATGTGGATGTTCAGCGAGAAAGTGATTTTCCGGGGACCTGGGGCCAGGTCGTGGCAGGGTCTGAATTTAAGTCTGTCCTCACCTGCCCCGCGCTCCTCATTTGGAGGCGACTTGCATGCTCTGAGATGATGTCCTGAGCCCCTCCCTCCCCACACAGCAGAGGAGGGCGCCCAGCAGCCCCACGCACCGGGTGCGCAAGTGGCTCTCAGAGGAGGCAGGCAGTGTGCCCCTTATAGAGGAGGGAGTGGAGGCAAGAGGAAGCCCCCCCCAACCACATTTTCTCCCTGGAGAGGGGTCGTGTCTGAAGCCGCTGGCTTTACTTCTACGCCATGGCTGCTTAAACTGGAGACCGTTTGGGAATACAGGGATCAGGATGGGAGCTACTTCTTGAGTCTGATTTAATTTTTCCACGAGGAATGAATGAGAACAGGGACGGAGCATGAGTGTGAATTGTTGTGTTGAAATAATAAGGGAAAATGTGCCCCCTGCCCAGGACCTTGAGGCTCCATCGAAGGCAGATGCCCACCTGGCTACTGGGGCTGGAAAATGAAGACCTCTGCCCACTCATGGCCCTTTCCTGAGAGCAGAGGGAAGCCTGCCTCTCAGCAGGGTGCTGAGAGGTTTCTGCAGGCGAGGCATGCCGGATGATCTGCTGCAGACACATGGCACAACAGGCGACTTTGTGGGGCCAGCCCTGGCCTGGGTAGAGGGACAAATCCCAGCAGGCACCATGTGCCGGGGGCTGCTCTTTCAGGACACATACCCAGTGACAGGAGGAGGCTGGTGGGGAGCACTCTCGTGTGTACTTTGGTGGTGGAAGAGGCTGGTGGGGAGCACTCTC
>NW_016107882.1:59965-64797 GCF_001604975.1 Cebus imitator | reverse complement strand
CACTTTGGTGGTGAGAGGAGGCTGGTGGGGAGCACTCTCGTGTGTACTTTGGTGGTGGGAGGAAGCTGGATGGGGAGCACTTTCGTGTGTACTTTGGTGGTGGAAGAGGCTGGTGGGGAGCATATCTGCGTTCATCCAGAACCTCAGGGCTATCACAAGTGGAGCCAGACTCGGACGTGGGACTCAGCACTGTGGCCTCAGAAGAGCTGAGCTGGGCTGGAAGGAGAACCCTCCCATGGTGAAGGGTTTACTCCTCAGCCCCGTGCCCTGTGGCCTCACCTGTAATGCCAGCCGTTGGCCAGCCTGGTTGCCTCTCCACACACCCAGACACGCTCACACACGTGCAGCATGGCCCGACTTTCAGGTGAGTGTGGCCTGCAGCGCCTGAGCCTTTTGCTCACGTGTTCGCCAGTGTGCGGGCTGGGTGACAGGCCTGCAGCCAGGACCGGAAGCCGGTGCTCTAGAGTGGAAGGGCTGCTCCTGACAATCGGATCGAGCGTGCATTCCTTTATGGACAAGCATCATGTTCCCCAGGGGAGTCCTGGGGTGGGTGGGGACACATGTGACAGGGCCAGCGCAACTCTCCCCTGCCCCAAACATGGAAAACCTCCAACACAGAGTCTTCAGCCCTTTCAGTGTTCAGCTGAACCATGGGGCAAGCCCGCATGTGCCCGTGCATGTGCATGTGTAACTGCTGTGCGTGTGAACATATGAGCATAGGTGCACATATGATAGTGCGTGTGCATGTGTGCTGTGTGCACTCTGAATGTGGCCTGTGTGCTTGCCCGTGTGCACATACAAGCGTGTGTACCCTGTGTGTCACCGGCTGACCTGGTGTTTGGTTCTTGGGTCAGCTTAGACAGAGGCTGGCACTCTGTGTCCTTGTGTCCGGAGAGGATCTGCGAAGCCGTGCATGTACAAGAAGCTTTTGTGGCTGCTCAGCTCTCCCCCAGGGGGCCCTGGTCTTGAGCCACAGCAGAGGGCACCAGCCTCAGCGAGCCCTGCCCTCCGGCTGGCCGGAGGCTCTGCGTCTACAGGGCTGGGGGGAGGGGCGGGCCCACTGCTTTTGCTTCTTGATTGCTTTGTTTTGCTTTTCCTGACTAAGCCCTTTTCTCTCCTTGATCTTCAGGGGGAAGAGCAGGTTCTCCGGCTGGTCTGCAGGGAGCCCTCCCCTTGTCCAGGCAGTCCGGAGTGAGCACATCCCTTCAGTCCATTAGCCTTTCACCCCCATTCCTCTCCTCGCTCCTCCAGGGGCCAGCGCAGCATTTTCCCAGGCAGCCTCCTCCTGTGCCTCTCAGGAGGCGCTGGGGCCTCCTGCTGAAGGACTGACTTGGAAGGAATGTGCCCCCGCCCCTCCCCAGGGCTGGGAGCGCACCTGTGCCCCAGGGAGTATCCTGTTCCAACACACCGGGCCCCAGGCGCAGAGGAGTGCCGCTGCAGGAAGCAGCAGGAGAGTCTGTTCCCGGCTGGCTCTCCCCTTCCCTCCTCTCCTCTTGTCTTCCCTCCCCACCTCCTCTCACCTCCCCCTTCTCCTCCACCCTCGTCCCCTCCCCTCCTTGTCCTCAGGAAGCAATGCCCCACTCTGGTGGAGTGGCTCAGGCCGCTGGCCAGCGCGCTGGGGCTGGGCTCTTCTCTAAGAGACCCTGGAGGTCATCTGTGCCCAAGTGGCTGGAGGCTTTCACGGTGAACACAGAAAGGGAGCACTCCAAGCTGAGCCTTGGGGCCTTGAGCAGGGAAGGGTTACGGGTGTGGGGTCTGCACAGTGGCCGGGGGTCTGCTCGGTGGCCGGGGTTCTGCTCGGTGGCCGGGGTTCTGCTCGGTGGCCCGGGGTCTGCACAGTGGCGCGCGGTCTGCACGGTGGCGCGGGGTCTGCACGGTGGTGCGGGGTCTGCTCGGTGGTGCGGAGTCTGCACAGTGGCCCGGGGTCTGCTCGGTGGTGCAGGGTCTGCTCGGTGGTGCGGGGTGTCCACATTGCCCAGGAAGCACTTGCTGGTCACCACTGCTGCTTACAGAACCTTACTATATCAAGGCCCTGGGCAGCCACACTGACACCTGGGACGTCACACCTGGCATTTACTGCATGAATGGAACAGGGAGGAATCTCCACAGCCCCAGAGCCTTCAGGGATTTGCAGAGGGACTAGCCACACAGCTCCTCGGAGAGCCGCCTCCCAGTGCACTCATCACACAACCCTCCCTGCAGCCCAGGCCTGCAACACCTGATGCTCGTGGAACATTCTGGAGCTACTTGGAGGGAGTGGTGTGAGCTTTCTGGGGAGCTCCACGTTTCCCTTCTAGGCCCCATGTCTGTGGTGACAGCTGGGAGGCCTGGCCTCGGAGCCATGACCTTTCCTCACCTCTCCCTGGCACGTCTGTGCCTCTGCCCCTGTGGCATTTGGAAGCCCCCCTCACCGCTGCCTCTCCTCCAGGACATGAGTGGCGGCTGCCAGATGACACCTGTCTGCTGGCCAGAACGGGAGCCTGACTTCGAAGGTCTGCCCCGGGGTCTCTGCACATGGGGAGGGCAACGTGCAGCTGCCATCTGGCAATGGCTCCCTCGCCCCTGATGGCCACACTCAGGACGGCCCAGCCCTGAATCCTTGGGCCTCATGTGAATGTGGAACCGCCCAGCTTTCCCGCCCTCTCGTCCTGCACCATGCGGCAGGAACGTGACTAGGGGCAGCTCCTCCTAGTGGCTTCTTGGGGCTGCCGAGGGACGGTGGGCACCTGCTGGGCAGCCCCTGGAGACAAGGGCGGGGCCGCTTCCAGTCCCATCTGCCTTTGCTTTTTACATTTTTATGCAGCAAGCACGTGCTTCACTGTGTTAAAAGAACAATAAATATTCTAAAAATCATGACAAAAAATTGAAGGTAGCTTCCTGGCAGGAAGAATGAAACCACGGGTCCCACCGCAAGACGCTGTCACCTTGCTCCCACTCTCTTCCCATTTTTGTTTTATTGTTTATAGAGATGGGGTTTCACTATGTTGCCCAAGCTGATCTTGAACTCCTGGCCTCAAGTGATCCTCCTGCCTGAGTAGCTGGGACCACAGGCGCGCACCACACCTGGCTAACGTTTGCATTTTTTGTAGAGACGGGGTCTCAGCACATTGTTCAGGCTGCTGTCCAGCTCCTGAGCTGAAGCCATCCCCCGACCTCAGCCTCCCAAAGCGATGCAATTAGAGGTGTGGCCCACCACACCTGGCCTGCCTCCTTCCCTTCCTCCCTCCCTTCCTCCCTTCCTGTTTTGTCATAGGCTTTAGTTTCAGGAAAGAGTGAGCAGAAAGTGTGGCATTCCCACGTGTCCCTCGCCTGCCTCCCAGCTGCCTCAGAGTGCAGCGTTTGTCACCATCCCGCCAATGCTGCTGTCATTCACTGGAGTCCACGGTGCACGGGAGGGTTCACACCTGCGGCGGCACAGCCTGTGGTTTGGACGGATGGATAGCGACACACATCCCCCATTATGGCATCACGCAGGGGAGTGTCACCGCCTAAGCCCCTCTGGGCTCTGCCCGTTCATGCCCCCTCCTTGGCCCTTGGCAACCCCAGCTGGTCCCACTGCCTCCTGAGTTCTGGCTTTCCCAGGGGTCAGGGTGGGGATCACGCTGGGTGCATCCTTTCCAGACGGCTGCTTCCCTCAGCAGCAGGCACTGAGGCTCCTCCATGCATCTCATTGTTTATCTCCCCGCCTGGTGGCTTCTCGTGGGTGACGCCCACTGTGCCCCGGGCCGCCCCATGGTGGGTGCTGCCATGCACACTGGAGCTCAGGGCACGCTCCCATCTCCTCAGTCGCCTGGCGGCTTGCTGTGGCCTCTACTCTGCTTCCACCACAGTTTTTTTTTTTTCTGTGGGTAAAATCTATTGCTGACTCCATTTGGAGCTCCCAGTGGTTCAGAGTGTGGAGACCGGGTACTGGGAAAGACTGCGTCTCTAACTGAATTGAGAATAAGCTGCCTTCAGGACTCACGCTTGATCAATACCACCGAGGCTGAGGTGGGACAGTTGCTTGAGCCCAGGAGCTCCAGACCGGTCTGTGCAGCGTAGCAAGACCTTGTCTCTACAAAAAATAAAAAAATAGCAGGCGTGGTGGCCCCTGTGATCCCAGGTACTTGGGAGGCTGAGGTGGAAGGACTGCTGCAGCCCAGGATTTCAAGGCTGCCATGAGCTATGATTGTGCCGCTGCATTCCAGCCTGGGCAACAGAGCAAGACCCCATTTCAAGAAAGAAAAGAAAGGAAGAAAAGCAACCTCTTGTTTACAAAGCTTGTGGCTCCACAGCCGGAGGGCTGTGTGGGCACTTTGTTGGGAACGTGGGCCCTTGGCCATGGATGGCGGCGGTCACCGTCCTGGACGGGGCTAACTTTGCTTTAGCCTGGGCAGCAGTGTGATCCTCTGGCTCCACTCAGGATGACCTGCAGGCGATTGTTTGGGGCCCCATTGTAATTCCCTCCTAGGGATTCTCAGCTGTCTTTCTTTTTCCTTGTGGCAGGAGGTGGCCAGGACTTGGGAATGGGCAAAGGGTCTGCTGAAGATCATGTCCACGGAATGCTGGGGCCTCCGGGATGGTCTGACCCTGGGGATGAGCCTCTTTGCTCAGCTGTTTCAGGACTCTATCCAGACAGGAGCCACCTTAGGAAGACAGGGACACCTACGATTCCTGTCAGGCCCCGTGGAATACAACTGATTACGCCCCAGGCCCAGACCAGGCTCTAGAAGTTCACGCTGACACCCCCGCACCGCGGATAAGCATCCCTCTGCAGGCTCACGCTGACACCCCCGCACCGCGGATAAGCCTCGTCCCGCGGCTTCCCTGCCCTGGGTGCAGCTCTAGCTCCT
>NW_016107882.1:57291-59720 GCF_001604975.1 Cebus imitator | reverse complement strand
CACCATGTTGACCAGGATGGTCTCGATCTCTTGACCTGGTGATCCACCCGCCTCGGCCTCCCAAAGTGCTGGGATTACAGGCTTGAGCCACCGCGCCCGGCCTTACGGAAGTTTTTGAAGCCCATTCCCTTTACATCTGCGGGAGGGGCCTGCGATCCGCTTTGGGTGGATGCTGTCCCTCCCTCCTCAGCACTTCCCTGTCTTCCATGGTTTTTCTTACTCATTTTCCTCCACATCCCAGGCACTGACCCCCAGGAGTGACCCCGGGGGAAGAGGGGACACCATGCCAGGAAGCGCACTGGCTGGGAGGACCCCCGAGGCCTCCCAGGGAGAGGCAGGAGGCAGAGGCAGCGCAGAGCTGAAAGGGGGTGCCTTTGCTCTGCAGGTCTGTGCTGCGCACCCACAAGGCACCCTCAAACGTGGGGAGGGAGAAGGAGGGATGGAGGCATCTTTTTGCAGAATGTGGCCTCCATCTTCCCTCCCCAGGGCTGCTTGAGCCCAGGAGCTCCAGGCCAGTCTGTGCAGCATAGCAAGACCTTGTCTCTACTAAAGGTCTACCTGGGGACCGTTCTGAGGGTGGCTTGAGCTAAGGGCCCCTCTGCACACGCTGGCAGCCAGGCCACAACCCAGGACGGGGGCACGGGCATTTGGCCAGGCAGGCAGTTGAAGCTGGAAGTTCGGACGCCATTTATTTGGGGATTTATGCCTTAAGGGTCCCTCTGGAGTGGAGAACAGTTGCTTCCTCCGCTCAGCCTGGGCAATCCGAGGGTGGGGCCTGTGTGTCCTGGGATGTGTGATGTTCTGTGCACACTGCCTAGCCTGACGTCTCTGGCAGGGCCCATCAATCACCCTAGAGCGTGGACTCCGGCGGCCCCACTCTTCCAGCCGTCACATTGCTAAGTGGCTCTGCCTATTACCGCAGCACAAATACACGGTCCCTTCACTTGCAGATTCCATGTAATTGTGTGTGGACTGTGTCAGCTTCGGGTTTAATTGGTGTGTAGGCTGCGAGGCATGAATTACAGCATGTGTAATTTATTTACGCAATAAAATTTACCATTAACTGAGAGAGGAAAAATAGAGAAAAATAATATGTTTTGTACTATAATTACATAATAAAGTTTGAATTAGAAATATTACTTGGCCGATGAACTTCCTCTGGCCTGAGAAAGATCAGGAAGCAGTGTCACCTCTTCGGCTCCTTCCTGGATTCTCAGGAGGACAGTTCTGCCTCTGAGGGCGGCGGGACAGGCGGGCTGGTTGTAAACAGAGCTGTTCCGAAGAGCGGGCCGCTGAGAACCAGCTGCCTCGCCGGGATGCGGCCAGGCCTGTAAGCTGGGGAGAGATGGATAAAGAGAAAGTCAGCTTTTTTCTTCTACAAAATGAATCGTGAAAACTGCTCATTGGGGAGCCAGGCCGCTTACTCATAAAGAAAAAGCAGCAAAAATGCCTGCGGCTGCGCCTAGTGTCCGTTCCCAGGCAGAGGGCCACGCAAGAGCCCTGAGGGTCATCCTCCAGCTGAAACCTCCGAGGCGAGGGCTGGCTCCCAGATTTTCACCAGAGCCCCCGGCATTATGCAGAATCTGTGATGCTTTGAAACGACTGACATCCCCCCCAACCCCAACAGGCCGTGACTCCCCTGTTCTGCAGCAGGTGGGGCGGGGACGAGCCTGCAGGAGCTGCGTGCTGGCCGGCGCCCCCCGCCCCAGCCCGGCCCGTCCTCTGGAGCCCACTCCTGGCCCCACCTTAGCTCCCAGGCCGGCACCCCTGCGCTGAGCGCAGGGCCGAGGGCAGGCGGGTTCCAGACGGAACGTCTCCAAGGCAGCGTGAGAACTAAGGCGCCTGGCAGGCAGGGGGCCAGGGCAGGAGGGAGATGGGCCGCCCAGGGTCGGGTGACAGGCTGCGGGGAGCAGCGCCGGGACCCCCCACAGAGGCCGCCGCTTCCACAGGGAAGGCTGGGCAAGTGGGCTCCGGACCCTCCGTCGAGGACACAGCAGGAGCCCAGGCTCTGCGCGGCCTCCGGCTCCCGGCACGGGCTGCAGCGGCTGAGGGCGGCCGGAAGGGCCCACTCCGCTGCTGCGCTTGGTTCACCGGCCCAGCGCGCCCCGGCCCTGCGGCCCCCACCCCAGCTCCTCCCGCCACCTGGCCGCCGGCCGCACACCACGGACTGGCGCGCGGGGCCCGGGCCTCAACACGCCCCACGGGCCCCGAGAAGCGAGGCGCTCACGGCCCTCAGCGACCAAGGACTCCCCGGGATGGAGTGAGACTTTGTGCCTTCAGCAGATGCCAGCGCCCCAGGCAGCCTCGACTAGAGCTCCGAAGACATCCGAGCCCGGGCTTCCAGGGAACCGCCCACCGCCGGGAGCGCCCGAGCCCGGCTCCCAGGGAACCGCCCACCTCCGGGTGCGCCCCAGCCCCGGCTCCCAGGG
>NW_016107882.1:48225-57056 GCF_001604975.1 Cebus imitator | reverse complement strand
CCGGGTGCGCCCCAGCCCCGGCTCCCAGGGCACCGCCCACCGCCGGGTGAGTCAGTGCTGCCCCAAAGGCAGGGGCATCAGGCCAGGAGCCATTGCAAGGACTCTGGAGAAGGAAGCACGGGGAGACGCGTGGCGGCCACGCTCATGCGGGGGGGCGGGGGGGCTTCACGCGGAAGTTTTATTTTCCTTGAACCCTTCTGTGTTTTTAAATATTCTGTAGAAGTGTCTATAGCCACGATCAGAAAAACAGTTGGAAAGACGGAATCGCCGCGACCCCAGGGCTGCGTTACTTGCTGGACGTTTGCGATCTGAGCCGTGTGGACCCGTCCTGCTCAGCCCGAGCCAGCAGGGCTGGGGGGGGAGGCGGCCGGGGTCCGAGCACTGTTTCTCTGTGACAGGCAGGAGTAACCGGGCCGTCGTGGAGGCAGGGTCAAAGGACAACGTGACGGATGCAGGGTGACCCCAGGCCAGCTGTCCTTGGCAAGCAGATGAGCTGTGTGTTGGTGAGGGGTGGAGTGTGGAATGGGGCTCCCTGACCAGAGCCCACTCCTCCCTGGGTCAGGAGGGGCGTGGGGCCCAGGGCTGGCATGGCTGGAGGGGTCTTCCCGGTGGACCTACAGGGGGACTCTGACAGCAGTGGCCGGGATGGGAGGCGGATGTGTCTGCCTGCTCTGCCCAGGCTGGGGGCCTGTTCCCACCAGGACACGTCCCAGGAAGACCCCACTGCTCTGCAGGCAGATGACTCTGCTCCTCTTTCCTGCTCAACCCCGAGGTCACACTGTGGTTTCCTTAGTTGGGAGCTGTCGTTGTGAGGACCGCCCCATCTCTATCGTTCAGGGATCCCCTTGACCTCGGCAAAAGTCCCCCAAGTCCTAAGTCCCCTGACCTCCTAAGAGCCTCCACTTGGCTCTGCTGCGGCCCTGCCTTGGAAGAGAGGCTTGGGGCATGGCCTGGCCGAGGGTCTTCCAGAACGACCCTACTCAAAATGTCCAGGAATCACAGGAGCCCAGTGTCTTAGCCCCACCAGGCTCTGTCACCCTGCAACCCTGTGGCCCCGTGGTTCTCGAAGCTCAGGTTCCAGCCCTTGGTGGCAACGGAACAAGCCTGGCCTCTGCGTACCTCTTCTGGAAGCTGGAGCCTCACCCTGTGAGAAACGTCTTTTCAGCATCCCTGGATGAGAAGCAGCTCACCAGCCCTCTGGGCTTGGTTTTAAACCTGTAATTGGAGCGTGGCCCAGAGGTGTGTGTGCGTGGACCCTGCCCAGCGAGTGAAGCCTGGCTCTGAGCGTCCTGCCTGAACATTCCCAGTGCCTGGCGAGGTGACACCACTTAACAAGACACCCTGAGAGCTGAATGAGGTGATGGGATGGCAGGAACGCCCGGCTTTCCCATCTAATGAGACAGCTTCCACCGAACTCACAACACCGTAAACTTCCGGAGACCAGGGCAACACGCATCCAGAAATTGTGTGGCTCATTCTCTGCCTGGACTAATTTAGAGGGAAGATTATTCTCGGCTCCTCCAGCCCCGACCCTTGCTTGTTTCCTGCAAGGACGTCAGGTCCCCTGTGCTTCAAATGCTTGGAACAGGAACCGATTCATCTTCTCCTCACATGACACCTGGAGGAGACAGAGTCGCTGTGGATGCCACGCCACCTCACAGTGGCCAGACCTGATGACGCCTGTGCTCCCCAGCACCGTCCCTGCCCTCACCCTCAGGGCCGTTGTCCTGTGTCTTTCATTTACATGAAAGGCAACAAAAGGAGAAACCAGGAAAGCAAAATGGGCTTCAGTGAGGCTGCTGTTTCTCCCTCAACCCAGGAAATTCAGATCAATAAAAGTGTAACAGAAAAATGAGGAGGAAGAACCTGCAGCAGCGGTGGGTGGAAATCGCTCCGACACTGAGACCACAGACCCTGGGAGCACGGGTGGCCCTTTCACGGCCTGGCAGGACAGCGGGCGCCTTCTCACAGAGACGCTCACTGGGCTTCTCGATTTGGGGTCGTCTGCTCCTGCGGCCTGGGCACGCGGTGGTGAGAACACAGACAGGGGAGCCGTTCTGCTGGGGTGCCCGGGTGTCTTCTGGGTGTGGGGGCCAGTTCCGTGTGGGAGGTGCCAGTGGATCCCAGCCCGAGGCTCGCCTGGCCGCCTCCTGCCTTTGGGCCTGCTGAGCTCCGTGCCCCACCTGCCACTCCCCGAGAGCAGGCTCCCACTGTGCTGGTGGGGCCTCGAGGCGGGGGGCGCTCACCAGGGGCAGCTTCTGCGGTGCGGGCACCCGGTGGCCTTTGATGCGCACTCAGTCTCAACCAGGAGCTATTAAGAAGCCAGGTGTGGTTTTCCCACAGGGACAGATCTTTCTGCAGAGGACTGCACAGAGGACTGCATAGATGTGCTCCTCAGTCCTGAGAGTCTGCACTGCCCTCCTTCCTCGGGTCTTTGCCAGAGGCTCTGCTGGCTGGCCCTTCTTCACCACAAACGTTCGGGGTTTTCTGGGCCTGCAGCCTGCCCTGCCGTGAGCCTGGATCCAGCCTCATCCTGTGTGTGAGGGGTCACTGGGCCAGAAGTTCGTGGCTTCTTGAGGAGGTGCAGAAGTGGTGACATCAAACCCACCTATGCTGTTCCCATTGTGCCTCCGTCCGCCTGGTGCTATGATGCCTGCCCTGAGACCATGGGGTGAAGCGTCTGCTGCCTTGGGGTGAGGGCAGTCACCCTCTGCAAGAACATCACAGGAAATCTGCAAACAGGATCTCAGAACAGAAGCATCCACATGTTGGAGGGAGCAACCTGTTTTCACGGAATCCCAGGACGAACCTTGTTGCAGAATGAAAATCTTTCCACAAAATGACCAGGCACTTCCAGATAGGCACCACCGCACTGGGCCGGTTGTTTTGCCGAAGCCCGGCTTGCTCGGCCTTGGCAACACTGCCTGCGGCCCCTTCACTTTGCTGCCAGCCTGTCCTGGGCACCGGGGATTCACAGCAGCCTGCCCCCCACTCCCCCGCAGAGGCCAGCAGCACCGGCCCAGGGTGGTGGTGACCACAAGCGTCTGTAGAGGTCATGAATGTCGCCTTTGGGAGGCAAACTCCCCCCAGTTGAGGAGCACTGACTCAAAGTGACTTCTCATTCTTGATCTGGCAGAAAGGCTTGGGTAGCAGCCAGGGGAACCCACGCCTCCCTCCACGGGGCCTCTCGAAATCCACGCAGCAATGCCAGGCTCCATCTGGGGCACGGCACAGCAGTGCATGCCAGGACGTCTAGCAGCTTCGGCTGGAGACAGGGGCAGAGGGAGATGAAGGCCCCATAGTCAGCACAGCCGTGTCCAGGGGTTTGGGTCCTGCAGAGGGCCCATGGCTGAGTTGCACTGAGCCACAGGAGGGGAGCCGCCGAAGCCTGCCAGGGTCCCCTGAGCCCTGCGGTAGGGCCAGCTCCTCCTCTGTAGTCAAGCTGAAAGCATCCCTAGTTGGCCTCCATGTCTCACTGAGTGTCCCTGACCCGGGGGGCTGCGCTCACCCACATCCTGCCATCAGCTGTGACGCCCGAGCCTGAGAGCGGTTTCTTCTCATGGCTGCCCCTGCAGGGAATGGCTGGCATGCCGGTGCGGCTTATGAGCACAGCCTGCCTTCTGTTCACAGAAATGCCACATTGCTTCAGCTCTCCCAGCACGCTGCTCCTGAGCACACAGGAAAGTGGGCTCAGAACACTCATTCATCACCTTCCCGGTGGGGACCACTGAGCCCCTGTGTTCTAGCGTTGGGACTGCATCAGTCCACAAAACAAATTCCTTTTCCCCAGAAGCCCTGCCCCGGGGTCAGACGGTCCAGGCCTAAGTGGTCACCCCCCATCCGAAATCTGCTGCGCTTAGATGGCCGCAGGCTGGAAGACCCAGGAGTGGGTGCTTTTGCCCCACGATGGCCGTCACCCAGAGGAGTCCCACGGGGCCACTCCTCTCCGGCAGCTAAGAGGGACCTGGTGGAGAATCACAACCTTCCCACCTTCCAGCAGCTCCGCGGTGGCTCTGCTGGCGGGAGAATCACACTGTCCCACCTGTGACAGTGGACTGTTCCCCATGACACGCTGGGCAGGGTCGCCGCTGTTTCCTAGGCACCGACGTGCTTTCTGAATAGATGCCACGGGGTTATGGTCCACGGAAGCACAGCTCTGAGCCCAGCCGGCCCATGAGGTGGAAACGTCAGGGGTCAGTAGGTTATGCTGGTTTGGAAATTCAGCCGAGCCCAGGCTTTTGACAGGCAGGTGCGCCTGTCCCCCAGGCCCAGGGAGAGGCCTCCTGGCGTCCATGTAGCATGTGGCGAAGGCTCTTCCAGGGTGGCTTACAAGCTTCGAGGTGGGCGTTTTCCACCGTGGCGCTGGTCTCGCAGGCCTCCAGGATGGCGCGGTGACTGCATTCCTGTTTGGTGGGAAGAGGCAGTTCTGACCCTACCTGGCCTTTGCCACCATCATGGACCCCACTCTGGAAGTCAGAGAGCAGCACAGGGGTCTGCCATTGCCGGCCACGTCACACGAAGCCCACATTCTGCGTCTGAGGGGATGAGCCAGGGAAGCACCGGCCACGTGGGCAGAATGGAGCCCGGACCCAGTTCTCCGCCTGGCCCCCGTGAGGTCCTGCCTTTGGGCCTCCAGGAGTTAGCATTGATTCAGAGCCACTGCCTAGAAATCTCCAGAGGGCCTGGGGAATGTGTCTTCCCTCAGTGCAGTGACCTGGAAAATGGCCCCCGCAGGGTCCCTTTGGGGAAGGCGGCACAGATTCCTGGGGCGCAGCAACATCCAGGGAGCCCAGGCGCCATTCCGGCAAGGGGCTGTGGGGCTCTGACCTAGCTCTAGTCTGGTGGGGGGTTAAGAAGCCATGATTCAGGTCAAACCTCAATTTATCAGGGTCGGAGGTTGCTTTTCCTCGTTTAACTTGTTCTTAGTTTCCTTTTCGTTATACGAATCAGGTAAGATTTGAGCTGGCTGCTGCTGTGGTATGAATGTCTCCTCCCAGCTCCTGTTGAAGCAGTCCCCAGTGTGGCGGTGTTGAAGGGCGGGAGAGCCTGGAAGAGGTGGTGGATCCTGAGTGTTCTGCCCTTGGGAATGGATTAACCCGTTCATGGAGTCAGGGACCGTGGGCTGCCGTGGGAGGACACAGATAGTTTGATAGGAAGAGGAAGGGAGACCTGAGCTGGCATATTAGCGGGGGTGACCCCATCACCGGGCGGTGCCCTGACTGGCCTCGGGTGGCTGCAGAGAAAATCACCAGCAAGGAGGCTTCACCAGCTGTGCCCCTTGACCTTGGACTCCTCAGCCTCCGTAGCCGTAAGAAGTAAATTCCTTTTCTTATAAATCGCCTGGTTTTGGTAGCCGTGGAGTCTATCCATGTGGGTCTGCGGCAGCCTCAGTTCTTGTCTCTGCAGAAGAAAGAATCCACCTGAGAGGCAGAAGGCAGAGGGAGAGAGCAGGGCAAGTTTTATAGCAGGAGTGAACATTTACTAAACGTCTCCAGAGCCGGCGTGAGAGGAGGGAAAGTCCACTTGGAGGAAGGTGGAGTGGGTGACCCGAGAGACCAAGTGTGTGGCTCGGCCTCGGCCTGGGCTTACCCGTCGCCATGCGCCCGGGGCCTTGTATCGCTTCTCCCCACTTCTCCCCACTCCTGGGATCTCATCAGGAAGTTTCCTATGGCCAGTTTCAGGTGTTTTCTCTCTGTTAAGAGCCTGCCTTTCCCTGGCACTGGCTGTGACCAGTTATTACTTTAGAGGGACAGTGTGACCGCCTGACCACCCCCTGATGGTCGCTGACACTCCGGGGCGAGGGGGAGCCCTCTGCTGCCCTGCTCACTGCACACTGCCGCCCACCGTCACAGGCTCAGCTATTCTGTTATAAGTAAAAGAGAACAGACGGGCACAGCTCTCTGCTGCAGTCCCAGGAATGCTGTCATTCAGAGATCTCTGCGGGCCAAGCCACGGCCCTATTAGGGCAGTCCCAGTGCCCACTACGTGGCCATAGCCACCTCATCTACGACTTGACCCTGGACCCCTGCCCTTCTGGGATTTCGTTTTCCCATCGAATTTGGGGGCTCTCAGATGATGGCAGCATCTCTGATGGTGACGGCGGCCTCAGATCACGGCTGCATGGAGTCTAACACTGGGGGCTCTCTTTTCACCCACGAATTTCTCAAAGCCGTCAGGGGAGTCCTCTGGACTCTGGAGTCTAACTGAGGCAGTGGGTGAGAAGGTCACACGTCAGAAACCCACCCACGGCGACGACTCCCTCTCGTGAGCTCTGCTTCTCTTTCCTGTTACTATTGGGCTTCATTTTACGGTAGCAGCCATCAAGTCTGTGTTTCAAAACTGTGAGAGCCACTGGCGGCTGCTCAGACCCACACAAAAAGCCACAGTCGGGGCAGCCGTGGCCACACGTTGTGCACCTTCCACCCTGGCCCATCACCTTGGGGCCGTTGCACGTACTTTGCCTGGATTTCTGTTGATAAAAACCGGCACCATCTTGAAGTTCTTTCTGTGCATGGTCCTTCCTTCCTCCAGGCTCTGACCCCGGCTCAGGGCTGGTTCCAGGTGATAGAAGGTGACAGTGGACTCAGGTCTTTCAGGCCAGGAGAGGGCGGTCTGGACAAGAGCAGGAAGCTTTGCCCTGGGTGACTGGGGAATTCGGGGTCTCTGCTCACCAGATTCTGCCCACCTGCGTCTCCCCACCACTGTCACCGCCACCTGGAGATGGGCGGGCTGTGGATCCAGTGTGGCTGACTCAGCCTGTTGCACTGGTTCCCAGAAATTGCAGGGCTCTGGCTCCTGGAGATAAGGGCTTCCTTCAGGCCAGCACAGAAAGTCCCAGGGCGACCCAGGCCCTGCACCATGCAATTTTGTGACCCTGCTGCAAGCCTCAGCCACATCCCCGAGAGCCTCAAGGTACATAAACATGTGCCGGGCCCCAGATGACCACCACGATAACTGCGTGATGACTCCGGGACCACAGGTGAGTGCCCCTTCTCCGCAGGCCATAGGACCATCCGTCAGTCAGGAGATCACCCCAGACTCCTGGCCTGGAGGCGCTGCTCTCCTGAAAGCACATCTGGGACTCAGATCTCGTTCAGTCAGAAGAACGGAGCCACCGTGATGATTATTATGGGAATCGGCGGTTTACTGTGGGAGCGGCTGGGGAGGGGATTCCAGGACAGCCTTGATCCAAGGGCCGGGGAAATGGTCCAGGCGATGCCAACTGGAAGCCCCAGAGGAGGAGGGAAAGCCACCAAGCAGGGGACCCTCACCGGCCCCGAGGTCTGGGTGGGCCGGTGTCCCAAGCCAGCCATCCGTGTCCTTCTGGAAATTCAGGCTTCCTTTCACCTGGGCCTCCCCACCCTGCCTGAGCTCCTCTTACTGGCGGGCCAGCCCGGCCCTCAGGGACAGCTGGTGGGCTAGCCCAGAATGAACATGTCCAGCCCAACCCTGAGCTGGGACAGCGGCGAGGGACGGGCTGGGGGCCCCGTCTCCCCTGGCTCTTATCTCCCCAGGGTTGTAATCTCCCCGCTTCCCGAAGTCTTTTACTGAAGAAACCCCTCAAACCCAGCTGAAGCACCTGACTGTGGTTCTGATTACATTTTGTTCTGACAAAGGAAATATCACCCGAAAAGCCCTAAGTTTCTCTGGGTCCTGCCCCGTGTGCCTGGAGAGGGACTTGGTGACTCAGCCGTGCTCCAGGGTGGGGCTTGCCAGCCTCCCAGCCTCCCAGGGCCTGCAGGCCCCGCTGCTTTCTGCCAGCGCCAGTCTAGCTGGACATCAAGATCCCCAGAGGGCCACAACTGATACCGTGACTGCTGGTGTCACTTCACAGCGAGGGCATTCATTATGTCCCTTTTCCGAGCACATCTGAGGTGGAGGAGGCCGCTGGAGGCCCGAGAGCAGTGAGGGGAAGGTGCAGGTCCCTGAGCAGCCCCGGGCACTGTGCGGCTGGGGACAGGTCAGCAATGGGCAGGTCAGTGAGGCTGGGCTGCAGGGGACAGGAGGGGCCGCTCCAGGCTCCTGGGATGGGGCCTTCAGTGCGAGGCAGTTTCTGGTTCGATGGGGGAGGGATCAATCACAGCAATGTATAAAATGTAATAGAGAATACTGACTTGCAGTGGACCCGTCTAAACAACTTTAAAATGACCTAGGAAGACCAGGGGTGCGACTTGTCCCTGTGTCTGTTTTCCACACCGCCACTTACACGGCGTGTTGCTTTTAAGTCTGTGTGTGTGTGAGTCTCACAGCGTCTCGCACGGATGTCATCTCACAGTGTTCCATGTGTCGCCCACACAGGACCCCTCCTCCCGAGCAGGCCAGGGTCTGGGCGGGCAGGGGCTGCTCTGACTCACAGCGTTTGCCAAACAGAGGATGAAGACGCGGGGCAGAAACGCAGACACACCCTTGCTCTCTAGAAGTTCTCGTGACTGAGATTTTGGGAGCAACCTCCATTTTGAATACAAGGACAGCAGTTTGAAACGGATTCAGTGGCAGTTAGGACTCACTGGAAACAAGAAAACGTGTGTCTTCTTCCACGTTTGCCTGCTTTACAGATTTTTATGTTTTCTAAAATAGGTCTGTTTTAAACAAAGACATTTTAAAAGGGAAATGTTACATTCAATGAGGGAAGAAAATGTTAAATGTCAGGATAATTATTTTGTACTTGAAACCAGGGGAAAAAGATGAATGATCTGCGATTTCTGAAGCATTTAAACTAAAACACTAAAACAGAACAGCACCATGCTCTGTGTAGGTGTGGGGAGAAGGCGTGTGGGGTGCCCTCCTCTGTACCAATCCTAGTGTGGGCGTGGGGAGAAGGCGTGTGGGGT
>NW_016107882.1:42098-48009 GCF_001604975.1 Cebus imitator | reverse complement strand
CCCCTCCTCTGTACCAATCCTAGTGTGGGCGTGGGGAGAAGGCGTGTGGGGTGCCCCTCCTCTGTACCAATCCTAGTGTGTCCGACGGCTCCTTCCACTTGCTCCCAGCACAGACGGCTGATCTGGAATCCTGTTGAAGCACGTGTGCAGTCCTGCAGACCGCTGCAATGCTCGCTGAGTTCACAGCAGTGTCACCGAGCCGCAGAGACAGGCGAGGAGCTGCTTTCATAACCCCCTGATCGGCCGCAGCTGTGGGTGAAGGGGCAGCCTAGGATGGAAACAAGATAAAAGCAAAAAAACAGGCTCCTTGGAGAAGCCAGTGGGTGTCTTGGCTGAGGGCGGAGGAAGGCCTGCACTGCCTGGACGAGAACCTTCTGCAGCACATTCCCCCCAGGGCTGGGGAGCCACGTCCAGCCAGAACACAGCCCTTGCCGGGGGTGCTGCTCCTGCAGGCCCTGTTGCCCCCGGGGACATTCTAAGCACACCCGTGTTTAAAAAACAAAGGTGGTAAAAAGTGGAGTGTGCGGGCTAACACACGGCTCCTCCTTTACTCCCCTGGGGTCCCTGGTAGCTCCTGCTGCTCCCGACGGGACGTTCCTGGGGCCCCGGGTGACTGCGTCCACGTCGGCCCCTCTCACCTCTGAGCTCCTCCCCACCACACCTGTGAGCGGAGCAGCACAGGAGAGCGTGCGTGGGGTTTTCCAAACAACTCACCGTGGGGACTCTGGAATCTGACGTGCCCCCGGCGTGGCCACATGTGCCTCTTTCTCTGCTCCTGACCATCAGCTGCCACCAGGAAGTCAGCCACACTGCAGATGGACAATGAGTGCCAAGGCCAGGAAGGGAGGGTTTCGTGAGGGGAGCCTGGCATAGGCGTCTGCTTCGCCAGGACCACAGCTCCTTCCTGACGACTCCTGTGACTTGTGTGCACATCTGGGGCCAGTGGGGCGCCTGCCGTTCCCACCGTCCCTGCAAAGCACAGCCAGTGTCCGGGCCCCGCCTTCCACTCGAAGCTCGGTCCTTGCTCTGGCCAGGGGGTCTGATGCATGCATTCTGCCGTATCCAACGCCCTTGGTATGGTCCCTGGAATGGTCCCAGGGGCCGTGTCACACTGCAGGGGCCTGGGATGGCCCCCGTGTCTCACTGAGCAGACAACCCATTTTCAGTATGCAGGTGCCAAGCAGGAGGCGGCATGACCCCTAAACCTCAAAGTTCTCCAGTTCTGGGGACCCCCCCTGCCTCCTTCAGGGTCACTTGTTCACAAAGAGAGGGAAAGATGCGAGACGCCAGCGTGTCCTCCAGGACCTGCAGGTGGGTGGAGGCGAGGCCAGTGCAGCACCTGTGCGGTGCGCTGAAGACTCAGGACTGGGCCAAGCGGCTGCATCTGTGCCAGCCATGATCCCAGCAGTGCTGCCCCCAAACACCTGAGACTGTCGCATGCGTGGGCTGGGGTTGCCCTGGCAGAGGTGGCCCACGCACCCCCTCGTCTGACACCAGTTATACTCCTGCCCCAGGCCGGTGCTGTCGCAAAGCTGGAGTTTGTGTTCAGGCTGATTATCCTGAACTTGGACTGATGTTCCATGAAGAGAGTCTCTATTATTTGATTCATTAATTAAGGGTCCATTTACAGCTCCCTGGTGAATGGGAGCCACCCGTGCCTGGGATCGGCCATGTCCCCTGCGGGTGAGACCGCTGTGAACACAGGGGCCAGGGCAGGAGCAGGGGCAGGAAAGCAGGGGAGCCCCGGGGGCCCCGCCAGACACAGAGAGCCCCCACCTGTCCGCCCGCTGGGAGCCTGGCTGCACTGTGGGCTCTCAGGCTCTGAGGCTGGGACTGCACTGGCGAGCCCCGGAGGAGGCTGAGCTGACGGGCGTCATTCCTGCTCCCAGACTGTCTGGTGCAGGAGGGCCGTGCATGTGAGCCCCTGGGGGCTTCATTCCGAAGAGCAGCAGCCTCTGTGGAAGAGCAAGCGCGTGCCGCAACACTGGGGGCCCAGGATGGCTGAGCTCCTGGATGGGCATCGGTCCAGGGCTGCCTGCCGACACCTGGTCCCACATGGGGTGGGGCAACTCCTTCATCCTTCCCCCCAAAAATGAAATGGGCCTTCTGTGGGCGCAGGCCTCTGATGGTTCCTCCCAGGCCATGCTGAGCCTGCAGGAGACTGTGTGTGCCTGTGCCTCCCTCCCTGCCTCTGTCTTGCTGTTACAGAGATAACCCTGCCAGCAGCAGCCTTGCTGTGTGAGGCTGGGGCCATCTTCAGCAACAGGGACTCTCGGCAGCGCCCCCTGCGTGTGTGTGTGTGTGTGTGTGTGCATACAAACAGGTGTGCACGTCCGTGTGTGTGCCTGCCTCAGTGCCTGCATGTATTCCCACACATATGTGTGCCCGTGTGCCTGCTGCATGCGTGCCTGTGTGAGTGTATGCATGCGAGTGCATGCGTGCCTGTGTGTGTATGCATGCCTGTGTGTGTGTATGTGTGCCTGTGTGTGTGAGTGCATGCGTGCCTGTGTGTGAGTGCACGTGTGCCTGCATGTGTGAGTGCACGTGTGTCTGTGAGTGCACGCGTGCCTATGAGTGTGTGAGTGCACGTGTGCCTGAGTGTGAGTGTGAGTGCATGCGTGCCTGTGTGTGAGTGCATGCGTGCCTGTGTGTGTGAGTGCACGTGTGCCTATGAGTGTGAGTGTGTGCACGCGTGCCTGTGTGTGAGTGCACGTGTGCCTGCGTGTGTGAGCGCACGTGTGCCTGTGAGTGTGAGTGCATGCGTGCCTGTGTGTGTGAGTGCACACGTGCCTGTGTGTGAGTGCATGCGTGCCTGTGTGTGAGCGCATGTGTGCCTATGAGTATGAGTGTGAGTGCACGTGTGCCTGCGTGTGTGAGTGCACGTGTGTCTGTGTGTGTGAGTGCACATGTGCCTATGTGTGTGTGTGAGTGCACAGGTGCCTGCGTGTGTGAGTGTACGTGTGCCTGTGTGAGTGGACGTGTGCCTATGAGTGTGAGTGCATGCGTGCCTATGTGAGTGCATGTGTGCCTGTGTGTGTGTGAGTGCATGCGTGCCTGTGTGTGTGCGTGCGTGCGTGCCTGTGTGTGTGTGTGTGTGTGTGAGTGCATGTGTGCCAGTGTGTGTGAGTGCATGCGTGCCTCTGTGTGTGAGTGCATGCGTGGCTGTGTGTGAGTGCATGCGTGGCTGTGTGAGTGTCTGCGTCACTGTGAGTGCATGTGTGTGCACCTGTTTGAGAGGGTGTGCAGGTGCAGACCGTGGGGAAAAGGCACGCTCAGTAACTCGAGCCTCCCTAGTGGCCAGATGGGTGGGGGCTGCTGCCTCGTCCAGCTCTCTCCTGCCTGCTCCTCTGTGCCTCTCCCTGTCCTGCCACTTGCCCTGGGGGACAGACAGCAACTGCACCTGGGGACCTTGATAACTAAGGAGCACTTTGCCTTCCTGGAGCCGTCAGGCACAGAAACTCGCCTCACCCCCATGCTCGTTCCCTTCAGCCGGGCCATCCTGAGAGCAGCGTGGAGCCTGCAGGGGCCCCAGGGCCAGCCCCCGTGGTGTGGTCAAGAGGCCGAGAGGCACCTGGCTCCATGCTGGTGCCCTGTGTCTCCTCTGACCACACCGACCTTGTGCTCAGGGAGGCAGGGCATACGTTGCTGAAGCCACAGCACACCCCCGATGTATTAGCTCAGCTCTGAGGCTTCCTGACACAAAAACCTAACAGGTTTCTCCTTGACACATTTAGTTAGGTGCCTACGCGGTGTTAAATTTCACATGAAAGCAACCTCTCCTCTGTCTCTGCTCCTGCTAACTTCACGTAGGTGGATTATTGGCTATTTTCTTTCAACCTCTCGCCACCCCATGCCAGGGGAGCCTCGCTGGTTTGAGCCGGCAGCCTCTGCCTGCTGCACCAGCCCTTGCTGGGGGCCTGGGAGCCGCACACCAGGGGCTGCAGCCTGCTTCCTCCCGGAAGCCTGAGCGGGCCCAGGCCCCCTTCCAAGTCTTCCCATTCCTTAAATGCTTTTCCTTTGCTCCAGGGTCTCCCTAGGGCTTCCTCCACCCGTCACTGTATGGGAGCTGTCTACACTTCAGGTTCTGTTCCACAGGCAAGCAAGTTGATGCTAACCCCGTCTACAGGTTCTCCCCAACTCCAGTCCACATGACTCCCTTGGGGCTCCTGCGCCCACTCATCCCTGTGCTCCAGTCAAAGTGAGCCTTGTCCTCCCCTGCCCACCTCCCACCCTTGGATGACCTCCCTCCTCTTTCTCTGTTGGTCAAAATCTTACCTGACCACCAAGACTCAAGCCCGGCCCATCTGCAGCGCGCTGTTCATCCCGGCCTGGGGCATGGGGAGACAAAGGCAGGGCCTGTGTGCTGTGCCTGGCTGGCTCGGGCTTCCTGGAAACGCCTCTGGAATCCCGAAGGGTGCTCCTGCCAGCCTGGAGGTCAGGTCCTTGGTACACCCTGCCCTGCTACCTGCCGAGCCCTGCTCAGAGGCTGGACTGGCACCTGCAGGCCCTGCACGGAGCCCAGAGAAGGAAGGACACGGTCCGGCGGACATGGGGCCTCACACACACTCAAGTGTGTCCTAGGGTCCATCTGCTCCATCCTTCGCTGGCCTGAGGCCACACACGTTATGAACACACATCTTAAAATAGTGCAACACATTGAAAAACAAGGACCTAAAACAAGCTCAGCAGATGTCCTTGCCGGGACTCCAGTCCTCTTTGGAAGGCCCCACCTCTCCACCTATCATTGTCGTTATAAATGAACGCTTTCTTCATGAGGTTGACGGTCTGTGATTGCCTGGGCAATGCTTCCGAGTCCAGGTCTGCGCCAGAGCAGTGAGTGGAAATCCGAGGGGGCCTTGAAATGACCACGTCATGTCGCAAAGACAGAATGAGCAAGGGGTGCTCTGAGCTGCCCTCGCGCCTCCCCTGGGGAGAGTTCAGACAACACATAGAAGACCCCTCATTCTTCCATTCAATTATGTGGGCGTGTGCTGCCTTCCTACACTTCGGTGGGGCGGGTTCGGTTCAAATCAGGAAGGCTTCTAGGGAGGACACAGCTGCCTCCAGAACCCACTCTTGGTTTTTGATGCTGTTGGAAGGAGCAGTGGCTCTCAGGCAACCCCCTTTTCTTAAAGTCCAGAGCTAGTCTGGCCGACTCCCGAGAATCTCTGGGGAAAGTCCACGCCTTTCCTTCCCTAGCAGGAAACTGGAGTTGAAGCTCCTGCTCAGGGCCGGCTGGCCAGCGGATGGAAGGGGAAGGCAGGCTCGGTGGGAGAGCTCAGGTGCCTGCTCTGGTGTCTGGCGGGATCCTGCCCCCAGAATCCTCTTGGGAAGAGATATTTTGCTCCCAAGTATTTCTTTATAAAGCTGAGGCCCTGCATCTCGGAGGACGGTTCCCCTGTCACCTGCAACTAGGTCTCTCCTCCCCTTCTCCCCCGGCCTCTCTCCATCTGCCCCCTCTTCCCCTCGCTTTGCCCTCCCCTCCCCCACCTGGCTTTCCCTCTGCCCCACTGTTTCAAGTCCCTTCCAGCTGGGACTTCGCCAGGGGTAAATCAAAGGGTCTGGTGCTCCCCTTCCTGGGCCTGGCTGCCCTCCACGGTGTAGCCCCAGGAAGGGGCTTTCCGGCTCCTTCCTTTTGGTGGCTCCAGTGGGGAAATACTCCCAAACCAGCATCGCCTCCATGGAGGTGACAGTATGAAAGGGACGTGACTGCCCCCAGAGCAAGGATTTCCCTAGAGGGACCCCAAGAAGCTGGCAAGAAGGTGGCAGGGGTGAGGAGGTGGTGGGAGCTCCTGCCTCAGTCACACCAGCTGGAGGGTTCCAGGATAGCTCCCAGCTTCCTCTCTGTTAACTGTTGCCCCTGCCCCTTCCCCCCACCCCCGATCCCCACCCCACCCCCGACCACCCACCC
>NW_016107882.1:0-41923 GCF_001604975.1 Cebus imitator | reverse complement strand
CCCTACCCCCCGCTCCACCCTTCCCCTCCACCTCCTTGCTGGAGGCCTGGAAGCAAGGCCTGAACCCAGTGAGAGGCCACTGTGGGGGTGCCAGGGTCTTGGGGAAACTGTGGGCCAGCAAGACGTCTATGGGATGGGGGTGGGGCTCAATTTCCCTTAATCAGCCATTCCTCTGAGGGGCCAGGCTGCCCATCTACCAGGAAACCTCGGGGCCTTTCCACAGGGAGGGGTTGGAACAGGGGGATCTGCTGCTTCTCTGCTTTCTGCTATCCCCTCTATGGGGGCCGGGGGATGAGACAGAGAGGAAGTAAGAGAGGCTGAGAGATTATTCTAGATAGAGACAGTAAGGGAGAGAGGGGGAGGAGAGAGAGGGGAGCAGAGTGGAGTTGGGGGGAGACCGTGAGGGGCTGAGAGACAGAGACCGGGATGGGGCGAGTGGGAGGCCGGGCTGTCTCGTCCGCAGCAGGCGCGGCCAGGGAAACGCAGGTGGTGGACGTGGCATGCATAATCTCAGGAGACGGCCACTTTAAATCTTAATTGGTTGCCTTTTAAATATCATTTAAGGGCTGGCTTCTCTGCCTCTCTCTAGTTAAGAAGGTGTCGTGTCAAACTCTATTACCTTGCTGGACGTCTCTCCCTTAAGTTAAAAAAAAAAAAGGAAGGAAACAGAAAAAAAAAAAAAAATGGAATCATCAGCCGAGGTTTGAGAGGTCGATAAAGCTTTTAGATTTGGAGACGTTTTCCGGGAGCGCATTTCCTGCGGCTAAGAGTTGTTAATGGAGCTTAAGGAATTATCTTAGGCCGGCGGCCGGGAGAGCCGTATATTTCCCGCGCCTGCTCCCTTGTCGAGCTTGAATATGCTGCTGTCAGACTCGCTTAATGAAAAGTAACGCACCGCTGATTACAGTTTTATTTGGGCTCTATGTAAAGAGCGCCGTTAATTTAGCATCTCCTCCTTGGTGTGTTTGAATTCGCCACGCCTGAATAACTGAGCGCGCCGGCCCTGCCAGCCTCCCGGCGCCTTCCCAGCCCTGCTCTGACAATCTCCCTGCGCGCCCAGTCGCCCGCCCCGACCCTTCCCTGTCACGCCCCCGCCCCACTGACAGCGACCTTCCCAGCGCCTCCACTCAGACACCTAAAATTCGCCCCCTCCGTGTCACCTCTTTGCAGACGCCACCCCCCCACCCGACTTTGGGACTGTCCTCCGATCTGACACCTCCCCAGCCCACAAGATCAGCCAGAGGGTGTCTGGGGGTGCCTAAGGCAAACCTGCTGGACTGATCCCCAAGGGAAGGGTGTGGGGGAAGCGCCCCGCTCCAGCGTGTCCCCTTGGAAGGGGGCTGAATCTGCCTCCCCACCTGCGTCTTTCACACAATCTCGCAGCTTATTCAAATAAGCCAGTTGAGTCAGTCAGTTCCACCGAGATCCGGGGGCTCCTGCGAGATGGAATTCCGATGGCCGGGGCCATGGAGAGGGGCTGGGGTCCCCAGGTCAGCGAGCATGGGTGATGGCAGGAGCCCTGGGTCCTTCCCAGGAGAGAGGCCCAGGGCCCAGACCAAGCCTGACCCGCCAACCTGCGCCACCCACGCGTGCCCAGGGGCTGCAGAGGCCCGCCGGGCTGCCCGCGGCCGGTTGTGTAAGGCCCGGGTCCAGGCCTGGGTTTTCAGCCTCCGCAGCCCTATCCCGCCTATCTGAGACGCAAGGCGAAACCTTGATTTCGCAGAAAACGCCTGGCTTTGTCTAGGGCTGGGATGGGGGCGCCTGGGCAGCCGCCCTCGGCCACATTAAAATTCCTGGCGCCCCAGCCTCGGGCCTCAACGCTCTCCCCCGAGACTCCACTTTCGCTATTACTGTCAAGTACCCTTGACTCTTTATTTTTGCCCTTTTATCTATTACAACTAATTCGAGTTCTTTTGCCCTTTTCAGTCTAAGACGTGGGCTTTCTGCAAAGCCTCCCCCTGCCAGCAAGCTCTTGGAGCGCGGAGCCTTTAGAAATTGAGGGGTTTACTGTCAAAATGAAAATTTCACTTCAAATTATCTTGGCTGATGCTCGCTCGCCAGGCCGGGGGCTCCCGCCGCAGCCTTTTGACAGGCACATCAGCCGCGAGCTTCCGAACCTCGATAATATCATCTTGAGCGCGAAAGTCAATACGGTGACAGCGCGCGGCCGGATACAATCCAATTACGCGCGGCTGCCCAGGCGGGCCTGGGGCTCGGCGGCGGCCCGGGCCGCTCGGGGTCTGGCGGCCGAGGTTCTGCCTCAAGGGCCAGGTCCAGGCCCCACCGCCTGGGTTCAGGGAGGGCCCCACCATGCGGGGAACCCTGGTGGACCCGGGGTCCCGGTTCCTCTCCCTCGGAGACGAGAACTCTCTCCAGCGCTCCGGTGAGGCCCCTCGGGCCGGCTTTCCAGGGCTCCGGTCCACCAGGGGCCTTCCCCGGGGTCAGGACCCCACGACGACGCAGTCCGGGCCGCCCAGGCTCCTAGAGAAGAGTTCCTCGAAGGCCGCGCCCCCGCCTCCCGCAAGACAACCCCGCGTCCCCGTCTGGAGTCTCGCGGCTGTCCGGTCCTAGGCCAGAGGCTGCCGCCGCCTCCTTGCCGCACCCCCGGAGCGCCCTCCGGGTACTTGGGACACTTCGGCCTTTGATGAGCCCAGCAGGGTTTCAGGCGGAGGCCTGGGGGGCGGGAGGAGAGGCTTGAGCCGGCCAGGCGCCCGCGGGGGATGCGGACCTGGCGCCGCCGCGGAGATGGGGAGGGGAGCCGGGTTTCTGAGCGCAGCTACCGTCCGGCCCGGCCCCTCGGCCCCGGATTGCTTCGCGGGTCCCTTTCGAGATCCCTTCCCGCCCTGCCCCGAGGCCCCTCCTCCCAGTCCCGCCTCGGATTTGAGGCCTACGAAGCTCTAAGCGTTTCCCTTCGCGGAGCCGCGGCTCGTCGGCTTTCCGAGCAGGGCTGATTCCCACTCCCACCCTCACCCCAGGATAAGGCTCTGGGAATTTAGAAGTTTAAAATCTAATCAAAGAAATCCCTGTTTTTCAAACTTCTGGAGTTTGGTGATGCAAGTCTGAGTTCTGGGTGTCACGCCCACATCCATTAGGGAGTTCAACGGAAGCCTCTAACTCGGCAGTGATGGTTCTTTTAAAAGTGGCTTAAAGTCTTGGGTCGAGCCAGCGGCTTTTTGGGAGTGGAGTCTGGGTCAGTTCCTGCCCCCCACTCCTTCCCTCCTGGATCGGCCCCCCCCTTTCCCTGGGGAATTCTCAAATCACCTGGTTTTAGATGTGTTCATTTTGCAATACAAACACCGTCACTCGGTTTTATTGGTTTTGTTATATCAGCCTCTGAAGCAGTGTGAACATACATTTTAAAAAACATAATATTATGGAGTCAAGAGTGTGCAAGAGTCAGGTCAGTGCAAGTGCTGTTGGTGAGCGTTATGTGCTGAGGACGAAATCGGAGGACCGGCAGGCCAGGAGGCTTCACAACCACCACCGCGTGCCTCAGCCGGAGGACAGCTGACCGCGCTTCAGAACGGAACCGCCTTCTCATGTAAACTTTTCACGTAAACTTTATGCTCAGGGTGGCCTCTTCTGCCCCAGAGCCTCTCCTTCCGTGTCGCGAGTTTGGGAATGGCCCGGGACTCAGGCCCAGGTGGTGGAGGCCCCTGCGTGGCAGCGCCGGGCTTGTCCATGTTCCCAGGGGTCCGAGTTCAGAAGTCTTCCTCTGGAAACTCAGGAAAAAAAGTTGGCGCCGTCCGCCTGAGTGCGGGTTCCCTCCTGGGCTCAGGCCCGCCCGCTTCAGGCGAAGGGTTTACCGCCGGCCTTGGGCAGGGCGAGCAGCTCCCGGGCGGCGCCCGCAGCATGGGCGTCCTGGGGCGCGGCAGGCGGAAAGGCGCGGGCCAGAGGTGCCGTCAGCACGTTCGCGCCTGCCCCCAGCGAGCGCCCCAGAGACCCGGGGTCCAGGAGGGCGCCCTTGGCGGTGGCCCAGGCCTGGTTCAAAGTGCTGTGCCTGAGGATAGGGTCGTGGAAGACCCCGTCCACCCAGTTTCTGAGGCTGGTTACCGGGGAGTCCTGGTGCCTGTCCAGGGCACCAGAGGGGACAGGGGCCACAGACGGGGACGTGGCGGGCGCGGAGGACGCAGCCGCAGGGACCGCGGGGCCTTGGCGCTTGAGCATGCACGACGGAAACTCAGTCTGGCTCAGGGCGCTGGCGGCAGCGGCTGTGGCGGTGTGCGCCAGGGACCAGATGCGCGGCTTGGCCTCGAGGCCCGCCGCCCCCGCCGGCACAAACCCCAGCTTGGTCTTGCAGGCCTGAGGGCCGCCCTCTGTGCTCGGCAGTGGCTCCGGCCCGGCCGCTGCGCTGCGAAGACAGCTGCGGGCCCTCTCCAGGTCCTCGTCCAGAGCAGCTCCGCCACCCGCGGCCAGAGGCATCCGGAGAGCGCCCGAGGCCTCCTTGCCCGGGCCCTCAGGTGCCGCGGGGACACGCTCCAGGCCGCCGTCCAGGGACTGGAAGGGCGGCTTCAGCTCGCACCCCGGGGGCTCCGCTTCCAGCGGGTCAAAGTCTTCCAAGTCACTAAGCTCCAGCTCCTTCTCCTCTTTGCCTACGGGCTCTGCGGGAGAGAACGCGTGGCCAGTGGAGGGAGAAGGGTGGAAGGTGAATCAGACCCCCTGTCCCCGCCCACCATGGTGGTCCTGACGCCAGGAAAAGCACTCGGGGCCTTTATTCATGTCTTCCATTTCCTCCAGAGGCCACCAGGTCACAAAGTGGCAACGCAGGAGGCCTCCAATGGGGGACGGGGTGTCTAATATTTTTAAACGTTATTTGAGTTTCTTTAAATGCTTAGGGGTGACCACTTCAGTCCCCACATTCATAGCCTGAGGCAGAACCGGTTTGCACAGTGACAGCCTAGGCATGTGGCTCAGCGTTTGGGACCCCCAAGACGCCCTAGAACCTCAGAGAAGGCAAAGGAAGGCTCCAGCCTGCACCCCAGAGCCTCAGCTCCCAGCGACAACCCCCAACCCACCTGCGTTCTTGGAGCTCTTGAGGGGCTCCTCCCGCACATCCTCCTCGGCCCCCTCCTCCTCCTCGCCCTCCGCGTAGGGCCGCTTCTCATCTGCGCACTTGTTCCTCGGAGGCCACGTCATCTTGTTCTCTTTCTTGAGGCGCCGGCGCGCGTTGGCGAACCAGGTAGAGACCTGCGTGAGGGTCATCTTGGTGATGATGGCCAGCATGATCTTCTCGCCCTTGGTGGGGTAGGGGTTCTTGCGGTGCTCCTGCAGCCAGGCCTTGAGCGTGCTGGTGGTCTCGCGCGTGGCGTTCTTGCGCCGCGTGCCGCTGTCCATGGTGCCGTACCTGGAGACAGGCTCTGCAATGGGCGCTGGCCGGGCCCTTTGGGCCCAAGGCATCGTGGGCGACGGGGTGGGGATCCGCCAGGGGCATGCAAGGACGGGGTTTGCTTTCCCGTCGTGAGGTTGTGGTCATGGTCATAAGGCCCGGTAGGACACAGTCCCAACCAGGTGCTGCTGCCTGCTGGTACTTGTCTTCTGTGGCCCATGGGCAAACATATTTCACTAAACTTACAGGGAGCCTGAGCTCCTTCCCAAGCCAGAGAGGTCCAGGCCAATTATTTTATGGGGATGGCCACCTACCCCTTTGATCCCCAAACCATAAAAATGTATTCGACATACGAGCCCACACCCTGATAGGTTAACACCTGTGGCCAAGAAGAGTCATTATTTTCCATGAGGAGAAAGTGCCCAGGGGGCCTAAGTGGACTTTCTTTGGCTAAATCTGTAATGGTTGCACCGAGGAAGGTGGGGCGTGCTGTCCAAAAGTGGGCCAGCAGGGTCACCACGGGCTCCCCCGTTCCCACTGCAGGGGCAGAGTGGACACTCGGAGGGAGGTGCCCGGAGTGCACAGAGGCTGCCTGTGAACTGGCCTTCCAGATTCCACTTCCCTGAAAGCTGCCAGGCATCGAGGACTTCTGGGGTCCAACAACGTGGGGGGCAGGGGAGACTGGGGAGCATTTTAACCCGTGGCTGTGCAGGAGCAGGGTCGCCAGGAGGCTGGACCCGATAGACCAGAGTCAGTTCAGCCTGATCTAGAAGCGTCTCTCTTCCGGCCTCCGGCCTTCCAGAGAGGTGGTGGTGGAGGAGGGGTGGTGGTGGCTGACAGTGCAGAGCGCACGGGGCCGCCGCTGGTTAGGAGGGGCACGTCCTCACCTGTCATAGGGGTACTGGCCCAGAGCTGGCTCGTAGGGGTAGTAGGCGGCAGCGGCTGGCGCCAGGCCCGCATGCGCAGATCCTGTCCCGTCCTTGGAGTCGAAGCTGTTCTGTAGGAGCCAGGAGTCTGGGGTCGCAGCTTCCGGGGAGGCGACCCCACTCCAGCCTCTCTCCTAGGAGCCCTCTGCTCCAAAAGCTTCGCCCGGATTCCTGGGCAGCCCTGCACCCGGCAGCGAAGGAGCTGATTTCCCCGCCCGCTTTTGAACCTGGTCTTCCAGACGGGAAGTGAGGTTGTTCTGAGTTGGGGAAGCCGTGTCGGGGGAGGGGAGCGGGGACGTGGAGGAGGAGGAAGGTGGAAGGAAGTGAGAAAGAACTGGGGGCCGGCATCAGGGGGCACCTGGGAGAAGGAGCGGGGATTGGAAGCGCTGGGGGCCTCTGGTGATGTACTCGAGGAGGGAGGAGAGAGGGGTGGAGAAAGGGGAGGGACGCGGAGCGAGGGGATGGAGGCCAGGAGGGGAGAAGGGAGAAGAGAAATGGGGAGGAGCAAGAGGTGGGGAGGAGCCAGGAGGGGGGAGGAGAAGGGAGGAGGGGGGAAGAGGGGGGGCGGAAGCAGGGGCGAGGGAGGAAGAGGGAGATAGGAGGGTTGAGTCAGAGAGGAGCTAGGAGGACAGGAAAAGGGAGGCCTGTAGCGTGAAGGAGGCGGGGAGAGAGGAGTGAGGTCGGGGAATGAGAGGAAAGTCCAGGAGGGAAGAAGGGGGGAAGCACAGGCAGACTCAATCTGCAAGCTGATGAGGATTCAGTTGGGTACCAAAACCAAGAAACACAGCGGCCACCTGCCGGGCCACCCTGAGGCAGGGGATGGGGGTGGGGTTCCGAGGGACCCGGCTGGGAGGCGCAAAGTTGAAGGGAGCCAAGGTGAGCGCCTCCCCTCTTCGACAGTCCGGGACCCAGAGGACTGGTGAGCCTTCTGGGGGAAAAGTGGGCTTGGCAAATCGAGGGACAGGGGCAGGGCAGGGGCTAGAGATGCCCCCCTTACCAGCGAGTAGAAGGCGGACGCCTCCGAGCCGTAGGTCACGTAGTTGCCATAGCCCTGCGATCCGCCGTAGGGACCCCCGTAGACGCCCAGCGCCGCGGCCGAGTTGAGCTCGTGGCGCGCGGTGGCCAGCAGCCGGCTCTCATAGACCGGGCAGTAGACGGGCGCCTGGGCTGAGGCGGCGGGCCCGGATTCCGCTAGCGTGCGGCCGCCCGACTCGCAGCACGTGCTCAGAGAGTTGGTGGCCATCAAGAACTGCAGAGAGAGGCCGCGAGGAAGGGCGGGAACCCGGGCGGGAGGCTGGGGTCCTGGTCCTTGCCAATCCCGTACGCTGCACACGACGGCGTGTCCCTAGTCCCCTGGGGCCTCCCGCAGTCCACGCCAGGCCGCTCTCCCCTTTCCAAGAGCTTGTAAGCGCCCTGGCCTCCCTCGACACGTGGGGCCCAGCCGGGCAATGACACCCTCTCCGGGAGGGTTTCCAAGGCCTCTGACGCCATTTGCGCGCCAAGCCGCCTTCCCCAAGAGCTCCTTCGGGTCCTTGGACTCACCTGGAGCACGGCCTGAGACTTGTGAGTCAAACATCAGGGAACCAGGACCGGCCAGTCGGATTTTCTCAGCGCCTCGGGATTCTCCCAGGGGCTTGGCGCCCACGGGTTGGGCGTGAGGGGCGCGTGACCCATGCCCTACTATCTGGGAAGCCACAGGCGGCCGTAGGTCCGACCTGCCCGCCCTGCCCCTCCCCCATCTAGGGCCCCCATCACTGGCACCTGCTAGGGCCTCGGGCGGGGGGGCTTCGCTTACCTGGGGAGCCGAAGAGTAGGGGTATCCAAACTGCGGGTAGGACATGGCGGGCGCGAGCCGGGGCAGACGGGCGGGGCCAGCAGGGTCCTGCGCGCTGGGGCCGGCGTCGCGCGGCCGCTGCTCCGGGGCTGCGGGCTTCTAGGCTCTGGGAGGGAGAAGCAGAAGAGCCGGTTAGTTCACCCCTGCGCTCCGCAAACTTTTCTAACCGGGTAACAAAGTGAGCCGCAGTGGCCGCAGCGCTTCTTTTAACTTCGCATTCCCGAGGTCCGAGGGGCTCTTGGACCGACCGGCCTCGCAGCGGCGACAGAAATACATATTTTGCAAAAAAGAAAAAAAAAAACGAGTCGCGCGAACCCGTCAAGTCAGATGTGCGCGGCTTTAAGCGGCGGAGGCACTGACGTCAGCCCCACCCCGCGTAGCCCGGCCCCGCGGCACACTCGCGGGTCTCTCCGCAGGCGGCTTGGGCCGGGCGGGGCGAGGACAGTCCCGGCCGCGCGGTGGGCCGAGGGGCCATTCCTCGGGGCGTTGGCAAATGAATTCCGTCCGAGTCAATATCGCCCAGCGAGCGGCGTTTCTCCTTAGTCACCCGAGAACGAGAGGCACTTTTAATTAGAAATTAATTAATGAGCAGCTGCTCCTTCCCGCCCCTCTGTAATCATTCGTCTCAATTACAAATGAGACCTATGAAGGGACACGCGAGTGAGTCTTCGCTGAAGAGGTAATCAACAGTTAAAATTAGCCCGGCGCAGCGCAGGCGGCCGGCATGGCCTCGCTCTTGAGCGCTCTGCTCCCAGAGGTAGGAAGGGGCCGGCAGGCGCCCCACACGCGTCTAGCCACTATTCTTCAACCCGGAGTCTGCGACGCCTCCCGCGGGTGCCCACCCTACGCCGGAAAGGACTTTCAGAACCCTCTGCGGCCGCCAGAGAGCCCGCGAGTGCCTGTCCCAATGCGCGCAGGTGTGTGGGGCTTTGGGGCCTTCCTTGGAGCCCGACACCCTGAGACTGGCGGCCCAAGGGCTGTAGTGCAGCCCCAGGCGCGTGCCCACCGGCCGTGCCCCTCTGGGCAGCCGAGTGTCACCGGAGAACGCCGCTCCTTCTCCACCCCGGCGATTTAAGTTCCCGCTCAGCCCACCGCCCCCGCCTCACTTCCCCGACTTTCCTCCCCCATCCCTTTTCCGCCAGCCGCGCTCCGCCCGCCTCCCCCTGCCCCTCGCGGCTAAACCGGGGACTGCCGGACGGCCCCACGCGCTCGGAAAAGCAGGTTCCTCAACACAGGCCCTGGCCCCTCCCGCTACGCTCGCCCTTCCCGGCGCCCCGCATTGCTGGCTGCGGGGGAGGGAGCGTTGGGTGCCTGGCAGAGGCGCCCTCCCCTGTCGGTTTTGCCCAGCTTTCTGCCCGGGGCGCACGCAGCAATCGGGGGAGGGGGCCGAGCGCCCACCCCAGGACTTCCCCAGCCAGTACCCTCCCTGGGACCTTGCCCAAGTTTAAAGCGGAGGCCAGTGAGCAGGCGGCCAGAGAGCGCCCGGGCCATCCCGAACGCGCTCCCCGCCTTCTGCGCCACCGCCCTCCAGGGACCGGGGCTCGGCCCGGGTGCTCTCGTCCCCCGGGCCCGCCTCCTGTGGTAGGTTGGGAAGGAAGCTGCGCCGGGCAGCGTTGTGCAGACTTGCTCAGAAAGATTCCTGGGTTCAGACTTGCGAATCGCCCCAGGGTCACCCTCTAATTAATGATGACGTCCTCACCCTCTCCCCAGCTGCAAGCCTGCCTCCCAGAAACGAAATCTGCCGGCTCCTTTGACAGCTCGGTTGAAGGTGATTGATGACTATCTGGAGATCACAGTACACATCATATAATATCTGCTGCGTAATTGCTTTAATTTACAGATGAAAATACGAGTTCTCCGATCGCGTTGGACCGCAGCCGGCCACGTCCGAGCTGCTTGCAGAGGGAAACCATCGGAAATAATGAATAGCCGCTCCATGCAAATTATTCAGACAGTTTAGCGTCCGTAGCCGCGAGAAATATATAAAGAACACGCGTCAAATGACATTAATAATTGTTTCTGAATTCTGTATTGATTTCGCGGCAGGCCGTGTTTATTTCTTTCTCACCTGAATCGCTAATATCACCTTCCTGTAAATAATAAGAAACTAGCCACCGGGGCTTCTCGCTAGAAATGAATCTCCCAACCTCTCTCCTCCTGCTCCTCCCGCTCCTCCCCTCCCCCACCCTCCCTCCTCCCCGCTCCTTCCAGTTTTCTGGCTCTTCCTGAACATCCTCCTACTTCCCATTATTTATTGTTTACAAACAACTCGCTCTCTCCAGGTAATGAGGCCCGGCCAGGGGAGGGGTGCAAGCCCAGCGGGGTCCTGGGCTCGGACGGGGAGTAGAGGCGGCGGGGAGGCCCTCAGCAGCGGCTTGGCCTTTCTTCGTCTATTCCCGGAAACCTGGCGGCGGCGACTGAGCGCTCAGCCCGCGGAGGAGGAGAGCAGGGCCCAGGTCCCAGCCACCTCCGCCCTGCACCTCGGGGCTCTGGTGGAGCGGCTCAGCCCACCCAGACCTGAGGGGGGGTGCGTTTCTTTCCTTCCAGACCCGGGCGGGGCTCAAGTGGAGCCGAAGCCCTGGAATAGGCGGCCATTCATCTTCTGGGCAGAGGAGCTCACCCTCGGAGTCCGGGAGACGCAGTCTCCACTTCCCAGTGCGCCGGTCCGTGGGGGCCCTTAGGGGAGGGATTTCGGGGACTTCCTCTGACCACCAAGCCACCTTCTCCTGTTCTCCTTTGCCTTTCCAGCCTGTGTGCATAAATCGACGCTCCAATCCCCACCAGCAGGCGACCCTTTCTCCCTGAGCCAGAAGCCTGGCCTCGGAATCGGCTTTCCCAGACCGCTCCACATCATGCTCCACTTCCTGCCCACCCCAGGCCCCAGCGCATGGGGTCCAGGCCCAGTCACAGTCACCTTGCCTCGGGAAGCTCGAAGCCGCCCCGGAGGCCTCCTGACCCGCCCGGCCTCACCCAGGCCCCACTACTCATTCCAGGACGCAGGGTCTATCTAGTCTATCTCCTGCAGGCGGCCGCCCGGAGGGACGTCTCATTGAAACCCTGTGTCCTGGCTAGGCCTGCCTGTCCAAATGGGGATTCTTGCTGGGCCACCCACATCCCATAGATAATATTGGAATGTTGTCCAAGTGCCTTTACCAAAAGGCCAAGCCTGGAGCTGAGGCTCCCAATGTCCTTCACCAGCGATAGGACTGTCAGCATCTCAGGTACGAGCTGAACGCGTTTGCAGACCCGGAGTGCTGAACCTTCCTCCCTCTAGGGATCCCGGGTACTAAATACCCCCGTGAGCAGGAGGGCCAGAAGTCACCCGGCTCCGGGAGTACACAGCACCGGGTCAGCTCGGTGAGGTGCTCCCGCAGGCCTGGAGAGCTCCCAATCAGCGGAGGACCAGGGCCAGAGCAGGCCGCAGGGGAGGCAGGGGATGGTCAGCCCCAAACGCAAAGCGCAGGCCGGCCACCTGTTTTGAGGGGATTGCTGCTGGCCGTCGGAACCACGGGAGGCCTCTGGGGAGACAGAGGGCCTGACCCTTCTTCGGCCAGCTTAGCCCAGGTGCTGCAGGAGTTGCCCCGGGGGCCACCCATTCCCCCGAACGAAGAGCTGGTCGGAGCTCCTTCCAGCCCAGATAAGTTGACCCCAGCCAAAGGCGAAGCCGAGAGCCTAGGGCACCAGGCAGGGGCCTTTCTTTCCGAGGCCTGGGGCCAGAGCCCTTGGGGGCGCCTGTGCCCGCTCACTGTTCGGGACACCCGGGTAGAGTGTGGGGCTCAGAGGCCCCACGGTGGCTGACGCCGCTTTAGCGAACCTCGAGGTTGGCAGGTCACTTCTTCATAGCCCACCCCCGAGACCCCCTCGCAGCCGGTGGTAGGAGTAGCAGCCACAGGGACACGCTTTGAATCTCTGGGTTCCCAACCCCCCTCTTCTGGGGCCCGCGGCCCTCTCCCTCAGCTCTCCCGCCGCGCCCCCGCCGCTGGCTCCCTGGGCACTGCCCGAGGCAGGACGGAGCTCAGTCAGGGCGTCTAGGCCTCAGGCCTTGCCACTCCCGGCCCCCCACTCCGCGCCCCACGCCGGCCCGCGCACCCTGCTTCCCGAACTTGCAGCAAACCCAGCGGCCTCTGGAGAGCCCCCGGCGAGTGGCAAACTTTGTCCCCTCCAGCGCAAGAGCGATCCTCGCAAAGTTTGTGTGGCGGAGCCGACTCCCTACCTGAGCTGGGGAAGCTCCCGCCCGCGCCGTGTGGCTGCCGGGGCCGCGAGGAGCAGCGCGCAGCCCGGGACGCACCGGGGAGTCGCCGCTGCCGCCGCCGCCCGCGCCCCTCGGCGGCCGCACGGAGCCTCCGCCTCCTCGGAATGGGGGAGGGGTCTTGGAACCCCAGGGCGGGGGCGGGCGCGGGGCCCTCACCTACCTGCGGTGGCGCTGGGCCACTCCCGGCCCTCCGCGAGGGTTCGGCGCGGCAGCTCGGCGCGCGCGCTCCAGCGGGGAGCAGGCGACAACTAATGGAGACATTTCCAGGCGGAGCACCTGGCGAGCGGAGCGCGCCGGCGTCCCCAGGCGCCGCGGTCGTCAGCCGAGCCCGCACCGGCGTGACGTGGGCGAGCGAGCGCGCTGCTCCCACCCGGCCTCCCATTAACGCTTTCTCCCGCGGGCGCCGCGCTCCTGCCAACTTTCCCTCCGCCCTGCCCGCGCGGCGCACGGGGTGCAGGCGTTGGGGTGAGGGCGCCTGGTTGCCGGTAGGGACGTTGGGCGCTGTCTGGGCGGTGACGCAGGGCTCCGGGAGGACACTCAGCCCTGACCCAACAGCAGGAAGGCGCGCGGGCCGGATTTGGCCAAACGCTAAGCTCGCTGCGGCCGCGGGCTCTCGGCCCACGGGGCCCCTCTCCGTGTTTGGGCTGCCCCACCCAGGGACGGCTGGGCCCGGCGCGAGGAGCTGCGCCCGGAAATAGCCAAGCTCGAGGTCCGCAGGGTTTCCCGAGTCCCTCCTAAGTGTCGGTCCTTTCCCCCTCCCCCAGCACCCCCAGGGCCTGTGGAGGGCGAGGCTGTTTCTCCGGCCTGAGCCACCCTCGGAATTGGCTGCGGGGCTCTCAGGCCTGGCCTGTCCTCCCCTGCCCCTCCCCCAACTCCTTCCGTGCTAAGCGGCCCAGTTCTGGGTTTTCTCCTGGTGCCCACACTAGTCCCTACTCGGCACACTCTCAGGACAGCAGGCGGTGGCAGGGCCAAAGCCCAGGTGCGGGCACCAGGGCCCGGGCAAGTGGGGTTGAGTGGACCACAGTGACAGCCGCCTGGGGACCAGTGAGTCTGTGACCTGCCTGGGCTGCGAGTATTTCCTGGCGGGGAGCTTGGTCCCAACCGCCAGGGTCGTGGGAGGGCCTGGGGCTGGACCTCTGGTCTGGGATTAGGCTGGGGCTGGAGGGCCTTCTGCTTCAACAGCCTGAGGCCAGGACCCATCCAGGGGAGGTGGGTCTGCCTACAGCTCACCCTGCCCCTCCCTCTGGCAGCTGGGAGCCCCCCACCCTGCCCTCGCGCAGCCAGGCACCAGTCCGTCTGTCATCCACAGAGCTGCTGCTTGCAGAGGTCAAGTCAGGCCCTGAAGGGAGGCTGGAGCAGCAGGTGACCATCTGCCCAGATCAGAGCCGGAAAGGACTTGAGGATGGCAGGGCCCAGGGCTCCCGGGGTGTGGAGGAGCTAAGCCGCGAGAGGCCACTTGCCAGCTATTGGCCGGGCTAGGGCCGCAGGCACCTCCTGGCTCCCATGCTGCAAGACAGCCTCACTCCTAGCCGGAGGATGTCCTTCTGGGCAGTGCCATGGGGCACTGGGGGGAGTCCCCACATGTATTTACTTTCTTTTTTTATTCTACCTTCCTCCCCCTCATTTTACTTCAAGAACCATGAACTTGTTTCTTGTCATCGTGGTCATGCAGTGACGTTTGAGGCTCGCTGACTTGGACAATCACTGAAAAAGTTACTTGCATCGTTTTCACGTTTCCTTCAGCTCTCTCTGCAGCTGTGGGGAAGGTAGCCGGCGTCTGCCTGCCTCCCTGCAGCACAGGGACCGTCTTTGTCTGCAGGCCTTGCTCATCTTTCTTCTTTTCCTCCACCCCTGTGGCTTCCATGGGGAAAGAAGAGGGCCCGGAGTGTGCAGCCCAGGTGCCGCATCCGGAACTCCAGGGGTTCCCCTGGGAAGGCCGGGCTTTGGTCTCTGGCCTGCCCTGGCAGCAGGGAGGTGGAGTGGACCATGAGGCGTGGCCCAGACCATGCGTGTGAGTCACCAGTGCCGCTATGGGCAGACTCTGGAGCACAGGGAAGGGGGCTCTGGTTCTAGGTCTCTTCCCTCCAGCTTGCTTGAAAGTGTGGGGGGCAGATGGGCGGAAGCAGGAGTGCCCTCCATGTCAGAGGGAAGTGTCCTCCTTGGGAGGTGGGGAGGGCGTCTTTGATGCCAGCCAGAGGGAGTTGAGGCCCAGCTGGCTGCACCCAGTAAGGGAGAGGAGGCCCCTCCTGATGTGGACTCAGCTTCCTGCGAAGGTGCCGTGTAAGCCAGGAGTGTGCCTTCCCAGCCACGCTTCACCCCGTGAACTCCTTCCACAGGCTCTGCGGCCTCTTCAGCAACAGCAGCAGTGGCTGAGAGGCCCTGAGGCCCCCAGATGTGGAGCCCAGGGGCACTGCCGGCCAGAAAGTCTCCACTTCTAGGATCTTCATAGCTCCGAGAAAGTCAGGTGTCCTCCAAAACAACCCCGTCCCCACTCCTATCGAGGCTGCGTGTGTGACTTTATCCCCTTCCCTGCAGGGCGGGGCCAGCTGTGTCTCTCCCCACCATGATGCTCCATCCTCAGCAACCGCCCTCTGCCCCTCAGCCCTTGACCTTGTGGGCAGGGGAGCTGCCCCCAACCCCGCTGCTGCGTTTCCAGGCCCTCCTGAGCTGGCTCTCTGAGGAAAGGATGGAAATCCCCAGGTCTTGGCCAGGAGGCCTGGCAGGGAACATCTGCCTGGGGCCGCCATGCGAGCAGCCAATCCAGAAAGTCTGTGCAGCCTGGGCCACCCTGCAGGGGTGCGTCCTCCGGGGCGGCTGTGCCTGGCTTCTGCTCCGTGTCCCGCTCCCCCCATGGATTCTTGTTCAATCCCTCCTTTGTTCTTCCTGCTGGCAGGGCCCCCAGAGTACAATCTGAAATAGAAGTCTCTGCGCCCCTGGGGCTTGGCCATTCTGCCTCCTCCGCCTCCTCACCTGGATGCTGCTGTAACATGCACAGGCATCTGGGGTGGAACGCACCATGCTGGATTGTCCTGAGGCCCAGTCCTAATGTGGCCCCCAGTGCCTGCTGCCACCCAGGGCCCCACAACCTCGCTTTCCCCACCCTTTCCAGGGACCCAGGAGGGGAAGGAGGCCCTTCTCCAGGCCAAGGAGGAGGCCTGGGAAACCAGCCTGAAGTAAGGATGGTCCCCGAAGCATCCCTGGGCACTGGTTCCCAGAGACACTCTTGTCCTTGGAAAGCTGGTCCTGACGTAGCAGAGGGCAATGTTTGTAGGGCGCAGCTCCCTAGGGGTGTGGCGTGGACAACAGTGTCTTTCACCTCCAGAAGTTCCCTGAGCTCCTGTCAGGGGGTCCCCAGCCTTGGCCCCCAGCCAGGACTGCAGGGGCAGACTCCCTTGCACAGCACTAGGCCAGACACAGCGAGTTTCTTTCCCAAGCAGAGTGGCATTTGCGTGGAGACTGCACTGTGTGGCCAAGGTTCAGTGCTGCGCGTGGCTGCTGCAGTGGCTAGCGGGGACGTGGAAGCTTGAGCTGCTCCCTCTCCTCCTGCTGTCCTGTCCTTGTGAGGCTGGAATGAGGCTGAGGGAGCAAAAGTTGGGAAGTTATTTATTTCTCCCCTTTTCAGGATGAAGAAATTATGTCTATAATACCAAAATGCATCAGCAAATTTTAAGAAGGTTTCATTATTAAAAGTGAAAGGCTCTTAGTTCCAGCGATGTCTATAGTCTGTATGTTTAAATTTGCAATGTTTACCTGGCACAACCTCAAATCATGAGAGCCCTGGCTGGAAGAGACATCCACATGAGATAACGCTATTTTAAGTTGTAGAAAACGGCAGCACGTGTGACTGCCAAAGGACTTGAATATTATTTTAAATTATTTGATGTAGTGTTAAGAAAATCTTCGTCGGTAGAGAAGAAATGTAAAAGTGTATCTTAAATGCAGTGACTATTTGCATATTGCTGTATGTGGGAGGAACCTCAAAACCCCTGAACTACAGATACAGGAGAGGCGCAGAAACACGGGGCCTCACGGGGCTTCCTGCCCGGCGTTTGCGGGGAGGATGTTTTCCGCACAGCAGAAATAAGGGGGATCATCGCAGGGACTACGCTCTAGTACCTAGCTGCATCATGCACGTTAATAAATAGAAGGTGGCAAGACACCATGCAGTGTCTTCACGGGTCCGTACCTAAACGGGAGAAGAAGAGGCAGAACCCTCCTGAGCGACCCCCGTCAGCCCCAGGAACTCGGGCCTGCGTGCTGCCCTCAGGCCGCGTCCTCTGCTGCCAGTTCTGTCCCACCACGGCAGGGCATTGTGACCTTTTCCCCATACTCCCCAGCAGCGCTTTAGAGAGGCCTGTGAAACCCACGTCCTCTGCCACGATGCCCTGAAACAGACGGGAAGTGGGAACGCGGGTGCACGTGGGATGCGCCACGTTTTGCCGTTTGTGGCGAGGAGCTGGCCTGTGACTGCACGTGGCTGTCCTGTGAGCATGGGGGCCCCCCTGAAGGGCTCATTCAGGAACATGAACCAGCCACCCAAAGACGATCCTAAAAATTAAAGTGCACTCCCTGGTCTTACAGACGTCTGGGAAGCCTTCCAATCCTGAGTTAAATCTCAGTGCTGGTGGCAGCAGCCCGCCTGCAGTGACCAGTGTAGTGCACCTGGCTTTTAATTACCATGGCAGTAAATCATGCACGAATGTCCTCCAGGAGTTAGCTGATTTTTATATAAAAAAATTTCAGAAATTCAATTAATTGAAGGCCCCAGATAAAAGGAACACACTGTTAATGGCTATAAAATAACCCCGAGGGAGGATACGGAGGCAGAGCCTGACTTCAAAGTGTGGCAGAAATACTTACTGTCTTACTTTAAAAGTATTCAGATCAATGAATCAGTTAAAATTACTTATACGCTTAACAACCTTTTCATTGACTGTTTGAAAATGACAGAAAGAGAAGCTCTTATTGTCCATGACACGAAAGCTCTGGAGAAGAATGTCGTTTTGCCACTTGGTCAGGAGCAGCATCAGGACCAGACCCGGAGACTCAGGGCTTTGTGGAGTGGGCACACCTCTTCCCTTTCCTGCCAGGAGGCCCAGGAGGGTCCTGGGGCCGTCACAACAAGGCATCACGGCTGGGGGCTTCAGCAATAGAGCCTCATGGTCTCCCAGGCTTGGTGGCCAAAGGTCTGAGATCCAGGTGTGGGCAGGGCGGGTCCCTCTGAGTCTAAGGCTGGGACAGAGCCTTGGTTCTAGCCTCTTTCCTGCCACCGTGGCTGCTGGTGGACTGTGCGGGTGCATTGCCCGAGCCCTGCCTGCATCGTCCCCGGGAGTTCTCCCTGTGTGCAGCTCTGTGACCACACTTCCACTTTGTGTAGGGACCTGGTCATCTCAGATTGAGGCCCATCCTTCGGCAGTAGAAACCCATCCTAACTGATTACCTCTGCAGTCACGTTGTTTCCAAATAAGGTCTCATTCTGATGAAATGGGGGTTAGGACTTCAACACGTAATTTTGGGGAGACACAATTCAACTCAGAACAGAGGGGTCCTCTGTGATGCCACCCCTGGGGCTGAGTTCATTTTTTTGGCTTGAACTCCCCTCATCCCTAACTTCCCAAGGGCTCCCAGGCTGGTGGCGAGACCCGCATGGCCCTGTGGGTGTTGAGACCCGGCATGCTTTCCCCCTTCTTCCTTTCTGTTTTATCGCTGTCTGACGCCGCATGGTGGACGATTTCTTGGCTGTTCTTGCCTCCCCTCCTCTGCTAGAATGAATGCTCCCTGAGCGTCATGTGTTGAACTTTCCTGGGGCAGTGCCCTGCACCACTTAGTGGATGCCCAGTAACCATCGAATACAGGAGGAAGTGTATTGGCACCTCCAGGAAATGAGAGCAAGCAAGAAAGAAGTGGCCGTGCATCCCCAGGGCAGAGACTCTCAGGAGTTGTGGATGGGGAGCCTGAGACTTCATTCAGCAGGTGTCTGTGGAGTGCATGCATGTCCCGGGCACTCTCAGAGCCTCTTGGATGCATCGATGAAGGGACAGGAAGCAGCAGCTCATGGGCTCTCAAAAGAGACACACAACAGCGTCAGCATGACGAGGCCTGAGTAAGTCAGTGGCTGGACGAGTGAGCGATGCCTGGCACCAGTTGTCTGTAGCTACACAGAAACCCAGCCTCACCACACACAGCAGTCGGCACATACACCTGCGCCGCCGTGATGTCCTGGGCCCTGCTCTCCATCTAGTCTGTTCTCTAGATTCTGTCCATCCCGGCCACGCCGGTGGGACTTTTGCTGAAATTGCTACCTGGAGAGGTTTGTGCGCCTTCCGCGGGTTTCGCTGGGGTTCACTCTGCGGTATGAAAGCTGTGCTCGTTCTGAGATGAGCCTCCCTTCTGTCTTAGCCTCCTGCTGAGGTGGCTGAGAAGCAACAGACCCTTCGTGTGACCAAATTCTCCGACCTTGGATGTTTCTGGGGTCTTCTTAGCTGCACCGTGCCTTTTTCACCAGATCACGTTTTCTGACAATGCTTTAAAGTCATCTCTGATGCCATCTGGGGGCACTGAACGTGCCCTGCCGGCAGTCCTGGCTCTGCCTTGCCCTCTCCTCTGGCATCTCACCAGAAGCGGCCGGAGGAACCAGGTGACACCTTTAACATCTCGGAGTTGCCTGTGATGCTGCTTCCCATGCCGTGCAGGAGATGCTGCAGCTGAGCTTTCTGCCACCCCTTGAGGGTCCCATGCTCCCCATTCCTGCACGTCCTCTCTGCAGCATCCCTGTGTCTGCGTTTTTGCTCACATTCTGCTCGAGGTTGTTCTGGCTTTCTCTATCCTGGTCCTCAACCTTTTCTGGCTTCCGCCTGCTGCAAGATCCCAAAGCCGCTCCCATGGCTCTGGCAATTGTGACAGCAGCAGACTGCTTCTGGGTGGTGCGTTGGTGGTCTGCCACTGCATGACAGTATTGCAAGAAGCCTGGCTTAGGAAAGCACACATTTCTCATCTGATTTTTGTGGGTCAGGGATGCAGGCATGCCTTTGCTAAATCCTCCCCTGTGGCCCCTAAGGCTGTAATCGCAGCATTAGCCAGGGCTGGGCTCTCAGCTGGGAGTTTGACTGGAGGAGGACTCCTGATATGGTATGGCTGTATATCTCCACCCGGATCTCATCTGGAATTGTACTTTGACAATTCCCAGATGTTGTGGGAGGGACCCGGTGGTGGGAGATAATTGGCTCGTGGGGGAGGTTTCCCCCATACTGTTGTTCTCGTGGTAGTGAATAAGCCTCAGGAGACCTGATGGTTTTGCTTGGCTCTCATCCTCTCTCCTGCTGCTCCCTGTGAGATGTGCCTTTCACCCTCCACCATGATTATGAGGCCTCCCCAGCCATGTGGAACTGTAAGTCCAATAAACCTTTCTTTTGCAAATTACTCAGTCTTGACTATGTCTTTATCAGCGGCGTGAAAATGGACTAATACAATAAATTGGTACCAGTAGAGTGGGGTGCTGCTGAAAAGACACCCGAAAATGTGATGGTGACTTTGGAACTGGGTCACAGGCAGAGGCTGGAACAGTTCGGACGGCTCAGAAGAAGAGAGGAAAATGTGGTAAAGTTTGGAACTTCCCAGAGACGTGTTGAATGGCTTTGGCCAAAAGCCCGGTAGCCATGTGGACAACAGGGTCCAGGCTGAGGTGGTCTCAGGCAGAGATGAGGAACTTGTTGGGAACTGGAGCGAAGGTGACTCTTGTTATGTTTTAGCAAAGAGACGGACATATTTTGCCCCTGCCGTAGAGACTTGTAGAACTTTGAACCAAGAGAGATGATTTAGGGTATCTGGCAGAATAAATTTCTAAGCAGCAAAGTGTTCAGGAGGTGACTTGTGTGCCGTTAAAGGCATTCATTTTTATGAGGGAATAGAGGACAGCAGTTTGGAAAATTTGCAGCCTGACATCAATAGAAAAGAAAAACCCATTTCTGAGGAGAAATTCAAGCAGCCTGCAGAAATTTGCATAAGTAACTAGGAACCAAATGTTTTTCCCCAAGACTATGGGAAAATATCTCCAGGGCATGTCAGAGGTCTTCGTGGAAACCCCTCCCATCACAGGCCTGGGGGCCTAGGAGAAAACGGTTCTGTGGGCCGGAACCAGGGTCCTCGTGCTGTGTGCAGCCTAGGAACTTGGTGCCCTGCGTTCCAGTGGCTCCAGCCATGGCTGAAAGGGGACAATGTAGAACTTGGACTCTGGCTTCAGAGGGTGCAAGCTCCAAGCCTTGGGAGCTTCCACGTGGTGTTGAGCCTGCAGGTGCACAGAAGTCAAGAACTGGTGTTTGGGAACTTCTAGATTCTAGAAGACGTGTGGAAATGCCTGGATGCCCAGGCAGAAGTTTGCTGCAGGGCCTGGCTCCTCATGGAGAACCTCTGCTCAGGCAGTGAAGAAGGGAAATGTGACGCCAGAGCCCCCACACAGAGTCCATACTGTGGCACTGCTTAGTGGACCTGTGAGAAGAAAGCCACCGTCCTCAGGTCCCAGAATGGTAGATCTGACAGCTTGCACCATGTACCTGGAAAAGCCGCAAACACTCAACACCAGCCCATGAAAGCAGTAGGAAGGGAGGCTGCTTTGTTATTACGCAAATTTCTGAACTCTGTACTGTGCAAAGCCACAGGGGCAGAGCTGCCCAAGACCACGGGAACCCGCCTCCTGCATCAGCGTGACATGGTTGTGAGACGTATTTACCCAATGCCTGTACCCTCATTGTATCTAGGAAGTAACCAACTTGATTTGATTTCACAGGCTCATGTGCAGAAGGGACTTGCCTTGTCACAGATGAGACTTTGGACTTGAACTTCTGAGTCAATGCTGAAAGGAGTTAGGACTTGGGAGGACTGCTGGGAAGGCGTGAGTGGTTTTGAAATGTGAGGACATGAGATTCGAGAGTGGTGAGAGGCTGAATGATATGGTTTGGCCCTGTGTCCCCACCCAAATCTCATCTTGAATTGTACTCCCATAATTCCCACATGTTGCGGGAGGGACCCAGTGGGAGATAATTGAGTCATGGGGGCAGTTTCCCCGTACTGTTCTCGTGGTACCGAACAAGTTTCAGGAGATCCCATGGTTTTGCTCAGCTCTAATTCTCCCTCTTGCCACCACCATGTGAGATGTGCCTTTCACCTTCTACCATGATTGTGAGGCCTCCCCAGCCATGTGGAACTGTAAGTCCAATAAACCTCTTTCTTTTGTAGATTGCCCGGTCTCAGGTGTGTCTTATCAGCACGGGAACATGGAGTAACACGGCTCCCTTCCCGGCGCTTGTGGTGGTCAGCAGTATTCATCCCCTCACAGCTGCAGGACTGACAACTTCAGATTCTTGCTGGCTGTTGGCTGGGGGTGCGCTCAGCTCCCAGAGGTCGCCCCCAGTGCTGGGCCTTGTGAGGCTGCGTGTGGCTGCTGGGTCCCTTGCAGCTTGCAGGAAACAGACTCCAGACAGGCTCTGCAGTCTTATGTGACAGAACCACACGACAGTGCTTAGTGTAGCTGATTAGCTTTGTCCTATTCTGTTCATCATGAACAAGTTGCAGGGAGGGGATTGCCAAGAGGTGACATTGAGAGGTAGCGATCACAGGACACCCAGAAAGCCTGTCTGTCTCACGAGAAGCAAAGACACAGGAGATTTTTCCAGGCACGAATTGCGGTGGGAAAACTGAGGACACAGATGCAGTGCTTGGGCAGGGTTCCCACGGTGCGCACGGCTGGGCCCTTCCTGGTTGTGTTTTCTCTCTGTTTCTTGTTCCCAGCTGGTTCCCCTGTGGCATGGCCAGGACCCGTGGTGAGGTGGTGACAGGCCGGGTGGGTGACCTTCGTGCTGCTCACTGCCTTGGGGGCCTTCTGGTGTGAGCCCCGCGTGGGACTGCACTTCCCTGCACCTTGAAGCTCCTGTGGCCAACAGGATATGAACAGAGGTGGCGTGTGTCTCTGCCATAATGACACCTTGAAGACCAGTGAGAATGCCCCCTCCCCTTCCACCAGCTGTGGCAAATAGGAGCATTTCAGACAGTGGAGACTGGCAGACACACTCCCTGAATGAGCTGGTGTGAACTGGAGCACCTGGGACCTGGGCTGACACATATGAGAGCAGGAGCAGCTGCAGCTTCCAGCCACTGAGAGGCGGGGATTGTTTGTTACAACCACACAGCTTGTCCCGCTGACTGATGCAATGATACCTGTGCAAGTCACAGCCATAATATTATAATTGCATATTAGGTGATTATGCTGCAATGTAATAGTAACTTGTATAATTATATACTATAAGTTTATATTATCATGTGATTGCATACTGTAATATAATTTTCAATATAGAAAAGGCTACTAGACAGAAACACAGCCTTAAAGAGAAAATGTAATCAAGGGCAAAACACACACTGCAGTTAAAGACTGAACATGAGAAACGGAAGCTTGCACCTTCTCATCACCACTGTGGTCCTAACCAATGCGTACAGCCTGCAGGATGTGTGGCTGTCTCCGCAGGGAGTTGGGGTGTCCTCACCTCAAGACTGCTGGTTGCTTGGTCCTTGGCAAACTCTGGGAGGCTGGCTGTTGCCCTGGATGGCTGATAATGAGGATTGCAAAGGCTCGGGGAAAGGATGGTTTGGGCAGCTCTGGAGAGTTTGTGGAAAAACAGTGGCCCAGCTCAGGGATTCCACCTAGCAGTTCAGTGTTCAGAGGACCACAGAAGTCCCAGTGTGGCTTGAAAAGCCTAACCCTGATTTTCTATGGCTTAGGGCTGGCAGGAATATTCACTGGTTTTATTACATAGCACTATTCGTAGTCATGATAGTTCATGTTTCCACCCAGCTCCACACGGGGCTTCTGCTCCCCGGTCCACGGAGGCTGCTCTGGTTTGCACCCCTTCCCAGCCAGCCAGCAGGTGGAAGTGAGGGGTCAGCAGGTTCCTATCCAGGAGTTGTGGGGAAGCTGCGCCCACAGCCGCCTCCCACATTTCAACAGCAAATCTGTTTCACAGCCATTCACAGCTGCAAGAGAGGCTGGAAGACGCACCTGCTCCCTGGGCAGCCCCTTTTTGGCTGAGATTCCCAAATTGGAGGGAACGTCAGCTACTAAAACGTCACCTACTAAAAGCACCTACTGTGCTTTTTGTTTAACAGATTGATATATTTTATGTTGATGGCTTATGTCTGTCATTTTCCCTTTATTTTTTCTCCTATATATGTTTTATGTGTGTGTTTCCCGTTAGTATTTTCTATTTTTGTAATTTCAGTTTTCACACTGAGGTCTCTGATCCATCTGAAGTTTGAGTTATTGTTGCATAATGGGAAGTAGGGATTGGCACTGTTTTGACTTACACGACCTGCAATTGCTAAAACATTGCTTTTACTGTGTAGGTTTGAGACTCAATTACATATTCTTCAAACCCAGTTCTTGAGTGATGCCAGCCTGTGCTGGTAAGAGGTTGGCCTAAGCTGCATGGGTGGGTTAACTGTGTCGCCTGCCAGCAGCATCGTGAGAGGACCCCCGCAGCTTCCTGATGGGATTCGGCAGAGCGTGCTGGACGTGACTGACTGGGGAGGGGCTGGGGTGATCTCAGATGCTCCTGAGCAGCCCAGGAGGGCAGATCACTCATTCTTCAGGGGCGTCCACCCTCCCCTTTCCCTTTTAGTAGCTGACATTCCCTCCAATTTGGGAATCTCAGCCAAAAAGGGGCTGCCCAGGGAGCAGGTGCGTCTTCCAGCCTCTCTTGCAGCTGTGAATGGCTGTGAAACAGATTTGCTGTTGAAATGTGGGAGGCGGCTGTGGGCGCAGCTTCCCCACGACTCCTGGATAGGAACCTGCTGACCCCTCACTTCCACCTGCTGGCTGGCTGGGAAGGGGTGCAAACCAGAGCAGCCTCCGTGGACCGGGGAGCAGAAGCCCTGTGTGGAGCTGGTTGGAAACGTCCTGTGCAGGGCATCACCCTCGACTCTCCTAGTGAGTGAGGAGTGGCCCAGGAGGCACAGGAGCTGCTCTGCGTTTGGTCTCTGCACTGCAGTTGAGTGTGTGCCTTGTGGGTGGCAGGGCTGGCCTGAGGCTGCCACTGTGGAGAGGGCCACAGAGTCTGGAGGAGGGACTGGCTTGGTGACTGGTTGGGGGTGGGCTTGAAAGGAGGCCTCAGAGAAGATTCCTGGACTTCTGGCTGCGAGGGTGCTGGGCAGCTGGTGGAGCCACGGGCACAGGGGGACTGTGTGAACGGCTGCGGGCACCCTGCCTGACTCAGGGAGCCGTGGAGAGGCAGGTTCCTGCAGCTGTGTGTGGCTAAGGGCCTGGGCATCGTGCGGGCCTCAGGGATGGCTCACACAGCATGTCTCACTGCATGCTAAATTATATAGGAAGGCGGCAGTGAGGACCACTTGGAAAAGAAGAACAGTCTTATAAAGGCGCCCTAGGGTAGTAACTGCTGGAGTTTTCCAAGCAGGTTTGTTCTGTGTTCTTTAACGTGGGATGCAATGAGATAATGGTGATAACGTCACCATGGACGCTGGTGGGGTGAAGCAGATGACACCTGACTTTCTGGGCGCAAAAGCCCACATGCTCCCAGAGCCACACATCCTTTGGGTTCGGGGCCATGGGGACCCTTGGAGAAGGCACTCCTGCTTCTGGGCTGGGGCCTCAGCTGGCAGCCGTTGTCCTGACCACTTCCCACCTTTCGTAGGGGAGAAGGTCCACACAGGCCCGGGGGGGCCGGCTGCTTCCTTGGCAGAGGCCGGGCATCCCTGGCACCCTGGCCACTGGCCACTGTCACATAGTTTGCATGCGCTTCCAACTCCACCTCTGACGAGGCTAGCTCCACATCTGAAAGTCCTGTCCTGAGGATTTGTTCACCTTTCATCATCTGTGGAACCGGCTCCCCCTGCATGTGGGGACATTGCCTTTGGGAATTATTCCTGGTGCCTCCTGGTCCTGAGGATGGGGACGGATCTCTGTGCTCCTCCCGTGAGGAAAACCTCAGCTTTGGGACAGCCTTGCTTCTCACACAGCTCTGGAGCCGGCCCAGCCTCCGATGGCCGGGGAGTCCTGATCTGAGCCACTGAGCTCCATTCAGATCACACTGTCCCCTCTCCAGACAGGGCGGCCTTGCCACAAAGTGAAGGAGCTGGCTTGGATCTTTCTTGCAGGACATTCTGTCACAGGAGAACTCTAGAGATGAAGCTGGTGAAGACTCTGCTTTGCAGGTGATCTGAAATCCTGGGTGAGTGTCAGGCCCCTGGAGCAGCAGGCTCCATGCCTGCCCTGCAGCTTCTCAGGCCGGGCTGTATGGGAAGGGGCGTGTGTGTCTCTGGTGTGCCTGTGGGCGCTCCACCCAGCCTTAGACTCCCAGGTCCTCTAGACTTCCCCGCCTTCCTCACCAAGGCATCGGCGCTCAGGGTCCCTGGACACACATCTGTGGGGCAGGGCTGGTGGAGTGGTTTCCATGGTGTTCAGGGTGGAATGAAAGCCCTTCAGCCACCAGGAGCCCTAACTCTGGGGTTTGGGGCATCAGCTACTTGGCAGAGGAGGCATCTCATTTTGAATCTGATAATCTTCATAATTTAGGAGAGACCCCCCCCCCCCAAATTGGGAAAGTCTTGCTGGTTTTGTCTTTAATTCATAACAGTTTTTTGAGAACTGGGGAGACAGGCTGATTTTCACTGGGCTAAATATTTTGAAAAGCATTGACTGGTAGTTTGAACACTTGGATTTTCTCAAACCTCTCTGTGAGACCGAAGCCCACAGAGGCGGCAGAAACGCCCCCTTTATCCACAGCCGAGCACGCCATGGAGAGCAGTGATGGGTTCTACAGGAGCGAGGGTTAATGGAAAACCCAGAAATGGAATGTGTTCAGTTTGATAGTCGTTGTAGCTTTTCTTCCCCCTGTAAATCATGGTAGCTTGGTTCAATACTGTGAGTCACGGAAGGTGAGGAAGAGGGAAGCGTTAGTGTCAGACGGTGGAGCAGGATCTCTTTATTGGCTGTGGGTCCCTGAAGCCTATGCCCAGCAGGAAATCAATGTCCATCTTTCTGGCTTCATTGCCCCCCGGGATCCTCATTTTCTGCTTGTTTGTGTGTGGCTCTGATTTGTTCTTAGGTCCTCCGTTACCTCTTACCGCCTGCTTCCCGTGCTCCATCAGAGTTTCGGCGAAATCTCCCCCGGTCCACGGGATCATCTCAGCGCTGACAGCACACCAAGGCTGGAATGCACTTGCCCGCTCCGGGACTGCTGCCTGCAACGCAAAATCCACTTTACCAAGATGTGGTGGGTTGAAACTCTTGCTGTTCACCTGCAATTTCAATTTTGTGCAGCTGTCTCTCTAGTCCCCTCCTAGTCACCTTCTTGTGGGCAGTGGGCTACCACTGTGGACACCCAGTGGCCCCGAAGCTGCAGTGGGGTCTGGGGTCTACCAGAGCTTGCTCCCAGGGCAGGCTGAGCCACACTCTCCGGGTGTGAGGAGGGAGCCGGGTCAGGCAGGCTAACGGGCCATGGGGCCTGTTCCTGGGGCCACAGTGCTCTAGGGACCTGTCACTGAGGTGCAGGGCACCAACAGACGGGGTCCACGTGGGTGGCCAGCGGCCCAGAGCCAGATGCGGATGCACCTGCCTGGGTGTGTGATGTGATGCTCAGCCCTGCGATGCACGGAAGTCAGCTCAGTGTTCCGGAAAGATTCCTTCGCTGATGAAAAGAGACAGGAAGGGAGCACCTCTTTTCCCCCTGGACATGGTCATATCTCGAAGTGGCCTCTGGAACAAGCAGGTGTTACACCAGCAGGGGCCCCGCGTTGGCCAGAGGTGCAGGCTCCCACCTGGGCCCATCGCTTTGACTCTTAGGCTAGAAAATAGAAGCGTGGAGCTCTGTAGCTGTCAGCGCCCCTCCTCTCACCTGCACGTAAAAACCATTTCTCATGGAAAATTCCTAACATTTATAGAGACGCTTACAGAACAGGGAGAAGAAATGGGCACCCATCAGCCAGTTTCAACACTTAACATAATTCATGGCCAACCTCACCCATTTTCCCAAACCAATTTACTTTGAAGCAAATTCAGGATATCCTGTCTGTAAAAACAAACACACAAACAAAAGAACCTGTGTGAATATCACAGCTGAAAAGGCAACAATTCTTTTCGTATTTTTCAATTTTAAATTACTTTATTTAGGCCAGGCGCGGTGGCTCAAGCCTGTAATCCCAGCACTTTGGGAGGCCGAGGCGGGTGGATCACAAGGTCAAGAGATCGAGACCATCCTGGTCCACATGGTGAAACCCCGTCTCTACTAAAAATACAAAAAATTAGCTGGGCATGGTGGCGCGTGCCTGTAATCCCAGCTACTCAGGAGGCTGAGGCAGGAGAATTGCCTGAACCCAGGAGGCGGAGGTTGCGGTGAGCCGAGATCGCGCCATTGCACTCCAGCCTGGGTAACAAGAGCGAAACTCCGTCTCAAAAAAAAAAAAAGAAAAAAAAATTACTTTATTTTATTTTATTTGTAGAGACAGGATCTCACTGTGTTACCCAAGCTGGTCTTGAACTCCTGGACTCAAGCAGTCCCCATGCCTCAGCCTCCCAAAATACTGGGATTGCAGGCGTGAGCCACCATGCCTGGCCCAGTAATTCTTTAGTATCTTCAAATATGCAATATTTCCATTTCTTTGCTGTTTGACAGTTTGTTGTATTTGTTTTTACGTTTTATTTTTAAATAACAGCTTTTGTAAGAAACAATTTGCATAATGTTTTCCCTTTTAAAGTGTACAGTTGAGTGATTTTTACATTCATGAACTTGTGCAGCCATGACCACGATCTGACTGCAGAACATTTTCATCGCCCTCTCTGTCCTGCCCCCAAAAGAAGCCATTTCCGTGAGCGGCGCCTCCCTGTGCATCCCCAGCCTCCGTTTCAGGGCAATGGGACTGTCGTTCTGTTCGGACCATTCTGTGTGAGAGGAGAAACCCTGGTCCTCTCCGCCTCTCTGAGTTCTGTGTGAGGCGGGAAGCCCTGGTCCTCTCTGCCTCTCCGAGTCTGCATATTCATTTCCAGTTTGTGTGAATCCTCAGGATCCAGGGACAGTGACACGTTGAGCTCAGCTGATGTGTCCCTTAAGCTACCGAGGCCTTCGGGTTTCCCGTGCACCTTTCGTTGGTTCGTGTCCTGTTTTGTGGTTGTTGCTTGATGGTCATCTTTGGAGCCACCGTCCCACCTGTGGTTGCTTGTTTCCAGAAACTTGGTGATGACTGTGTGCGTCACCCAGCGGAAGAGCTCTCTGAGACCTAGAGCCGGGGAGACAGACTGAAAACTCAGGGTGCAGGAGCCCTTTGCTGGCCTGTCCTCTCCTTCTGTTGCTCATTCCTTGAGTCTCTTTATTAAGCATCCGTAGCAAAGTTCCCTGGAACAATAAGCTTTCTCTTATGAATTCAATTGATTTTATGGTACTCAGAAATGTTTTTCATAAGCACCTCACTGGAAAAATATTCTTCAGTAGTCCCTGCCAGCAAATTGACATTAAAAAAAATAGAATTTGCTCAACGACTTTCCCATGGTTTAATCCATTGCCCCAATTTTGAGACTTCAGGAAGAGCCAGCCAATAACACGCATCACAGCGCGTCATCGAAAAGGCCGTAAACCACAGTGCGGCAGGACGCCAAACATGAGGCAAACAGTGGTCCTCCTGCCAAGAAGCAGCCACCGCCAGCCAAGGGCCCAGATGCACGAATTCCACGCAGGCACTGATGAGCGGTGGCTTCCTCGCTCAGGCCTGGAAGAGCAGTAGGCCCTCAGCAAATGCGCCTCACTGAAGGAATGGATGAATTTGTGTACTCACAGTGGCTCCTATCCCGACCAGTGTGGCTCTCACGGGACCTCCCCTAGCCTGGACTTTTCCTCTGGCCAAGCCCCATGTGTCCAGGTGCCCACCTTCCCTGCTTATGGCCTCCAGAAAAGGTGACCGTATCCTCAGCTCCAAGGGTCAGTCCAGTTGGCTCAAGGCAGTCACTATGGTCTCACACCCTGCCCCAGTGATGGCTGGAGTGTTGTATTACCTCTTGCTACCTAACCAGTTGACCTAAGCTTTGGCAGCTTAAAACAACACACCATTGGGAGGCCAAGGCAGGCGGATCACGAGGTCCAGAGATCAAGACCATCCTGGCCAACACGGTGAAACCCCGTCTCTACTAAAAAAATACAAAAATTAGCTGGGTGTGGTGGCACACACCTGTAGTCCCAGCTACTCGGGAGGCTGAGGCAGGAGAATTGCTTGAACCTGGGAGGCGGAGATTGCAGTGAGCCAAGATTGTGCCACTGCACTCCAGCCTGGCGCCTGGCGACAGAGAGAGACTCTGTCTCAAAAAAAAAAAAAAGAAAAGAAAAAACAAAAACAAAATACACCATTATCATCTCAGATATTCTGTGGGCTGTGGACCTGGGCACAGTTTACACGACTCCTCTGCTTCTGTGTCTCCTTACAAGGCCACAAAGTGTAAACAGATAGATAGATGTAGATGTCTGAGAGGTGGTTTTTAGGGGAATTGGCTTGTGCAGTTCTGGAGGCTGAGAAGTCCCATGATAGGGTCAGGCCCTGGCAAGAGCAGACCCAGGGATGCCAGTGACACGGCTTGGTCCAAGTCCAAAGGGCCCAGAAATAGGGAAGCTGATGGGGCAATTCTCAGTCTGAGGCCAAAGGCCAGGGAACCTGGGAGGCCATCGGTGCCAGTGGGATTATGAAGGCCAGAGAATGTGGTGTTCCGATGTCTCAGGAAAGAAGAAGTGGGGTGTCCCAGCTCTAGAAGAAAGAGCAAATTCACCTCTCCTCTGCCTTTGTGTTCTACCCAGGCCCGCGGCTGACTGAATGATGCCCCTGCCCTGGCATTGGGTCTTCCTACTCAGTCCACTGATTCAAGCTCTGATCTCTGGAAGCGCCTCACAGGCACACCCGGAAATGATGCCTTACCAGCCATCTAGGCATCCTTTAATCCAGTCAAGGTGACACCTAAAATTAACCATTACAAATATCACAAAAAATACGGTGTGTTAGTTTAGAAACACTTCCCCATCTACATGTGTTTTATGTGTGAACTACTGAGTGGCCAACACAGGGAAGACCCTGTCCACATGGAGCTTATGTTCTAAAGGGCAGTGACATCACCAGTCCAGGATGGAGGGCAATGAAGGGGTTGCCTGAGACAGGTGGTGGGAGGTCTCCCTGGAGATTACATTTGAGCCCAAATCTAAAGGACAAGATTGAGCCAGAGGGAGGTGAGGGCAGACTCTTGGGGATGGTGAGGAGCTGGGTTTCATTCCAAGAACTATGGGGAGCCATTGAAAGGTTTAAAAATGGGGACATTTGGAATTTCTGAAAAAGATGATTTGATTCTCATGACTTTGTGATGAAGGGGTGGGATATGAGCTACAGCAGGAGAGGGGAGAACATTCCAGTGGACGCCGCCTTCGTACAGGACGAGGATGCTGGGGAGGGCCTGGGGCCTGTGGGGAGGGTACGAATGCTCAGGTTGCTGCTTCCACCTCAGTGGCTCAAACTTCTATGCTTTTCCCAGCTTTAGAAAGATGTCACAAATCGCCCTTTTTATGTCTAGCATCTTAACTCAAAAGAGAAAGAACTACTCATTTCGAATGGATGCCCCAGCCCAGCAGCCACACGGATGATCCGCACCTTGGCCAGACCCTGGGGATCCTGCTGAGGGTATCAAGAAAAATGAGATATTCTTATCCTGGTGCAACTCACCATCCTGAATGGGAGTATCAGGGTCACTTAGCAGGTAATTTAATTTAGGGTTGGGGTTCCAGTGAAGCCAGGTATAAGGAGCCAATAAACCATGAAGCCATTTATGCGCTTAGGTAGAGGCCTACTCACCATAGGCTATTGATATGACTAGAGTGTTTGCCAATAACCAGGCATTCTTTGTGCAAAAGTGCATTCCCACCTACCTTGGGAAGTGCCTAGGAGGCTGGTTTGGGGTGTACTTGGTGCCACTACTGGGCAGAGATGGTGAACGGTCCTTGGATGATTCTCCAGGCTTTCTCTCCCCAGCCTTGGAGGCCGTGGAGGCCTCATGTTGAGCTGAAGGAACCACAGGTTAGAAGCACTGGAATCCTCGAGTTACAGCATGGAGGACAGCTGCCCTCATGAGCCGTTACTGCTGACCCAGACCCATGCTAAACTTTGCTTGAATGACAAATCCAACTTTGTTGGGGAAAATCCCTAGATTGGGGGATTAATCATTACGGCAATTGCTGTAGGTTATCATCTGGACAAGTACACCATAGATAAAGCCTTGCCTTGGTGCCAGAACATTAAACAGAGATACAAGATGACCCAAGGAAACGGCATTTGCGTGGGCACCCCAGGGAAGCCACAGGCTGAATCCATCAGTGTCTCTTAATCTCCAGATTACTGCCTTAGCTGTCATTTTCTTTCTTTCTTTCTTTCTTTCTTTCTTTCTTTCTTTCTTTCTTTCTTTCTTTCTTTCTTTCTTTCTTTCTTTCTTTCTTTCTTTTTTTGAGACAGAGTTTTGCTCTTGTTACCCAGGCTGGAATGCAATGGCGCGATCTTGGCTCACCGCAACTTCCGCCTCCTGGGTTCAAGCAATTCTCCTGCCTCAGCCTCCCGAGTAGCTGGGACTACAGGCACGCGCCACCATGCCCAGCTAATTTTTGTATTTTTAGTAGAGACGGGGTTTCACCAAGTTTGATCTCTTGACCTTGTGATCCACCTGCCTCGGCCTCCCAAAGTGCTGGGATTATAGGCGTGAGCCACCATGCCCAGCCAGCTGTCATTTTCTTAATTAAGTCTACTTTATCAAGTTTTCCCTACATTTATTTAAATTTATTTATCCTAAAATTAAAATAATTGAAATCCAAATTTAAGTTTTAGTATACTAATTGAAAAATTAAAGGTCTGAGTGTTTATTACTAAGACCTATGCATTTGTGAGTCTTACAAAAATCAACAGTAATTTAATGTATGCCAGAACAGAAGTCAACATTCTTTAGAGGAAGTTAACAGATTTCAGAGTCTCTACAAAATACAATTCACAATGCCTGGTATTCAAACAGAAATTACTAGACATTCTCTAAAGATAAAAAAGTGAATAATCCAGATGTTGAATCAGCAGACAAAGACATTAAAACAGCTTTTATAAATATGTTAAAGAAGTTATAGGAAATTATGGAGAATGTTAACAAAAAAAAAAAAAGAAAGAAAGAAAAGCAAAAAGACTGAAGGAAACCCCAGAAATAAAAAAGTACAATTTCCTTTCTTCCTTCTTTCTTTCTTCTTTCTTCCTTTCTTTCTTTTCTTTCCTTCCTTCCTCCCTTCCTCCCTCCCTCTCTATTTCTTTCTTTTTCTTTTCTTCTTTTTTTTCTGAGGAGTCTCACTCTCTCACTTAGGCTGGAGTGCAGTGGTACTATGTTGGCTCACTGCAACCTCTGCCTCCAGGGTTCAAGCGATTCTAAAGCCTCAGCCTCCCAAGTAGCTGGAATTACAGGTGTGTACCACCACATCCGGCTAATTTTTGTAATTTTAGTAGAGATGGGGTTTCATGATGATGGCCAGGCTGGTCTTGAACTCCTGACCTCAAGTGATCTACCTGCTTTGGCCTCCCAAAATGCTGGGACTACAGGTGTGAGCCACTGTGCCTGGCCAAAAGTATAATTGCTTACATAGAAAATGCTGATAAGTTTGAAGCAAAGTGGGCACAGCAGAAGAAAGGATAAGGGACCTCAAAGATAGATCAATTGAAATGATTCAAATTAAAGCACAGAGAGGAAAATGAACGGAAAGAAACACATCAAACATGCAGACACAACAGAGCAGCCACGTATGTGGCCGGCATCACCTCGTCTCATAGGTGCGTAAACTGGAGACCCAGGAGGATGGGGGATACAAGGGGCAGAGGAAATAGCCAAAGACACATTGGACAGAATCTTCCCAAATCTGATAAAAGATTCAACCTCACAGTTCCTACAAGCTAAACGAACCTCCAACAGGAAAAGAGAAAAAAAAGAAACGGACAACAACGGAAACACTATGAAACCCCAGGACGAAGAGCAAATCCAAAAGCAGTCAGAGAAAAATGAAACCCTATATTCAGGGAACAGCAATGAGAATGACGATGACTTTTCATCACAAACAGTGGATGTGAGGAGCTAAAATGATGTTTCTACTAGAATTCTATATTCACTGAAAATACCACACAACTATAAAGGTTGAATAAGTATATTTTTGGATAAACAAAAGCTAAGGAAATAATTTGCCATCAGTCCGTTATACTAGAAAGGCTAAGTGATTTAAAAAGAATGAAGAGTGGTGGAAATGATACCTATTGGGCAAATATAAATACTATTTTTTGCCAGTTTTCTTAATGAGGATCTACTGAATAAATAAAACAAATGGGCATTTGATAAAACACATCGAAGTGTATGAGATTCCACTAAAACAGTGGGTAGAAGAAACAGAGTATTTGAGTGTGTGTGAACACAGAACCTGTCAGAGTCTGCTGAGCGTACCCAAAACAATGCTTACAGGGCCATTTATAGCATTAGATGGACATAGCAAAGAACAAGAGAAGTGAAAATTGATTATATTTTCTCCTTGGGATGTTAGAAGAAAAGGAAAGTAAATCTAAGAAAATAGAAGAAAATAATAAAAATATGAGAAAAAAAATCAATAAAATAGAAACCAGAGAGGCAATAGAAGAAATAAACAAAGCTGAAAGTTGATCCCTTGAAAAGTTAATAAAATTGATATGCCCCCAGAGACTCAAAAAATGTGAGAAGGCACAAATTACTAATTTCAGGAAGGAAGAAGGAAATATTCCTACAGATCCTCCAGACATGAAAAAGAATTAACATATGTTATGTCCGTTTTTAAACGTGTGCACAGCACATTCGGCGTGCTCAAAACCAAACTCATGCTATCCTCATTTTCTGTCGTATTAGCCCTATGCCCTGATATTGTTTTTATCCTTTATCGTCCTTGTCTTATATTCACACATACGTTGATTTCCTTCTACATTCTTGTACCGTAAGAGCTACAAATACCCCCATGGTGCTGTGTTTGGTAATAGTCACTACAGGACACAGCGAAGACCAACATTCACAGAGTCTGGTTTACACAGACATCTAGTTCCTGTTAAGATGGCGAAGTTACACAGGCTTCTGGCTCCGTCCCTCACAATAAACCCTGGAAATCCACAGCACTGAGGGGGCAGCATGCATCCCAGCGTGGCAGCCAGCATATGAGCGGCCACGGCGTGCCACCCCCTTCCCATTCAGAAGTAGCGTTCATGTCTGTATGCTGGAGGCTGCCTTGGCCACCCCACGTGCTCTCCTTACGGGAGCTGTAGGAGATGTGATATAAGCAAACACTTGAAATGAGCTTGCACCTGCGGCTTTTGCTGTCTGGCAGATGGGGACTTCTCTGCCACCGTGTGAATAAGCCTGGGCTGGCCTACTGGGGACACATCGTCCACCAACCAGCAGCACCCAGTTAATCTTCGAGGTAAGCCACCCTGGACCCTGGAGAGACGCCGGCGGACCCCCTAGATGAGCCCACTCAAGTTGCCAGTCTGTGAAATCATGAGTAAGTTGGAGGCGCTTTGTTATACAACAATATGTAACTGAAAAATCCATTCAAAAATAATTTGACAATCAGAGAGAAAACTCTGGGGATATTAAAGTCTCTCTTGAACCGCAGTATGTGGGAAGGTGGGTGCTTGCAGCATGCCTTTAAAAAACTACCAAGTAAATAAATATATTACAATTAACTTCTCAATGTTTGCCAGTGGAAGTCACATTTTAACGGCCAGTTTGACATGATTGTGTCATAGAGTGACAGAACAGCCTTACCAACAGAACTAGGAATTATATTCAGATGCCTGTGAAGGAACCCAAATGAAAATGGCTTACCTATATAAGCCAATCTGGAGGTGTGAAGCCCAGGCAAGTCTCTCAACCACATGAAGTCGTCAGAGAACCAAGCCGCTTCTGCCTTTCTGTCCTACGACCCTGGAGCATGGGTTTCACGGTCAAGGGCACTGCGGTCCAAGATGGCTGCTGGAGTACCAGCCATTATATCTGTATTCCAGGCAGTGGGAAGGTGGTGAGGCCTCAGGGGTACACCTTCCGGCGGGGGAGCTCTCCTTCTTACCGCCGCCTTCTATTTGTACTGATGCAGCACTCTTTATTTTCTATCCTAATCTCCTGTGTATTTTCTACATAAACAAGTGAAGTCTTTCCTTTGGGTATTTGCTGGTTACTGTTCCTCTGGTCTTCCTTTTGGTAAGTTTTTGCCTTCTTGTTACACACATACACACGCTCACACATGGGAATGCACAGGTACACATTTGGGAACTGGGTTCTAAAACACGATATCTTCGGCTCCAAGAGCAGAGAAATTAAACTTTTTCCCTTAAAAATGAGAAAGTAAGTCAGGGCTGTGAGACCCACAGGGTCCTGTTTCCTCCAGCCTAGGGAATGTCCCGGTGGTGGTCAGCGCCTGTGAGGATGGGCTGGTCCCACTGAAAGGCGGATGCCCGGGGCTGCCAGTGGCACAGCAGGGCTGACGGGGGCAGCAGGGCCCTGGGCTTCCCCTCGGCCCCAGCAGAGACCAGTGCCTCCAGGTCTGATCCGCTGGAGTTCCCGTCTCCCTCCTGTCTATCAGCAAGGACCCCTCACACATGGCCCTGCCGGCACCTGGCCCTTCCTCTCCCGTCCAGGCACATGGCTCTCGGCATCTCACGCTGGTGTCCTAATTGCCGACCCCTCGCCTGCCCCTGGTGGGGCGTGGGCGCACCTGCCTAGCACTGGCAGTTCTCTGTGGCTTTATCAGCTAAAGGGTGCTCACAGGCAGTGAACGTCTGGAAAATGAAGCGGATGTTGTCTGGGGTCTTTGTGTGGCTTTGCTTGGGGCTGGCAGACCTGAGCGTGGACCGGAGACCTGCTGTTTCAGTCATTCCATACTCACCAGCCCCTCCTCCGGACATGTGCCCTGCAGCGGCTGGGCAGCACTGTCAGCCTCAGTTTCCCTTTCTGTGCTGTGCAGGTTGTCAGTAGGCCCATCTGAGAGGTCTGCTCTGAGGATGACCAGAGCTACCCACGTGGAACCCAGCGCACAGAGGCTGCACGTGACACACGCTGCTTACCGTGACGATCACCCCGGCGGATCCGCCCCGGCAAGCGCGTGAAGCCCCTGTCCATGCGCCTGAAGATCGTGCGGTCCCCAGAGCAAGTCTCCACCAGCCGGAGGGCCCCGTTTCCTTCCAGCGACCTGGTGTCCTCACAAGCACCCTTCCTGCGGGGGACACCTTCTCCTTGGGCCTGCTCGTCTTTCTCTGCTGTGGTGGCCAGCAGCTCCCCATCCTGAGGCCGCTGGTTTCCTCTCCCTCCCTTCCCTCGGGGCCCCTGCCTCTCTGAGCCACGCTGACTCGCCAGTCCCCTCACTCTGCCGCTGGCTGGCGGGCCTGCGTGGAATGCTTTGCACTGATGCTCCATCACTGTGTCCTAGTTACGGTTTTCATCTTGTTGGTGGAGATCAAAGACCACATGGGCATCTAGTGGAACTACAGAGCTTTTCCAGAAAAATCTATGTCACTTCAGAGAGTTTCCAGCCTGGCGGGATGTGTGCGTGAGCCCCAGCTACTACAGAGCTGTTCCAGAAAAATCTACGTCACTTCAGAGAGTCTCTGGCCTGGCGGGATGTGTGCGTGAGCCCCGGCTGAGGGACCTCTGACCCGTGATGTCTGAGCCCGTGCTCTGGGTCAGTCCAAGGCCAGGGACCCGGCATCAGGACTGTGTTCCTGTGGATGAGGAAAAACAGCTCTGGGGATAGTCTTGGGCCACATGGCTGCTCACATGCCAACATGTCATGTCGCCCAGGGTGGGGTCCGGTCGTTACCACGGATTGGTCTTGGGCCTTTGTGGAGGAGCCTTGCATGCACCTGCTCAGGCCTGTGTCTGATTCCACATCGCACGCTCTGTGGGAAGAGCCCAGCCAGCCACGCACAGGCTCCCGCCTTGAAATTCCTGGGCCTTCCGAAGGAGAGGGGAGGACCCAGCACTGGGAGGGTAGAGCCCCGTGTTCTCCTCTGCAGGTCTCCTGTGTACACTGGAAGGCGGGCCCATGTTGCGTGAACAATCATCTCTGACTTCAGGGGGCAAATGAGGTGCCCGCCAGGCTTGCCCAGGCAGCGGGTCCTGCACTCACCTTTGCCCTCCATTGCTGAGTCGGACTTCTGACTGTGAATGTTCTCCCCAAGCCTGAGCCAGTGGAACAGGTGTTTAACTCGTGGGAATGCAGAGGCAGCAGCGCTCGTTACGGCGACAGCCGCGTGGACCTCCTTTCTGGGAGTGGGTGGGGAAGGAGCGAAGGGTGGGACATGGGAAGACCTCGGGGTGCCTCCCCTAGGCTCTTCCCAGTCCAGTCTGTCCCCAAAGATACCCTTGTCATTCCCAAAGCATAGGCAGGCCTGGGGCAGCTGCAGTTCTCCAAGCTCACCTGGAGTGGACCCTCGGAGGGGTCCTTAGTCGCTCAGCCCAGTTAGGTGGCCTGGCCCCACTGTGCCTCTGAGGTCCTGGCAGAGGACAGACCTCACTGTGCTCCCAGCCGGGCTGGCAGGGTTAATGTGTGACCCGGGCCACTGGCTCATCTTAGGGCCAGTGGCTTCCAGCATGTAGGATGGGGACCCTGTGGGGTCTTTGCAGGATTCGGATGGGTTTTCCTCTGTTGAGTTGTAAATAAATGCATTTAAAGCAATTGCCAGGGTCCCAGCCCAGAATCTGGGCTGATAAAGAACGGTGATTAGGGCCCATGTGAGGTCCCTACTCCAGGTGTTCGGACCGGGAGGAAGGTGTCTCCCAGCCCTCCCATTCCCCAACCCTTTCTCCCCGCCCTGCCTCCCCATCCCATAGAAGGCTGCCTCCGCCTGCACTGGTGGCGTGTCCAGCTGTCGGTGTCTGGTGTCGCTACAGAGGGAGAAGCGTCTTTAGCTCCTGGTTCCTCCCAGCGCCCCGTCTGGCTTTGCTCCTGTTTCTCTAGGCCCAGAAGATGACTGTGGGGTGGCAACAAGAGAACTGCCGGGGTCAGAGCTCGGAACGCTGAGTCTGCTTTGCAAGGTTGGCCCCAGGCCTCTGTGCCCCTGTCCAGCTGGGGCTCAGCCTGGTACTGCCCAGAGACCTCTGGCCTGGCTGTGGCCCCGGGGCCCCAGCTCTTCCTAGAGATGGAGGAGGATGAGCCTGGGAGTGGGGACAGGAAGGCTGGGCCCCTGCTGGGGAGCGTCGGCCCCATGAACAAGTCGGTCCTGATGTTCGAGGGGGCACGTCCTGGGATGAGAAGGTAGTGAGTGAGGAGGTCCACGGTGTGCTCTCGGGGGTGGGACAAGAATCTGCACATGGGGCAGTGGGGCTCACGTGACACTGGGAGCATCGCACAACCTCACTTTAACAGCCGGGCTTCACCATGTCATGGCACGTGGAGCTCCGTGTCTTCGCACTGCAGAGGGACGTCCACGTGTGGCCGGGCTGCTCAGCACTTCTCACTCACTGGGTGAGGTCACGCGGGTCGTTTGTGCTTTTTGGCTATTGTAAATCATGCCGCGAGGAACATTTGTGTACAAGTGAGAGAAGCCATGTGTGGTCATACGGTTTGGCTGCCTCCCCACCCACAACCCATCTTGAGTGGTCATTCCCACCATCCCCACGTGTCCGGGGAGGGACCCGGCGGGAGGTAATGGAACCATGGGGGCAGTCGTCCTCATGCTGTTCTCGTGAGATCTTAGGTTTCACAAGGGGCTTTTCCCTTTTCCTCGGCACTTCTTGATGCCACCATGTGAAGGAGGACGTGTTTGCTTCCCTTTCTGCCATGACGGTAAGTTTCCTGAGGACTCCCCAGCCTGCTTCCTTTATAAATTACCCAGTCGCGGGCATGCCTTTATTAGCAGCGCGGGAACAGACTAATACCCTTGTACGACAGCGTTTACATGTGGTGTCCAGAACAGATAGCTCCACGGAGACAGCCCACGGGCAGCAGTGGCCGGGTGGGGAACAGGGGAATGAGGCGTGACTGCGGACGGGCACGGGGCGAGGAAATGTTCTGGGGTGGATCACAGTGATGCTTGTGTAACAGAATTGCACTGCACGCTTTAAGTGCCTGAATTTCATGTGAGGGAGTTACATCTTAAAACTGTTTTAAATATCTGTCTTGTCCCTTTCAGACCATGCCATTGAGAAATCCGAGGGCACTGCGGTGTGTGTTGGGTCTGCATGGGCACCACTGTTCTACTTCTGGGGAGGGGATGGGCTTTGGTTGAGGCCTGTCTGTGTCATCTGAAGCGGTGGAGCGGGGCCAGTGTTTTCAGAGGTGATGTCTACTGTAAATAAGCAGCTGGCCTTTGGCATGTGGGCATGGCTGGCGACCTGCGTGCGGTGTTTGAAAAGATGCCTTGATGGTCCTTGACCCCCGGGAGCTGGGCGGGGGAAGGCCAAGAAGGACCAGGGTGTGAGGCCCTCACTGGCAGCTCTTGAAAACAGAGCGGGTACTCCCTGGCGGGGCCCGCAGCCACATCTGCGGGGGGCACTGGGAAGCCTGCTTCGCTGCTCCCTTCGAGCTGGAAGCCCAGGTGGGCTGGTGGGAAGGCCTGGGGCATGGGACAGCGTTCCTCACGAGACGCCTCGATGCCTCTGGTGTGAGCTGCGGTCACACACACGTGCGTGGGAAACTGAGACCCCCCCGCAGCCTTCCTGTCCCTCGAGACCCCGTTCTCCCCCGCCGGACAGATGGGTCCTTAGTGGGAAGGGCCAGCTTGGGCACAGGGGCTCAGCAGAGGGAGGCCTGGCTCCTCCCACCTCGGCTGGATGATCACCTGGCTCCCTGGGGCAAGGAGACCTTGTTCTATGAGGCGCCCTCTCTTTTCTTTCTTCTGTCTGCGTTCCTCTTCCGTTCCGGAAACAAAAATTAGAGGTTCCCACAACCTCTGAATCAGCAACGCCCGTGGAGGTTCCGGGCCTGTCCGTGGCTGGAGTCGCACGGGGTTTGCCTCAGTGGGCCTGGGTTTACTGGGGGAGACTGGGGCCTCACGACTTCCTCTAAGCCACCCCTTCACCTGGTTAAAGGTGATGCACCAATGTCGACTTGGACCCCTCAGGGCGGCACCACGTCCACCTGCACATGCCATGGCCACAGCGACACGGACGGGGCCTTTCAGCTCGTGAGAGGAGACCGCTCCTCATGCGACGGTTTTCCACTGATTAAATCTCATATTTCAGGCAACCCATTGGGTGGAGCTTGGAGAGCTGCTATTAAACTGCTAGTCTCCTTCCAGAAAAGGGACTTGTGCGTTTAAACAGGAGATCTATGACTTCCAGAGTGTGTTTTACTCCGAGTATTTCACTTACACAGCAGAATATTAGATGATGGCTCGTGCGGTTAGGGTGTAGCGTGCGTCACCCACGTTCCGGGGAACGAACACAGCAGCGCTGGGCGTGCGCAGAGGGCTTGCTGCACGGGAGGTGCGCCCGGCTTGTCCCTGCGCTGGACTCCAAGGACGCTTTCAAACTGAGCCTTTTCCACGCCGACCCCAGAACATAAAGACGATGTGTACAGAGCACAAGCTGTTTTCATCACATATGCACATATTTGGCAAAAAGGGATGTCAGACAAATTAGGTTTTCTCTTCCTTGAGTCCCTTTCTCTGGGAAGATTGTTTACAGTACTTTTAAAATTCCTCTCTCTGCTATTCCTCCAAAGGCAATGGAAAGCAATTCCAAGAACACAGCAGAAAATCAGCTTTTAATCAAGAAAGAAAAGTCTGTGGGAAATAGATGTGCTGCTCGGCCCCCGAGATCCGCGGCTGTGGGACGCCCGCTGCCAGTGCGCAGGTGCCAGGCTCCCCTTCTCCCTGCCACTTCCTGCCGAGGCTTGGCTGGGGCCTTGGAAATTCTGTCATCTCTGGTAAAGTCCACGCCTGGTCACTGGGGGGGGGGGAGCAGGAGGCTGCTGTGGCAGGTGGGGGCCAGGCCGACCTCCAGACCCTCACTCAGGTGTCTCCTTAGCTCGAGCGGGCGGGGACTGGGTTCAAGGGACACAGCGACCAGTGTGGATGGTGTCGCAAACTCTGTTTTTTAGGCGTGGCTTCTCAGTGCTTTCCTCTTTATCCATATTTCCAGAGGCCACATTTCAGTTGAGGAGATTAAAACCGTGACAAAGTGGCAGAGTTGGCATACCGTGGGGCGTTCTTTACCTTTCCCCTTGGGGTGGACTGGATTGCCCTTTCCCATGGCCCTCTCCTCCTTGCTCCTCCCATGAGGGTGAGTGTGGCCTGATGCTGTGACCTGCTGGGGCAGGTGGATGTAGGAGAAGTGTCACCTGGAATCTCAGAGACCAGGCCTCAAGGTGACCAGTGGCTTCCACATCACCACCTTGTAACCAGCTGAGACACCTGACACAGCCATGCTGTGAGGGGGCCAAGTAGGCCTCAGGAGAGGACGCTCAGTAGGAGTGGAGAGTGATGTGGGGACACAGGGGGAGGTGACAGTGATGTGGGGACACAGGGGAGGTGAGAGTGATGTGGGGACA
>NW_016107881.1:1080865-1132618 GCF_001604975.1 Cebus imitator | reverse complement strand
AATCGTTCTACTATAAGGACACATGCACACGAATGTTCATTGCAGCACTGTTTACAATAGCAAAGACCTGGAACCAACCCAAATGCCCATCGATGATAGACTGGACAGGGAAAGTGTGGCACATATACATCATGTAATAGTATGCAGCCATCAAGAATGTGAGTTTGTGTCCTTTGTAGGGACATGGATGAACCTGGAAACCATCATGCTCAGCAAACTGACACAAGAACAGAAAATCAAACACTGCATGTTCTCACTCATGGCAGGTGTTGAACAATGAGAACACATGGGCAGAGGGAGGGGAGCACTACACACTGGGATGTGTTGGGGGGAAATAGGGGAGGGTCATTGCAGGGTGGGGAGTTGGGGAGAGATAGCATGGGGAGAAATGCCAGATATAGGTGGTGGGGAGGAAGGCAGCAAATCACACTGCCATGTGTGTACCTATGCAACAATCTTGCATGTTCTTCACATGTACCCCCAAATATAAAATGCAATAAAATAAAAAAAGAAATTAAAAAAAAAAGAAAGTTATTTTCTTTAATGATGTTGAATATTGGCCCCCACTCTCTTCTGGCTTGTAGGGTTTCTGCTGAGAGATCTGCTGTGAGTCTGATGGCTTCCCTTTGTGGGTAACCTGACCTTTCTCGCTGGCTGCCCTTAGCATTTTTTCTTCATTTCAACCCTCATGAATCTGATGATTATGTGCCTTAGGGTTGCTCTTCTTGAGGAATATCTTTGTGGTGTTCCCTGTATTTCCTGGACTTAAATATTGGCCTGCCTTGCTAGGTTGGGGAAGTTTTCCTGGATCATATCCTGAAGAGTATTTTCCAGCTTGGATTCATTCTCTTCATCACATTCAGGTACACCTATCAAACGTAGATTAGGTCTTTTCACATAGTCCCACATTTCTTGGAGATTTTGTTCATTCCTTTTTACCCTTTTTTCTCTATTCTTGCCTTCTCATTTTATTTCATTGACTTGATCTTCGACCTCTGATGTCCTTTCTTCTTCTTGGTCAATTTGGCCGTTGAAACTTTTGCATGCTTCACAAAGTTCTCGTGTTGTGTTTTTCAGCTCCATCAGTTCACTTATATTCCTCTCTGTGTTGTCCATTCTCATTAGCATTTCGTCAAATCTTTTTTCAACGTTCTTAGTTTCTTTGCATTGGGTTAGAACATGTTCTTTTAGCTCACAGAAGTTTCTTATTACCCACCTTCTGAAGTCTGATTCTGTCATTTCATCACATTCATTCTCCATCCAGCCTTGTTCCCTTGCTGGTGAGGAGTTGTGATCCCTTGTAGTAGGAGAGGTGTTCTGGTTTCGGGTGTTTTCATCCTTTTTGTGCTGGTTTCTTCTCATCTTTGTGGATTTATCCACCTGTTGTCTTTGTAGTTGCTGACTTTCTGATTGGGTCTCTGAGTGAACTTCCAGTTTGTGGATGTTGAAGTTATTTCTGTTCTTAGTTTTCCTTCCAACAGTCTGGTCCCTCTGCTGTAGGACTTCTGAGGTCCACTCCAGGCCCTGCTTGCCTGGGGATTACCTGCAGCAGCTGCAGAACCGTAAGAGTTGCTACCAGTTTCTTCTGCTGCTATCTGTCCCAGAAGGATACCCGCCAAATGTCAGTCTGTTCTCTCCTTTATGAGGTGACTCTTTGGATATACAGGGGTCAGGGAGCTGCTTGAGGAGACAGTCTTTCCTTTATTGGAGCTCAAGTGCTAAGCTGTGAGTTCTGTTGTTCATTCAGAGTTGCTGGGCAGCTACGTTTAGGTCTGCTGCAGCAGAACTCATAAACTCCCTTTTTTTCCTTTTCCCAGGTGCTCTGTCCTAGGGAGTTAGGGCTTTATTTGTAAGTTTCCATTGTGCTGCTGCCTTTTTTTTTTTTTTCAGGCCTGCCCTGCCCAGCAAGGAGGCATCCTAGTTACTGTCTGCCTGCAGAGGCTTTGCTGAGCTGCTGTGGGCTCTGCCCAGCGGCTGTGTGATCTTCCCTGCAGTCCTGTTTATATGGTTGTAGTCAGAACTGCCTTGGCAATTGTGGCCCGCTTCTGTAATGGGTGACTCTCTCTGTAGTGGTGGGTTGCTTTGGCAACGGTAGGCTGCCTCAGCTATGGCGGACTGCCTCCATAGTGGTGGAGTGTCTCAGTAATGGTGGACACCCCTCCCCGACAGAGCTAGACCGTCCTGGGTTCAGCTGTGCTTGCTGTGAAACTCTCAACCCAGAGCGTTTTCAATTACTGTTTTTTTTGCGGGAGGAGGAGTCGGACCAGCTGAGCCTGATCACCTGGCTCCCTGACTCAGAGTCTTTCTTTTTCTTTTTTAGTTGAATGGTAGACCTCTCCCAGGTGTTCCAGTAGCCTGTTGAAAAGGTGCAGGGATCTGTGTGTTTTCCCATGTGGTGACTCACTGCGCTGGCTGAAACAGTGGTGCTGAGATTCCTGGCGGTTGTTTTGCCCAGTAATCTCCTGGGCAGGTTCCCTATTTCTGTCCCCTTTTAAATCAGATGAATGGGCGATCTGCCTTCCCTGGGCTCCAATCACCAGCCAAGAGGGCACCCAGATCAGTGTATTTCGTACAGAGAACTTCCGCTCCAGGACGCTGGCAAGCCGCGTGGGCCAAAACAGCCGTGCTGGCCACCCATGGGGCTCCTCTGCCTGGGAATCTCCTGCTCTGTGGGCAATAAAAATCCGTCTGGAAATGCCGCGTCCACTCACCCTCTGCGCTTTCACTGGGAGCTGCAATCCTGAGCTGTTCTTAGTCGGCTATCTTCCTGCTGATCCTCCAATTAATCAGATTTCTTTTTCTTATAGAGCTGTTTGAGCTCCTTATGTATTTTGGTTGTTAATCACTTGTCAGATGGGTAGTTTGAAAATACTTTCTCCCATTCCATAAATTGTCTCTTCACCTTGTTGATTGTTTCCTTTGCTGTGCAGAAGAAAAACACTTTTAACTTCATGTGATCCCATTTGTCCATTTTTACTTTGGTTGCCTGGGCTTGTGGGGTATTGCTCAAGAAACTTTTGCTCAAATCAATGTCCTGGAGATTTTCTCCAATGTTTTCTTGTAGTAGTTTCATAGTTTAAGTTCTTATATTTAAGTTTTTAGTACATTTGTGGTTTGATTTTTGTATATGGTAAGAGACAGGGGTTAGTTTCATTCTTCTGCATGTGGATATCCAGTTTTTCCAGCACCATTTATTCAGGACATTGTCTTTTCCCCAGTGTGTGTTCTTGGCACCTTTGTCAAAACTGAGTTCACTGTAGGTGTGTGGCTTTGTTTCTGGGCTCTCCATTCTGTTCCACTGGTCTATGTGTTTATTTTTTGCCAGTCCCATACTGTTTTGGTACTATAGCTCTGTAGTATAATTAAAGTCAGGTAATGTGATTCCTCCAATTTTGTTCTTTTTGCTTAGGATAGCGTGGAGTATTCTGGGACTTGTGTGGTTCCATGTACATTGTAGGATTGTTTTTTTCTATTTCTGTGAAGAATATCATTGGTATTTTGATATGGATTACATTGTATATATAGATTACTTTGGGTAGTATGGACATTTTAACAATATTGATTCTTCAGTCCGTGAACATAGGATATCTTTTTATTTTTTGTGTTCTCTTCAATTTTTTTCATCAGTGTTTCAGAGTTTTCATTATAGAGCTCTTTCACTTCTTTGGTTAATTCCTAGGTATTTAATTTTATTTGTGGCTATTGTAAATGAGAATGTTTTTTAAATTTTATTTTTTCAGATTTTTTTTTACTGTTGGCATGTAGAAATGCTACTGGTTTTTGTATGTTGATTTTGTATCCTGCAACTTTACTGAATTTGTTTTTCAGTTCTAATTGTTTTTTTCAGTGGACTCTAGGTTTTTCCCAAATATAAGATAATCTCATCTGCAAACAAGGATAATTTGATTTCTTCTTTTTCCAATTTGGATGCTCTCTATTTTTTTCTCTTGTCTGATTGCTGTAGCTGGGGTGTAGAATAGGATGTCTATTCCAGTAGGATGTAGAATAACAGTGATAAAAGTGGAAGTGGGCATCTTTTTTGTGTTCCTGATCTTAGAGAAAATGTTTTCAATTTTTCCCCATCCAGTATAATAGTAGCTGCAGGTCTGTTGTATATGGCTCTTATGTTGAGGTATGTTCCTACACCCAGTTTTTGAGGGGTTTTATCAGGAAGAGGTGGTGAATTTTTCCATCTGATTTTTCAGCATCAAATGAAATGATCGTACAGTTTTTATTCTTCATTCTTTTGATATGACAGATTACATTGACTGATTTGCATATGTTGAACCATCTTTGTATCCCTGGGATAAATCCTACTTTGTCATGATGAATGGCATTTTTAATGCATTGCCGAATTCTGTTTGCTAGTATATTGTTGAGGATTTTTTCATCAATATTCATCAGAGATACTGGCCTGTAGTTTTTTTTCTTTGATTTGTCCTACTCTGGTTTTGATATCAGGGTAATTCTGGCTTCATAGAATTAGTTTGGAAGTGTTCCCTCTTCTTCTATTTTTTGGATAGTTTGAGTAGGACTGCCATTAGTTCTTCCTTAAATGTTTGCTAGAAATCAGCAGTGAAACCATCAGGTCCTGAGCTTTTCTTTGCTGGGAGACTTTTTATTATGCTTTCAATCTTTTTACTTGTTGTTGTTCTGTTCAGGTTTTGGATTTCTTCCTGGTTCAATTTAGTAGGTTGTATGTGTCTAGAAATTTGTCCAGGTCCTCTATATTTTATAAATTATTAGCAAATATTGCTCACAGTAGCCGGTAGTGGTCCTTTGAATTTCTGTGTTATCAGCCATAATGTCACTTTTTTTTTCATCTCTGATTTTATTTATTTGGATCTCTCTTTTTTTTCCTCAGTCTGGCTAAAGGTTTGTCAATTTTGTTTAACTTTTCAAAAAACCAACTTTTTGTTTCATTGATCTCTTGTATTAAAAAAAATCCAACTTTATTTATTTCTGATCTAATATTTCTTTTCTTCTACTAATTTTGGGCTTGTTTTGCACTTGCTTTTCTATTTCTTTAAGATGCATCATTAGGTGATTTAAGTTTCTCTTCTTTTTTGATGTAGGCACTTATAACTATAAGCTTTCTTCTTAGTTTGTCATGATGGATGATCTATTAAATGCATTGCTGAATTCTGTTTGCTAGTATATTGTTGAGGATTTTTTTCATCAATATTTACCAGAGATATTGGCCTGGAGTTAACTTTTTGTTGTATCCCATAGGTTTTGGTATGTGTGTTTCCATTATCATTTGCCTCAAGAAATTTTAAAATTTCCTTCTTAATTTCTTCATTGGCCTACTTGTCATTCAGAAGCATATTGCTTAATTCCCATGTATTTGTATAATTCCAAAGTTCTTTTTATTAATTCTAGTTTTCCATTGTGGTCAGAGAAGATGCTTGATATTATTTCAGTTTTTGAATGTTTAAAGACGTGTTTTGTGACCTAACGTATAGTCTATCCTTGAGAATGATCCATGTGCTGAGAAAAGGAATGTGTATTCTGTGGATGAAATGTTCTGTAAATTTCTACTAGATTCATTTGGTCTATAGTGCAGATTAAGTCTGATGTTTCTTTGTTGATTTTCTTTCTGGAAGATCTGTCCAATGCTGAAAGCAGAGTGTTGAAGCTTCCAGCTATTATTTTACTGGGGTCAATCTTTCTCTTTAGCCCTAAAAATATTTACTTTATATATTTGGGTGCTCCAGTGTTGGTTGCATGTATGTTTAACATTGTTATATCCTGTTGATGGATTGACCCCTTTGTTACTATATAGTGACTTTCTTTGTCTCTTCTTATACTTTTTATGTCAAAATCTATTTTGTTTGATATACATATAGCTACTTCTGCTATTTTTTGGTGTCTGTTGGCATGGAATATCTTTTTAAGTTTTCTTATCTTTAGTCAATATGTGCCTTTGTAGGTGAAGTGTGTTTCTTGTATGCAATAGATAAATTGGTCATGTTTTTAAAATCCACTTTATGTCTTTGATTGGAGAGTTAGTACATTTACATTCAATGTTACTATTGGTAAGTAAGAACTTACTCCTGCCATTTTGTTATTTATTTTGTGGTTATTTTGTGGTCTTTCTTTCCTTCCTATCTTCCTTTTAATGAACATGATTTTCTCTGGTGATATGATTTAGTTTTTTGTTGTTCATTTTTTTTTTACCCATTATATGTTTTTTGGTTTGAGGTTACCACTAGGCTTGCAAATACTACGTTATAACTCATTATTTTAAGCTGATAAACAGCTTAACATTGTTTGCATAAACAAGCAAACAAGCAAAATGAAAACCAATAAAAACTACACCTTGGCTTCCACTGCTTTTTAACTATTTTTGGTTTTCACTTTTTTTTTTTTCCCCCTAAAGATCACTTTGTTTTATTTCATTATACTAGTTTCTTTTTTTTTAAACCTTTATTTTAAATTCAGGGGTACATGTGCATGTTTGTTATACAAACTTGTGTCATGGGAGTTTGATGTACAGGTGATTTTGTCACCCAGGTACTAAGCCTAGTACCCAATAGTTATTTTTTCTGATCCTCTCCCTCCTCCCATATACCACTCACAAGTAGGCCCTAGTGTCTTTGTTCCCTTGTATCTAAGTGTACTCAATGTTCAGCTCCAACTTATATTATATGTGAGAACATGCAGTATTTGATTTTCTGTTTCTGTGTTAGTTTGCTAAGGACAATGGTCTCCAGCTCCATCCAGGTTCCTGCAAAAGACATGATGTCATTCTTTTTTTTTTTTTTTTTTTTTTATAGCTGTGTAGTATTCCATAGTATATATGTACAACATTTTCTTTATCTGACCTGTCATTGATCAGCATTTAGGTTAGTTCCATGTCTTTGCTATTGTGAATAGTGCTGCAGTGAACTTTCACATGCATGTTTTTATGGTAGAATGATTTATATTCCTTCAGGTTTATACCCAGTAATTGGATTGCTCAGCCAAATGGTAGTTCTGTTTTTAGCTCTTTGAGGAATTCCCACCCAACTTTCCACACTGGTTGAACTAACAAGTGTTTCCACCAACAAGTGTTTCCTTTTCCCTACCACTTTGCCAGCACCTGTTATTTTTTGTCTTTTTAGTAATAGCCATTCTGAGTGGTGTGAGAAGGTATTACACTGTGGCGTTGATTTGCATTTCTCTAATGATCAGTGATATTGATCCCTTTTCATATGTTTGTTAGTCACATGTATATCTTCTTTTGAAAAGTGTCTGTTCATGTTTTGCCCATTTTTTAATGAGGTTGTTTGTTTTTTTGTCTTGTAAATTTGTTCAAGTTCCTTATAGATGATGGACATTAGATTTTTGTCAGATGCATAGTTTGCAAATTTTCTCCCAATCTGTAAGTTGTCTTTTTATTCTTTTGATAATTTCTTACACTGTGCAGAAGCTGTTTAGTTTAATTAGATTCCATTTGTCAAGATTTGCTTTTGTTGCAATTGCATTTGGTGTCTTTATCATGAAATGTTTGCCAGTTCCTGTGTCCAGAATGGTATTGCCTAGGTTGTCTTCCAGGACTTTTATCATTTGGAGTTTTACATTTAAGTCTTTAATCTATCTTGAGTTGATTTTTGTATACAGTGTAAAGAAGGGATCTGGTTTCAATTTTCTGCATGTGGCTAGCCGATAATTCCAGTACCATTTATTAAATAGTGAGTTTTTTTCACATTGCTTGTTTTTGTTAGCTTTGTCAAAGATCAGATGTTTGTAGGTGTGTGGCATTCTTTTTGCACTATCTAGGTCTTGATGAGTTGTTGTAGTTATTATTTTTGACTGGTTCATTGTTTAGTCTTTCAACCTAGAATAAGAGTAGTTTACGTACTATAGGTACAGTGTTATAATGTTCGGTGTTTTTCTGTGTACTTAGTATTACCAGTGAGTTTTGTACCTTCAGATGTTTACTTATTGCTCATTAACATTATTTTCTTTCTGATTGAAGTACTTTCTTATAGCATTTCTTGCAGGACTGGTCTAGTGTTGATGAAATCTCTCACCTTTTGTTTGTCTGGAAAAGTTTTTATTTCTCCTTCATGTTTGAGTAATATTTTTGCTAAGTATGTTGTTATACGGTGATATGGGTTGGCTTTGTGTCCCCACCCAAGTCTTATCTCAAATTGTAATCCCCAGGTGTTGAGGAAGAGACCCAAGTGTTGAGGAAGAAGTGGGAGGTGATTGGATCATGGGGGTGGTTTTCTTGTGATGGTGAATGAATTCTTATGAGATCTGATGGTTTTCTAAATGCTTGGAATTTCTCCCTTTACTCTTCTTTCCCCTGCTGCCTTGTGAAGAAAGTGCTTGCTTCCACGTCACCTTCTGCCATGATTATAAGTTTCCTGAGGTTTCCCCCAACATGTGGAACTGTGAGTCAATTAAAGCTCTTTTATAAATTAGATATTTCTCAGATACTTCTTTATAGCAGTGTGAATACAGACTAATACAGGTAATTGGTACCAAGAGTTTTGGGTACTGCTATAAAGATATCTGAAAATGTGGAAGCAACTTTGGAAATTAGTAACAGGCAGAGGTTGGAACAGTTTCGAGGGCTCAGAAAAAGACAGGAAGATGTGGGAAAGTTTGGAACCTCCTAGAGATTTGTTGAATGGTTTTGACCAAAATGCTGATAGTGATATGGACAATGAAGTCCAGGATGAGGTGGTTTCAGATGGAGATGAGGGACTTATGTTTAAAAGGGAAGCAGAGCATAAAAGTTTGGAAAATTTGCAGCCTGACAATGTGATAGAAAAGAAAAACACATTTTTCTGAACAGAAATTCAAGCTGGCTGCAGATATTTGCGTGAGGAAAAAAGAGATGAATGTTAATCTACAAGACATAGGGAAAATGTTTCCTGGGCATGTCAGAGATCTTGGCAACAGCTGCTCCCATTACAGGCCTGAAGGCCTAGGAGGAAAAAGTAGTTTTGTGGGCTGAGCCCAGGACCCTGCTGCTGTGTATAGCCTTGGGACTTGGCTATACACAGGCTATTCCCTGTGTCGCAGCCACTCCAGCTCCAGCCATGGCTAAAAGAGGCCAAGGTACAGCTTGGACCATTGCTTTAGAGGGTGCAAGCCCAAAGCCATGGTGGCTTCCACATGGTGTTGGTCCTATAGGTGCACAGAAGTCAAGTATTGAGGTTTGGGAATCTCTGCCTAGATTTCAGAGGATGTATGGAAATGCCTGGATGTCTAGGCAGAAGTCTGTTGCAGGGGCAGAGGCTTCATGGAGAACCTCTGCAAGGGCAGTACAGAAGGGAAATCTGGGGTGGGAGCCCACACACAGAGTCTCCACTGGGGCACTGCCTATTGGAGCTGTGAGACCACCACCCTCCACACCCTAAAATGGTAGATCCACCAACAGTTTGCACTGCTTATCTGGAAAAACTGCAGGCACTCAACATCAGCCCATGAAGGAGCTGTCCAAGGCTGTGGGTGCCCACCCTTTGCATCAGCATGCCCCAGATATGAGACATGGAATCAAAGAATATCATTTTGGAGCTTTGAGATTTAATGACTGTCCTGCTGGATTTTGGACTTGCATGGGGGCCTGTGCCCCTTTGTTTTGGACAATTTCTCCCATTTGGAATGGGGGCATTTATCCACTGCCAGTACCCCTGTGTCTTGGAAATAATTAACTTGCTTTTGATTTTACAGACTCCTAGGTGGAAGGGACTTGCCTTATCTCAGATGAGATTTTGGATTTGGACTTTTGGGTTAATGCTGGAATGAGTTAAGACTTTGGGAAACTGTTAGGAAGGCATGATTGTGTTTCGAAATATGAGGACATAAAATTTGTGAGGGACCAGGGGTGGAATTATTAGGTTTGGCTCTGTGTTCCCACCCAAATTTCATCTCAAATTGTAATCCCCAGGTGTTGAGGGAGGGAAACTCTTAGAAGGAAACACTGGAGAAATTTGGACTTTACATTTAAGTCTTTAATCCATTTGGAGTTGATTTTTGTATGTGATGAGAGGTAGAAGTCTAGTCTCATTCTTGTGCATGTAGATATGGAATTTTCCTGGCACTACTTATTGCAGAGACTGTCTTTTACTCAACATGTATTCTTGGCACGTTTGTTGGCCATAGAGGCATGAAGTTGTTTCTGGGCTTTGTATTCTGTTTCATTGGTCTATGTATCTGTTTTTATGCCAGTAGCACATTGTTTTCGTTACTATAGTTTTACAATGTAATTTGGAGGCAGGTAGTATGATGCCTCTAGCTTTGTTATTTTTACTCAGGATTGCATTGGCTATTTGGGGTCTTTGTGGTTCCATATGAATTTTAGAATTGTTTTTTCTATTTCTGTGAAGAATGTCATTGGTCATTGGTATTTTAATAGGGATTGCATTAAATATATAGATTGTCTTGTGTAGTATGGCCATTTTTTTTTATTATACTTTAAGTTCTGGGGTACATGTGCAGATCCTGCAGAATTATTACATAGGTATACACATGCCATGGTGGTTTGCTGCCTCCATCCCCCATCACCTACATTAGGTATTTCTCCTGATGTTATCCCTCCCCAATCTCCCCAACCCTTGCTATCCCTTCTCTAGCTCCCTACCCCCAACAGACCCCAATATGTGATGTTCCCCTCCATGTGTTCTCGCTGTTCAACACCGACTTATAAGTGTTAACATGCAGTGTGTGGTTTTCTGTTCTGTGTCAGTTTGCTGAGAATGATGCTTTCCAGATTCATACATGGTCCTGTAAAGGACATGAACTCAACCTTTTTTGTGGCTGCACAGTATTGCATGTTATATATGTGCCACATTTTCTTTATACAGTCTATCATTAATGGGCATTTGGGTTGGATCCAAGTCTTTGCTGTTGTGAACAGTGCCACAATCAACATATGTGTGCATGTGTCTTTATAATAGAATGATTTATAATCCTTTGGGTATAAACCCAGTAATGGGATTGCAGGGACAAATGGTATTTCTAGTTCTAGATCTTTGAGGAATTGCTACACTGTCTTCCACAGTGGTTGAACAAATTTACACTCCCACCAACAGTGTAAAAGTGTTCCTATTTCTCCACCTCCTCTCCAGCATCTGTTGTTTTCTGACTTTTTAAAGATCACCATTCTAACTGGCATGAGATGCTATCTCAATGTTGTTTTGATTGAATTTCTCTAATGACCAGTGATGATGAACATTTTTTCCTATGTTTGTTGGCTGCATATGAAAAAATGTCTTCTTTTGAAAAGTCTCTGTTCATGTCCTTCACCCTCTTTTGATGGGTTTGTTTGTTTTTTTTCTTGTAAATTTGTTTAAGTTCTTTGTAGATTCTGGATATTAGCCCTTTGTCATTAGCTTGCAAAAATTTTTTCCCATTCTGTTGGTTGCCAGTTCACTCTAATGATTGTTTCTTTTGCTGTACAGAAGCTGTGGAGTTTAATTAAATCCCATTTCTCAATTTTGGCTTTTGTTGACATTGCTTTTGGTGTTTTAGTCATGAAGTCCTTGCCTATGCCTATGTCCTGAATGGTATTGCCTAGGTTTTCTTCTAGGGTTTTTATGGTGTTACATCTTATGTTTAAATCTTTAATTCATCTGGAGATAATTTTTGTATAAGTTATAAGGAAGTGCTGAGTTTCAGCTTTCTGCACATGGCTAGCCAGTTTTCCCAACACCATTTATTAAACAAGGAATCCTTTCCCCATTGCTTTTTTTATCAGGTTTGTCACAGATGGTTGTAGATGTATGGCATTGCCTCTGAGGCCTCTGTTCTGTTCCATTGGTCTATATCTCTGTTTTGGTACCAGTACCATGCTGTTTTGATTATTGTAGCCTTGTAGTATAGTTTGCAGTCAGGTAGCATGATGTCTCCAGCTTTGTTCTGTTTGCTTAGGATTGTTTTGGCTATGCAGGCTCTCTTTTTGGCTCCATATGAGGTTTAAGGTGTTATGTTCCAGTTCTGTGAATATGGTAGCTTGATGGGGATAGCATTAAATTTATAAATTACTTTGGGCAGTATGGCCATTTTCACGACATTGAATCTTCCTAACCATGAGCATGGAATGTTTTTCCATCTGTTTGTTTTCTCTCTTATTTCTTTGAGCAGTGGTTTGTAGTTCTCCTTGAAGAGGTCCTTTATGTTTTTTGTTAGTTGTATTACTAGGTATTTTATTCTCTTTGTAGCAATTGTGAATGAGAGTTTGCTCATGATTTGGCCCTCTGTTTGTCTGTTATTGTTGTATAGGAATGCTTGTGATTTTTGCAAGTTGATTTTGTATCCTGAGACTTTGCTGAAGCTACTTATCCTCTTAAGGAAATTTTGGGCTGAGACAATGGGGTCTTCTAAATATACAATCATATTGTTGCAAATAGAGACAATTTGACTTCCTCTTTTCCTAATTCAGTACACTTTATTTCTTTTTCTTGCCTGATTGCTCTGGCTAGAACTTCCAATACTACGTTGAATAGGAATGGTGAAAGAGGGCATCCTTGTCTAGTGCCAGTTTTCAAAGGGAATGCTTCCAGTTTTGCCCATTCAGTATGATATGACTGTGGGTTTGTCATAAATAGTTTTTATTATTTTGAGGTATGTTCCATTGATACCTAGTTTATTGAGCGTTTTTGACATAAAGGACTGTAGAATTTTGTCAGTGGCCTTCTCTGCATCTATTAAGATAATCATGTGGTTTTTTTCTTTGGTTCTGTTTATGTGTTAGATTATGTTTACAGATATATGTATGTTGAACCAGCCTTATATCCCCAGTATGAAGCCTACTTGATCGTGATGGATAAGCTTTTTGAGTGCTGTTGCAATTGGTTTGCCAGTATTTTATTGAAGATTTTTGCATTGATGTTCATCATGGATGTTGGCCTGAAATTTTCTTTTTTAGTTGTGTCTCTGCCAGGTTTTGTATCAGGATAATTTGGTCTCATAAAATGAGTTAGGAAGGATTTCCTCTTTTTGTATTGTTTGGAATAGTTTCACAAGGAATGGTACCAGCTCCTCTTTATACATCTGGTAGAATTTGGCTGTGAACTCCTCTGGACCTGGACTTTTTTTCGTTGGTAGATGGATAGATAAATCCATGAAGATGGGAAGAAACCAGTGCAAAAAGGATGAAAGCACCAAAACCCAGAATGCCTCTCTTCCTCCAAGGGATCATAACTCCTCACCAGCAAGGGAACAAAGCTGGTTGGAGAAAGAGTCTGATGAATTGACAGAAAGAGACTTCAGAAAGTGGGTAATAACAAACTTCTCTGAGCTAAAAGAACACGTTCTAACCCAATGTAAAGAAACTAAGAAACTTGAAAAATGGTTAGATGAAATGCTAACTAGAATAAACAGCTTAGAGAAGAATATAAACGACTTGATGGAGCTGAAAAACATAGCACAAGAACTTCGCAAAGCATACACAAGTTTCAATAGCCAAATTGACCAAGCAGAAGAANTATCAGAGATTGAAGATCAAATCAATGAAATAAAATGAGAAGGCAAGATTAGAGAAAAAAGAGTGAAAAGAAATAAACAGAGTCTCCAAGAAATATATGAGATTATGTGAAAAGACCACTGTGTTTGATAGGTGTACCTGAATGTGATGTGGAGAATGAATCCAAGCTGGAAAACACTCTTCAGGATATTATCCAGGAGATCTTCCCCAACAGAGCAAGGCAGGTAAACATTCAAGTCCAGGAAATTCAGAAAACAACACAAAGATATTCCTCAAGAAGACCAACCCCGAGGCACATAATCGTTAGATTCACCAGGGCTGAAATGAAGGAAAAAATGCTAAGGGCAGCCAGAGAGAAAGGTCTGGTTACCCACAAAGGGAAGCCAATCAGACTCACAGTGGATCTCTTGGCAGATACCCTACAAGACAGAAGAGAGCAGGGGCCAATATTCAACATCCTTAAAGAAAAGAACTTTCAACTCAGATTTCATATCCAGCCAAACTAAGCTTCATAAGCAAAGGAGAAATAAAATCCTTTACGGATAAACAATTGACGAGAGATTTTTGTCACCACCAGGCCTGCCTTACAAGAGCTCCTGAAAGAAGCACTAAACATGGAAAGGAACAACCAGTACCAGCCACTCCAAAATGTACCAAATGATAAAGACCATTGACACCATGAAGAAATTGCATCAACTAATGGGCAAAACAACCAGCTAGCATCAAAATGGCAGGATCAAATTTACACATAACAGTATTCACCTTAAATGTAAACACGCTAAATGCCCCAATAAAAAGACACAGACTGGCAAATTTGATAAACAGTCAAGACCCATTAGTGTACTGTATTCAGGAAACCCATCTCACATGCAAGGACACACATAGAATCAAAATAAAGAGATGGAGGATGATTTACCAAGCAAATGGAGAGCAAAAAAAGTAGGGTTTGCAATCCTAGTCTCTGATAAAATGGACTTTAAACCAACAAAGTTCAAAAGAGACAAAGAAGGGCACTATATAATGGTAAAATGATCAATGCAACAAGAAGAGCTAATGATCCTAAACATATACGCACCCAATGCAGAAGCACCCAGATACGTAAAGCAAATTCTTAATGACCTACAAAGACACTTAGACTCCAACACAATAATAGTGGGAGAATTTAACACTCCACTGTCAATATTAGACAGATCAATGAGACAGAAGATTAACAGGGATATCCAGGACTTGAATTCAGATCTGGACCAAGCAGACCTAATAGACATCTACAGAGCTCACCACCCCAAATCCACAGAATATACATTCTTCTGAGCACCACATCGAACCTACTCTAAAATTGAACACATAATTGGAAGTAAATCACTCCTCAGCAAATGCAAAAGAATGGAAATCATAACAAACAGTCTCTCAGATCTCAGGGCAATCAAACTAGATGTCAGGATTAAGAAACTAACTCAGAACCACACAACTTGATGGAAACTGAACAACTGGCTCCTGAATGTTGACTGAATAAACAATGAAATGAAGGCAGAAATAAAGATGTTCTTTGAAACCAACTAGAATGAAGATGCAACATACCAGAATATCTGGGACGCTTTTAAAGCAGTGTCTAGAGGGAGATTTATAGCAGTAAATGCCCACATGAGAGGCGAGGAAAGATTTAAAATCGACACCCTATCATCAAAATTGAAAGAGCTAGAGGAGCAAGATAAAACCTCAAAATCTAGGAGAAGATAAGAAATAACTCAGATCAGAGCAGAACTGAAGGAGGTAGAGACACAAAAAACCCTTCAAAAAATCAATAAATCCAGGAGACGGTTTTTTGAAAAGGTCAGAAAAATGGACCACTAACCAGACTAACAAAAAAGAAAAGAGAGAAGAATCAAATAGATGCAATAAAAAATGATAAAGGGGTTATCACCACCGTTTCCACAGAAATACATACTACCATCAGAGATTACTACAAACAAGTGTATGCACATAAACCAGTAAATCTGGAAGAAATGGATAGATTCCTGCACATTTGTAACCTCCCAAGCCTAAACCAGGAAGAAGTTGAAATCCTGAATAGACCAATAACACGGGCTGAAGTTGACGCAGCAGTTAATAGTCTACCAACCAAAAAAAGTCCATGGATTCACAGCTGAATTCTACCACATGCACAAAGAGGAGCTGGAACCACACCTACTGAAACTATTCCAAAAAATATAAAAAGAGGGAATCCTTCCCAAATCGTTTTATGAGACCATCATCATCCTGATACCAAAACCCCACAGAGACTCAACAAAAAAAGAAAACTTCAGGCCAATATCCATAATGAACATAGATGCAAACATCTTCAATAAAATACGGCAAACCAATTGCAACAGCACATTAAAAAGCTTATCCATCACGATCAAGTAGGCTTAATCTCCAGGATGCAACACTAGTTCAATATATGCAAATCTATAAATGTAATCCACCACATAAACAGAACCAAAGACAAAAACCACATGATTATCTCAATTGATGCAGAGAAGGCCTTTGACGAAATTCAATAGCGCTTTATGCTAAAAACTCTCAATAAACTAGGTATCCATGGAATGTATCTCAAAATAATAAAAACTATTTATGACAAACCCACAGCCAATAGCATACTGAATGGGAAAAAAACTGGAAGCATTTCCCTTGAAATGTGGCACTAGACAAGGATGCCTTCTTTCACCACTCTAATTCAATATAGTATTGGAAGTTCTCCCCAGAATAATCAGGCAAGAAAAAGAAATAAATGGTATTCAGCTAGGAAAGGAGGAAGTCAAATTGTCTCTATTTGCAGACATGATTGTATATTTAGAAGATCCCATCGTCTCAGCCCAAAATCTTCTCAAACTGATAAGCAACTTCAGGAAAGTCTCAGGATACAAAATCAATGTGCAGAAATCCCAAATATTCCTATACACCAATAACAGACTAACAGAGAGCCAAATCAAGAGTGAACTCCCTTTCACAATTGCTACAAAGAGAATAAAATGCCTAGGAATACAACTAACAAAGGATGTAAAGGACCTCTTCAAGGAGAACTACAAACCACTGCTCAAGGAAATAAAGGAGGACACAAACAGGTGGGAAAACCTTCCATGCTCATGGTTGGGAAGAATCAATATCATTAAAATGGCGATACTGCCCAAAGTAATTTATAGATTCAATGCTATCCCCATCAAGCTACCAATGACCCTCTTCACAGAACTGGAAAAAACCACCTTAAACTTCATATGGAACCAAAAGAGAGCCTGCATAGCTAAGACAATCCTAAGCAAAAAGAACAAAGCTGGAGGCATCACACCACCTGACTTCAAACTATGCTACAAGGCTAGTAATCAAAACAGCATGGTACTGGTACCAAAACAGAGATATAGACTAATGGAACAGAACAGAGGCCTTGGAGGCAATGCCACACATCTACAACCATCCGATCTTTGACAAATCTCACAGAAACAAGCAATGGGGAAAGGATTCTCTGTTTAATAAATGTGTTGGGAAAACTGGCTAGCCATATGCAGAAAGCAGAAACTGGACTCCTTCCTGACACCTTACACTAAAATTAACTCCAGATGGATTAAAGACTTAAACATAAGACCTAACACCATAAAAACCCTGGAAGAAAATCTAGGCAAAACCATTAAGGACATAGGCACAGGCAAGGACTTCATAAGTAAAACACCAAAAGCATTGACAACAAAAGCCAAAATAGACAAATGGGATTTAATTAAACTCCAGAACTTCTGTACAGCAAAAGAAACAATTACTAGAGAGAACCAGCAACCAATAGAATGTGAATTAATTTTTGCAAGCTACCCATCTGACAAAGGGCTAATATCCAGAATCTACAAAGAACTAAAACAGATTTACAAGAAAAAAAAAAGGAACAAACCCTTTCAAAAGTGGGTGAAGGATATGAACAGACACTTCTCAAAAGAAGACATATATAAGGCCAACAAACATATGAAAAACAGCTCATCATCACCAGTCATTAGAGAAATGCAAATCAAAACCACATTGAGATACCATCTCACGCCAGTTAGAATGGTGATCATTAAAAACTCTGGAGACAACAGATGCTAGAGAGGAGGTGGAGAAATAGGAATGCTTTTACACTGTTGGTGGGAGTGTAAATTAGTTCAACCATTGTGGGAGACAGTGTGGAAATTCCTCAAGGACCTAGAAATAGAAATTCCATTTGACCCAGCAATCCCATTACTGGATATATACCCAAAGGATTATAGGTCGTTCTATTATAAAGACATATGCACACGTGTGTTCATTGCGGCACTATTTACAATAGCAAAGACCTGGAATCAACACAAATGCCCATTGATGATAGACTGGACAAGGAAAATGTGGCACATATACACCGTGGAATATTATGCATCCACAAAAAGCAATGAGTTTGTGCCCTTTGTAGGGACATGAATGAATCTGGAAACCATCATTCTCAGCAAACTGACACAAGAACAGAAAATCAAACACTGCATGTTCTCACTCATAGGTGGGTGTTGAACAATGAGAACACATAGACACAGGAAGGGGAGCATCACACACTGGAGTCTGTTGAGGAGGGCTAGGGGAGGGACAGCAGGAGATGGGGAGGTTGCAGAGGGATAACATGGGGAGAAATGCCAGATATAGGTGATGGGGGATGGAGGCATCAAACCACATTGCCATGTATGTACCTATGCAACAATCCTGCATGATCTGCACATGTATCCCAGAACCTAAAGTACAATTAAAAAAATAAAAAAAATTATCTTTGAATTTCTTCATTGACCTATTTTTTTTATTTAGAAACACATTTTTTTTTTTTTTTTTTTTTTTTTTTTTTTTAATTCATTTTTTTTTTTTTTTTTTTGGACACTGAGTGTGCCTCTGTCACCCCAGGCTGGAGTGCAGTGGTGCGATCTTGGCTCACAGCAACCTCTTCCTCCTCAGTTCAGGTGATTCTTCTGCCTCAGCCTCAAGTAGCTGATATTACAGGTGCCTGCCACCATGCCCAGCTAATTTTTGTATTTTTAGTAGAGATGAGGCTTTGCCATGTTGGTCAGGCTCATCTCGAACTCCTGGCCTCAGGTGATCTACTCGCCTTGGCCTCCCAAAGAGCTAGGATTACAGGTGTGAGCCACCACACCTGGCCAGAATCATGTTTTTAATGTCTACGTATTTGTAAAGTTTCCTAAGTTTTTCTTGTTGTTAATTTCTTGTTTTATATCATTGTGTTCAGAAATAAGATACTTGATATGCTCTCTATCTTCTTAAATATTTTAAGTGTTGTTTTGCGACCTAACTGATGATCTAACCTGAAAAATGTTCCATGTGCAATTGAGAAGAATGTGTATTTTGCAGCTGTTGGATGGAACATTTCGTAAATGTCCATTAGTTCCATTTTGTCTATGGTACCCTTTAAGGCCAATATTTCTTTGTTGACTTTCTGTTTAGATAATCTATCCCTTGTTGAAAGTGGGTGTTGAAGTCCCCTACTATTATTGTATTGCAGTCTATCTCTCCCTTTAGATCTAATACTATTTACTTTATATGTTTGCATTCTCTGGTGTTGAGTGTCTATATATTTATGATTTTTATATTCTCTTGTTGAATTGATCACTTTATTATTATTTAATGACCTTCTTTGTCTCTTTTTACAGTTTTTGACTTAAAATCTATTATATCTGTTACAAGTGTGATTACTTCTTCTCACTCTTGGATTCTGTTTGCATGAAATATCTTTTCCTATCTCTTCACTTTCAGTCTTCAGTGGTGAGGTGATTGTCTTTAATGGTGTAGTGAGTATCTAGTAGGCAGTAAAATGCAAATGTATTTTGTCTTTTTGAGGGCATCTTTCCTAGAACTTCTGTACTGTTTCTCTCCATTATTCAGGCTGCTGTGTAGATACCTCCTTGGTTTTTCTTTCACCACTATCCTGGGATTGCCTTTATTCTCTCTTAAGTTTTCTGTTTCTTGAGTAGTATGTCTTCCTGTTTCTTGGTTCACACCCTCATTTTGGAGGAGCACATTTTTCAGCATCTTCCTGAAAAAGTGCACAGGAAGTATATTTTTGGAAACTTGCATGTTGATCCTCCCTTCCCATACTTATTGATAATTTGTCTGGGTGAATCTAGCTTGGGATATTTCCCTCTTAGAAACTCAAAGTACTTCTTTATTATTCTGTAATTTCCAATATTATTGTTGAGAAATCTAGTGTCCAGTCTAATCTTTATTTTTTTTGTCTTCATGCTTATATATCTTTCTATTTCTAGTGTTGTGAAATTTCTGACTGATATGACTTGAAGTTTAATTTTTTTAAAAAATCATTGTGTTGTGTAATTAGTAGGTCCTTTCAGTCCAGAAACTATTGTCTTTCAGTTTTGGAAATTTTTCCTAAATTCTTTGATTATTTTCTTCTTCTCCATTTAACATATTTTGTCTTACGGAAACATCTATTATTTAGAATATTAGATATCCTGGACTTAAACATTTCTCTAATATTTTATTTGACTTTTTATTCTACTTCCTAGGAGATGGTTTTATTTTTGAATCTCAGACCTTCTATGAAAGTTTATTTCTGCTATCATGACATTTAATTTCAAAAACACTTTACTTGTTTTGTGAAACTTGTTACAGTATCATATTCTTGTGTGAGTACACTATTATATTCTCTTATTTTTCTGAGGAGATTAAAGGCTTTATTTTTACAATTATTTATTTATTTTCCTTTAAGTTCTGGGGTACATGTGCAGAATGTGCAGGTTTGTTACATAGATATTCATGTGTCATGGTGGTTTTCTGCACCCATCAACCCATCATCTACATTAGGTATTTCTCCTAATGCTTTTCCTCCCCTTGTCCCTCATCCCCAAACAGGCCCCACTATGTGATGTTCCCCTCCCTGTGCCCATACATTCTCAAATTGTTTGACTCCCACTTATGAATGAAAACATGTGGTGCTTGATTTTCTGTTTCTGTGTTAGTTTGCTGAGAATGATGGATTCCAGCTTCATCCATGTCCCTAAAAAGGACATGAACTCATTCTTTTCTATGGGTGCATAGTACTCTATGGCATATGTGTGCCACATTTTCTTTATCCAGTCTATTATTGATGGGCATTTGGGTTGGTTCCAAGTCTTTGTTATTGTGAATAGTACTGCAATAAACAAACGTGTGCATGTGTCTTTATAGTAGAATGATTTATAATCCTTTGGGTATATACCCAGTAATGGGATTGCTGGGTCAAAGGCTATTTCTAGTTCTAGATCCTTGAGGAATCTCCACACTGTGGAACTAGAAATTTACACTCTCACCAATAGTGTAAAAGCATTCCTGTTTCTCCATCTCCTTTCTAGCATCTGCTGTTTCCTGACTTTTCAATGATTGCCATTCTAAGTGGTGTGAGATGATATCTCATTGTGGTTTTGATTTGCATTTCTCTAATGACCAGTGATAATGAACATTTTTTCATATGTTTGTTGGCTGCATAAATGTCTCCTTTTGAGAAGTGTCTGTTCATATCCTTCACCCACTTTTTGATGGGGCTGTTTGTTTTTTTCTTGTAAATTTGTTTAAGTTCTTTGTACATTCTGGATATTAGTCCTTTGTCAGATGGAAAGATTGCAAAAATTTTCTCCATTATATTTTTAAAAAATGTTTATTTAATATTGTCACTCTTTCTTCTAAGTTCCTTTGTTTTCTGGCTTTCCTCAATATCAGATGATCCTCAGTAGTCCTCTCATATTTAAAATGTGGATACCACATAACTGATTAGAAGATCTGGGTCTGGAGGATAAAGGGCTTGTGGACTTGTGGGCTTAATTTTTAGGTGATTAGTTCAGCTGTTTTTCAAGGGGAATCTTTGACTGTGAATATCTTTAAGACTTTTGTATTGGGTTGGTTTCTGGAGAAGAAGCTTCCAGTACCCTGTCGAAAGAATACAAACCTAGTTGTCAGAATTCTGGGAGCTGAGCAGAAGGGGCTGGAGAACTCAACTTTTAATATGTAGACTTTAATTTAATCCCCTGTTTTGAAGAGACACTTCTAAACCCAACTCTGCATGATGTACTTCGGAGTAGAGTTTCTCTTATTATCTTACCTTCCACTAGGATGGGAAAGGGTCAGTTCCCAGCTGCATGGAATGAGACAGGACTCCAAACTCTAACTTCTTCCTACACTAAATTAAAGTAACTAAAGTAACTCTCCTAGTTTTAGCTTTTTTCATTCCACTTTCATAGGTACCCATCCCTGTAATTCCTGAGTATGTCTGGAGTTCTGAGGTAAGTCAATGTACATCTTGGTTTCTCCCACTACTGACACAGGTTTCAGCATTCTGCAGCCTGCTGGGTCACTTAGCATTCACCCATCTACTTTCCAGCTTCCAATATTTTGTTGCTATTTTATCATCTTCTGTTTTCTTTGCTTCTTGGATTTATACTTAAAAATATTCCTTTACTCTCATTTTAATGGGGTTTCAGACAGCATGGAGGTAAATGTATACATTCAAACCTCTATCTTTAATCAAATGCCTGTGGTTTTTTTTTTTTTTATATCTGGCAAAATTTCTGAAATATGATGCTAACTTGTATGTGTTTAACTTTTTTAAAAAACTGATTTTATTTTGAAATGAACAAAACAAGTTATCTTGAGTATCCTTCCAGAAATATTTTTTATGTATACAAGCACATTGATAGTGTTTTTACATGTTAAATTCCTCTTAAAAGTGCATGATTGGAAGCGCCGGGCCCTGCTGCGGTGGGGGAGAGCCACTGATGCTGGGACCGGGACCACCGCCGCCGCCGCTGCCACCATGAGTGATCAACAGCTGGACTGTGACTTGGACCTAATGAGGCGCCTGCCTCCACAGCAAATCGAGAAAAACCTCAGCGACCTGATTGACCTGGTCCCCAGTCTATGTGAGGATCTCCTGTCTTCTGTTGACCAGCCACTGAAAATTGCCAGAGACAACGTTGTGGAAAAGGATTACCTTTTGTGTGACTACAACAGAGATGGGGACTCCTATAGGTCACCGTGGAGCAACAAGTATGACCCTCCCTTGGAGGATGGGGCCATGCCTTCAGCTCGGCTGTGAAAGGGGGAGGTGGAAGCCAACAATGCCTTTGACCAGTACCGAGACCTGTATTTTGAAGGCGGAGTCTCATCTGTCTACCTCTGGGATCTGGATCATGGCTTTGCTGGAGTTATCCTCATAAAGAAGGCTGGAGATGGATCAAAGAAGATCAAAGGCTGCTGGCATTCCATCCACGTGGTGGAAGTGCAGGAGAAATCCAGCGGCCGCACCGCCCCTTACAAGTTGACCTCCACAGTGATGCTGTGGCTGCAGACCAACAAATCCGGCTCTGGCACCATGTACCTCGGAGGCAGCCTCACCAGACAGATGGAGAAAGATGAAACATTGAGCGACTGCTCCCCACACATAGCCAACATCGGGCGTCTGGTAGAGGACATGGAAAATAAAATCGGAAGTACATTGAACGAGATCTACTTTGGAAAAACAAAGGATATTGTCAACGGGCTGAGGTCTGTGCAGGCTTTTGCAGACAAATCAAAACAAGAAGCTCTGAAGAATGACCTGGTGGAGGCTTTGAAGAGAAAGCAGCAATGCTAAACCTCTGCTTTACGCTAACCAGACGCCGTGCACTCGTTAGAGTCCTTTCTTAGAAAACTTGTTTTCTGCTCCCTCCCCTCGTCCCTTCCCTCCCCACAGGTCACATAACAGCTGCATCATTGACCGCACAGCGCCATCTCTCCCTGAGAATAAAGCCCCATAGCCACCCTCCTCCGGCTCCGAGCCTGCTTCCGCCACACCTTGCTCTCAGCTCTCTCCACATTTCCATAGCGACCGTGTGGTTTTTGTTCACCTGGGGGCCCTGTCCTCCTCCCCGTCACCATATTTATAGGCATAAAATCCACTGTCTGCCAGCCTCCCTTCCCTCCCACCTTTTTGTTACATTGGTGTAAAAAATGTAAAACAAAAAAATTTTATGAACTAACTGTGGTGTGTGAAAGAGAGAAGAAAAACTGGAAAAAAAAGTGCATGATTGTTGTTCTTTTTCTGGCTAGGGAAAGAAAATCAATAACAGTATGAAGACGGATAAAAAATGAATTGATAAAGAAAGTTGTTGAAGAAGGAATTTCTTAAAAATGTTTTGGGTGCTTCTCTGTCTTCCATCTCATTCCAGCTGCTGCTGTGGTGACCAGGTCTGGTCAGGCTTCAGGCAGTCTCAGTACATCCCATCAGTGCCTTACCTCAGACCTGCACTAGGCACATCACTTGCTTTTTGTCTGGGGTTTCTGTGACACCTGCAGGTAGAACATTTTATGAAATCCTGTAGTACTGGCAAATACAACCCTTTTGGGAGCAACCTTGCCCAATGGGGATAGGAGCCAATGAAAAACTATCCCATTCTCTCTTGTCCCAGTCAGGTTCTGAGACACCTTCTCAGACATTCCCTCACGATTGAGGAAAGCATAGTGATGGCCAACTATGAACCCCTAAGGGAGAGACTTTCCCTCCTATATTAGCTACATTTTCCTTCATTCTGCAACCTGGGATCACTTCTCAAATAAACTGCTTGTACTTAAGCCTTTGCTTCAGGTTTTATTTTCAGAGGGAACCCTGGCTAAGATGATAAAATTAAAAAGTCTTTATGATGTGACTTTATATGCAGTTAAAATAGAAACCTGTGCAATCCTAGTGTGAGAAAGAAGCAAAGCATGAAGAGCCTGAGGTTCTTTCTCTGATCATAGCACTCCATCCTAGTTCATTTGCAAGTATACTGGCCACTAATTATCCCAGAGTAGCTTCAAACAAGCTTTTGAATAGGTAATGTATGTATATGGTACACAGTGTAAAAGTACAAAAGTAAATTTAGTGAAAGCAAGATTTCCTTCCCTTCCTCTCTCTCATAGTCCCTCAGTTTTCCTTGCTGTGGCAACAACGGCCTCCAGTTTTGTGTGTATCTTTTCAGAGAGATATTCTATGTACATGAAAACATATACATTCACTGGACAAGTATTTATTTATTTACAGAATGAATATATATATGTATGAATATGTGTTATTTTCTTTTATAGACATGGTTACATACTCTATTCTGCATCTTGCTTTTTTAATTTGAAAATATCACCTCAGTAATTCTGATTAATAACAATTGATGGGAAAACTTCTCTAATACTAACAGTGATGACAGCCTGAAATAGTTACAACCTTTTGGGAACCTATACCTTTCTGATATATTTATCTTATTAGGGGGGCCTAAGACCTGGAGGGAGTATACAGGGGAATAACTTTTGGAAATTAGGTTTCAGGTATGGATTAGATCCCAGTTTCCTTTCAGTAGCTAGGTGCATTTCCTGGGATCCGCAGACCATAGAGTCTCAGTCAGTCTCTTTTCTAGGATTCACCTTACAGGGGACTGAATCCTGAACCCTGGAAGACCTTCTCTTCTGGAACCCACCCAATCAGAGAGAGTTAGATAGGGTCAATCTTTCTCTCTCCTTTCTTTCACTGTCTTCTATTTGTGTTGTTATTTCTTCAATGTAAGCATATTTGTAAATCAAAAGTTGATACTTGAGACCTGTCTATAAATAAATACTTTACAAATTTAATGCATTGAATTAGTAAGGTGAATCCAACTGGCTCTTAGACTTCCAATTTCCTAGAACTTATAGAAACTTTAGAAATCATTTGAACCCCCAAATAAGACAGTTCCCTAATATGTATTCTGTTTAGTTAGTGGCAAAATATAAGATTTTCATTTAGGTTCCGTTAGACTGCAAAAAAGGAAAAGGTATTATTATTATTATTGAGACAAGGTCTTGCTCTATTGTTCAGCATGGAGTGCAGTAGTCATCATAGCTCACTGCAGTCTTGAACACCTGAGCTCAAGCAATCCTCTTGCCTCAGCCTCCTGAGTAGCTCAGACTATAGGGGCATGGTACCACACTCTGTTAATTTTCTCATTTTTTGTAGAGACAGGGTCTTCCAATGTTGTCCAGGCTGTTCTCAAACTCCTGACCTGAAGTGATCCTCCTACTTCAGCCTCCCAAGGTGCCGAAATGATAGGTGTGAACCATTGCATCAAGGCAGGAAAAGGTATTCTTAAGGCAGGTGATTTTTTTAAAAAAAATATGACAAAATAAACATATAAACCTCTAAAAATTTATTGGTATAAACAATGTACCACAAATCTTTGAATAAAGATGGTTTCTGTGCTACTACTACTGTCTTAATTCCATTTAAAAGTTCATTATGCCCTTTCACCTTATCTTTAGAAATTACCTTCTATAATAGAGAAACCTACAATTTTATTCTTACTATTATAACTTTGTATAGTGCTTTACAGTTTATAAACTGAACGTGAATAATATCATTTAATCCTTATAACAACTTCATATGTCATGACAGCTTATAGTTTTCAAAGATGGGAGTTATATCTCTCACCCTCCATGCTCTTATTATAATTCATATGTTGACATTTCTCCGTGAAATGGTGGGATAGACATTTGTGACTGCCTACCAATAGAATGTGTGAAAGTGACACAACTTGGTTTTTAAGCCTACATCACAATGCAGCTTCCTCCTGGCTCGCTGTCTCAGGCCACAGTCCTTTAGGGATACCATATAAGAAGTCTGGTGACCCTGAACCTGCCAGGCTGGAAAGACCATAAGGAAAGAGCATACAAAGACACAGGCAAATGCCTGAGGAGCTCTAGAAGTTCCAGCTGCTAGATCTTCCGGTCCTTCCAGCCCAGATGTGTGAGTGAAGAAGACTTTGAGAGGACCCAGATGCAGCCTCCACTCACTGCAATCTCCCAAGGGGCCCTGAGTTAGAACTGGCCAGTTGAGCTGCTCCCAAGTTTTTGAGAATTTAAAAATTATTGTTGTTTTAGACAACTAAGATTTGAAATGATTGTTACGTTGCCATAGTGATAATAACATAGTATTATTATTATTCCAGGCTAACTCTTAAGAGCCTCGAGATTCAGAGGCTGACTGAACTCTTCATCGAGTGGCAGGCTTACTTCTCCTCTCTGCACACAATTTAGATCTCCTTCTTTGATTTTTAAGGACCCAGTTAAATATTCTTGAAGCGATGACTTCTTTCCTTCCAGATTCCTAGGATTCTGGTTAACCCCAGCCCTCTACCTGCACCACAGCTATTGCAGTCACTGTTGTTCTCCTCTGTGAGCACTCATCTCTCAGGGTTTTCTTCTCACAACACTATCTTTGGCTCACCTATGTCTCTGGCTTTAATCAAGCTTCAAAAGCCGTGTAGTGGCACTATTTTAAGGCTGTCATGGGGGAAGGATCTTCCTGAAGAGAAGAGGAATATTTTGTTGTATTATGTCGGCTGCTCGTTTAAACCCGTGATAGCCTGGCACCTGTGTCTTAGTGAAACAATTCAGTGAGCTTGTGAGTGGGCAGAGAGCCAGTTTAGCAGATGGTCATGAGAGGAGGGACCATGTACCATATGATCATCAAGTGTGCTTGCCCAGAGCAGGAGTCACTGCCAGAAAGGTCCAAATGCCTGCCCTTAGAGCTAAAATCTTATTTTTACAGGGAAGCCTAAAATATAAAAAAGAAATGCTGGGGAAACGTGAACCAACAACGTTTTCATTTGAGCTGGAAACACAGAGAAATTACCCATGGTAAAGGAGATCTTCTGGGAGTTGAAGAGCTTGGTCATAAGGCATTCACTGTGGAGTTTTTTTTCCCTGGGTTGAGAAGAACAGTTCTCTGTGAAACAAGTGTGGATGTTCACTATGCCTGCACAGAAGTTGTTTCCCATAATAGCTTTACCAATTACAATGATTCTGGAAATACCTGAGGCAAGAAGAGGCCAGTGTCTCTGGCTCACCTGTTTGAAATCAGGAGCTGCAGTAGATGAGCAGGCAGTTAGGCTGGAAGGCTTGCTGAGCCCCTGGTGGTAAACACTGTACTGCCAGGTCCCCCTTCCTTTTCCTCTGGCAGTCTAGAAGCCCCCGGTTCAGATCTACCTAACCACCTTCTTTCCAGAAATGCTGACCTCATGTAGCATTTTTGGATGTTGTATACCTATAATAGTATAGACACTACCAATGGATTTTTCCTTAAAAAAAGTGTTTAACCTCATTTAATCTACAGTAGCCATTCATTTATTCGTTCATTTTTCCTGAAAATTATTTGTTTATCTTCTCTCATATTGTAAGATAATGTGTTTCATGGTGGTGGAGATATACAGATGATTAAAATCCAATCTCAGGATTCAAAGATTTTACCACTTATTCAGGAAGAAAAATAATGTCAAGGTATATATTAAGCAAGATGTGAAAGTGCTACGAGAAAGTTAGAAAAAATATTATAGGGAATAAGAAGAGGAAAAGCAAAACACATCACTTGCATTATATTGGCTTCAGGCATACGTGTAGGAACACACAGTGTTTAAAATAGACAGTGACTATTATTGCTATTAAATATTTCTCCTCATGTAGTACATGTGTAATGTGTATTGGATAATGTTTAGAAAATAAGATAATCATCTGAAAGTGGGGTTCCCTGTCTCAGCTTTGGAGACCCCTCCTCCCTCTGTTTGTACAGGTGAGCTTCTTCTTTCTTCCTTTCATCTTCTTTCTCGCCTATTAAACTACCTGCTCCTTAAAACTAAAAAAAAAAAAAAAAAAAAAAAAAAAAAAAAAAAAAAAAAAAAAAAAAAAAAAAAAAAAAAAAAGAAAAAGAAAATACAAGTAATCACATAGAATGAAATAAAAATTTCCTTTTACTTCATCTCATCATCATCCATAGGCAACCATTCCATTCTGCCTGTTTCGATGTCAGGAGTAGTCCACATAAGAAACAGCTGAATCACAAATTGGTAATGGAGAGTGTCTGTACTTGTGATGTTTGATTTGGGGCTAATATCTGAAACCACAGTTTGTTTCTTTCCTCAGCATCCTAACACATAGTACATGTATTCCCTGATCAGATGACATAAGAAACTCTATACTTTTGTTAGATGTTATAAATAAAAACCTAGGGCTTTCAAAGAAATTGAATATGTAACACAGAGTTTATATTTCAAGTAAGTCTGCCCCAAATATGCCCTCCAAATTTAGTAAAGATTTATCTCACTATTTTGGTGTCCCACAATAATAGAAACAGTTTTATTAAAATGGATAAGAAACTAAACTTGATAATGATTAATAAATATTAAATAAGTACCTAATAAATATTAAATTATTTTCCAATGACTATAAAAGTCCCTTTCTTCTGATCACATCCTTCTGTATCTCCTGCTTAGATGTACTGATCTTCTGGACTACAGCAGAGTAAAGATACTCAGCTCAATTCTGGCTGCAATTTTTTATAAAGACTGAAGAAGTTTCATTCATCTGATTAAAAAATTCTTTTTCACTTTAGGTGGAAAAATAAATTAAACTTTAAGAAAATAAGGCTTAATTTTTCTTTATATACAACTTGAAAAATTATTTCATTTTAAAGGTAACATGTAGCTTTTCCTCTACCTCTTCTTTCTTTTTATGAAAAATTCAGTACTAAACCTTTTGTGTGGAGCACAGCAAGGAGGGCCTTATAGGTGTGGGGCAGGAGCAGCCTAGCATGGGAATTAGGGCCCAGGTAGGGTGGGAAGAACAACGTCTCAAAGGCAGAGCCTGGCACATCAAGTCAGAGCCAGATCCAAGTCCTCAGCTTACCAAATAATTTCAAGAATTTGACTGAGATGATGTCGCCTTGTGCTATGTGTGGGGCGATATTACATCTCTGTTTTGTGAAGTTCTATGTATTTTTTTGTCCTGAATGAGTGTATCCAATGAATGTTTTCAGTAGAGGATGCCATCTGTGTCATGCCATACCTGTGTTACTGAGAAAGTTGGCTGCGGTTGAATTCTTGCCTGCAGAGACTGTGTGCAATGGCAGAGCCATGGCAGTACCTCATGGATGGCCTAGAACAGGTGTATTGTGTTCCTGGGGAAGAAAAAGCAAGCCGCAGCTGTGAGTTTGGTGAAATAGGCACTGAGCAGAACATATTAGCCAAATCTGTGGATGCAAAGTATCTACTATTTGCTTGCTGGATGGTGTCAGTAATTCCAATAATATTGAGTATAAAGACTTTAATGGGTGAGTCTGTGGCAATAAGGCTGTGATAATTCACCATGAGATGCCATTTGCTATTTCCAGTTTTAAGAATAGGCCAATTGGGTTGTTATACTATTGAGACGCAGTGGGGATAGTCACATCTCCTCTAAATAGGTTTTGAATAATGGGTTTCAATCTTTGAAGGCCCTATTTTTATTTACATTGGGCCCTAGTAACTTTTAACCAGAGATAGTGGGGAGGTTCACGGGTCCCCTTTTGATCAAGCATTTCGTAAGTGCCAAAGACTTAATTTAATTTTAATTTATTACTCATTGGGTCAGAGTTTCCATGCCCACTGGGAATATTTTATAGCAATGGTGGCTATGACTATGTAGAATTAAGATAAAGGTGAGGCATACCTGTTTGTCTTCTAGTTTATGTTCAGTTCTTATCTCCCCTAAGATTATAGGAGATAATTTTGTTTAAATTCATTGGATCCCCAGGCAAAACTGTAATTTGAGCTCCAGTATTGATTAAGGCCATAAAGTTTTGCTACTTGTTGCATTTCAGCAGATATTAAAGTTAATTCAGAACCTATATTATAAGGCGCAAAAGCCTGTAATCCCAGCACTTTGGGAGGCCAAGATGGGCAGATCACTTGAGGTCAGGTGTTCAAGACCACCCGGGCTAACGTGGCAAAACTCCATCTCTACAAGAAAACAAAACAAAACACAAAAACAACTCTAGTAGTAGATGAAAATGACTGAAACACAGTAGAATGAATTACCCACAGTCAATAAAAACTATGATAATTGGTGAAATACTTGAGGCTACTTCTATTAGTAATTAAACACAATATGGGAATGTTAACTATAATCACTGTTGCTTAGGATTGACGTAAAGATTCTTTATTCTTTAAATCTGCCACTTACAGTATTCTTTCAAGATTAGATATGAATTGGTAAACATTACAGATGACAGCCACTAGTGCCAGATTCTCAAGTGGGAAAATATGAGATATTTAGGTCTTTTTTTTTTCTTCTTTTTTTTTCTGAGGCAGGTCTCGTTCTGTCACCCAGGCTGGTGTGCAATGGCATGATCATGGGTCCCACTGCAACCTTGACCTCCCAGACTCAAGCAAATCCTCCCATCTTAGCCTCCTGAGTAGCTGGGAATATAAGCATATGCCACCATGCCTAATTTTATTTTTTGTAGAGATAGGATCTCCCTATATTTCCCAGGCTGGTCTCGAACTCCTGGTCTCAAGTGAGCCTTCTGTTTTGGCCTCCCAACATGCTGAGATTACAGGCATGTGCCTGTTTTGAGATGTTAGGTCTTTATGGGAGAAGCCAAGATGGAGGTGAGACGTGATACGTTGTGAACAGAGACAGGTGGTGAATGCTGAACAGGACACAGGGAGAACTATGGGCCAGGGGGGATGTGGGAAGGGATGGCTTTGTGTGGACAAAAAGTAGAGAAATGCAAGACATATGTAGAAAAATTTTTAGAAGTTCAATTCAAGAGTCAGATTAATGGGTAGATGACAAAAGTGTTTGGTACAGCTGTTTTTGTTTCAGGAGTTAATTGTTTGACAAACACCTTTAAAATCATAATTTTATCATAGTTGATGCAAATAGTAAGTTCATTGCAATCCAGGGGCTTCTGCTTGGCAATACATTTTTCTAAATTTATTTTTGAAGGGATGAGTCTTTGAGTTGTAGCCAAGGCTAGAAACAGTTTCTACTCTTGCTCTGATTTCTTTAGTGTGCTGATATTTGAATATAATATTTCAGATGTGTGGAGAATGCAGGAGGGGATGGGGCTGGGTATTGTGGTCACAGGAGTAACTGGTTTGGAGCTGATGATACAAATGTGCCACTTCTTTGGGGATTCAAGTTTTAGAGCAGTGTTTCTCATGATCCAGCTGTATTAGAACCACCTTAAATATTTCTTGAAAATTGAGCTCTATTCTGTTGCAGATCTTCTGATTAAGAATCTCAAGGGTGGGAGCCGGGACTGGGAATGTGAATTCTAGATAAGTTTCTCAGATGTGTCTTAAGCACCCTCAAGACTGAGATACCGTGAGAGATAAACAGCAAAGCAAATGTGCTCAGAGTATTTTTTGTTTAAATTCTTGCTCCTTACATTGTCTTTTTATTATGTTTTTATGTGATGTGTCTTTTATTCATAAAACACTTTTGAAAAATTGTTGTTTTTAAATACAGAGTGTCACCATGTTGCCCAGGCTGGTATCTAACTCCTGAGCTTAAGCCCGGCCATGATCTATTTTTGATGGTAACAAGGAGTCCAGTTGTGTAATGTTCTTAGTATGGTGTCAAATATGAAGAGATGACTTGTAAACATTTGGGTGCTCAACCCACACTGCCATCTAGTGAAATTTGTATAAATCACAGCCAGCTATAGCACAAGTACTTTAGCATTGAGTTCAGGGCTAGGCAATATATGTACAATGTAAATGAATCCACTTTCCGAATAGATGTTTAAAGTGTAAAGTCCTTTCACAATGATTAGTCTCACTGTCAGGGGACCATAGCTATTACATTATGATGTTGCTTTGTAAGTATTTGAATTTATTTCTTGGCTTTTATTCCCCTTCTATATTTTGTATCTGTCTGTTAGTCCATCCTGATGGTGGTTAGTTATAATATGTTCAGAACATTATGAATAAGAACTCTAAGTACTGTCTATAAATTTTACCTTTAATAGGTGTGCGTTTTTATTGAAGTCAAAGACATTTTGTGAATAATTCTTTAAATCCTTTTTATTAATTTAAAGGGAAAAAAAGGAAAAAATACCTCATACTAGGAAATTTTTGAGAGAATACATACTTACTAGATTTTAATAAAATTGAAGCATATGAATTAATACTAGCATTTATACATTGTATAAGAAACATATGCATTTAAATACAATTAACCATGCTCTTTTAAAAATTATTATTTTTATTATTATACTTTAAGTTCTGAGATACATGTGCAGAACGTGCAGATTTGTTACATAGGTATACACGTGCCATGGTGGTTTCCTGCACCCGTTAACCCGTCATCTATATTAGGTATGTCTCCTAATACTGTCCCTCCCCAGCCTCCCACCTTCCCACAGGCCCCAGTGTATGACGTTCCCCTCCTGTGTCCATGTGTTCTCATTGTTCAACTCCCACTTATGAGCGGGAACATGCAGTGTTTGGTTTTCTGTTCTTGTGTTAGTTTGCTGAGAATGATGGTTTCCAGCTTCATCCACGTCCCTGCAAAGGATATGAACTCATCTGTAAAATTTACTATAATCTTACAATATTAGTATCAATCTGAAAATCTTCTAATATATGCTAGTAGTAAGTTGAGTAAGGTATTGAAATATTATAGACCCATAAGTTTATTATTATCTGGTGGTTCATGAGTGAAAATAATTATAGTTATTATTTAAGCTTTGTGAAAATAGTCATGTGTATGGCTACATAGTTATATTTATGTATACATAATTATCATATTACTGTCAAATAAAGTATGTGTAATGAAATCACAAGTGCACTTCATTACTCTTCGATTCATTACTCTTCCATTGCCCATTCAGATATTTAATAACAAGAGTATTTAAGTTTTATGGATGGTAAAATATAATACAATATTTTTCATAAGACATTTGGACCTAATAGAGGTTGCTTTAATGATAGCTTATATTAAGATCTATGGGTGTGGTGGTTCAAGCCTGTAATCCCAAAACTTTGGGAGGCCAAAGCCAGTGGATCACTTGAGTCCAGGAGTTTGAGACCAGCCCGGGAAAAATAGTGAAACCTCATCTCTACAAAAAATACAGAAATTAGCCATTGTGGTGGCACATGCCTGTAGTCCCAGCTACTCAGGAGGCTGAGATGGAAGGATCACTTGAGACTGGGAGGCCAAGGTTGCAGGGAGTGGCAATGGTACCACTGCACTCCATTCAGCCTTGGGCGACAGAGTAAGACTCTGTCTCAAAAAAACAAAACAAAACAAAACAAAACTGGCTGTAATTAGGTTAACATGAAAGCAAATTTTAGACAAGAAAAAAGGAGTAAAGCCTCTTAACAGGGGTAATGGGATGAATGGTTGTCAGTTCTTTATTTTTTTGAAATAGTTGAAATTCCAGGAATTGTATTGTTTCTTCTGATTTTAAAAGGATCACACACTGATGACTGTCTATTTCCCTAGGTTTCCTGACACCTATAAGATGACTTGGCACATTGTATGTGCTTGATAAATATTAACTGATGAACATGTGAGGCGGCGGTTGCAGTGAGCCGAGATCGTGCCACTGCACTCCAGCCAGGGTGACAGAGAGAGACTCTGTCTCAAAAATAAATAAATAAATAAATAAATATTTAAAATAATTAGCTGAATGCGTAAATGAATCGTAAATGTTCAATATAGAGTAGGACTCCCTAAGTTCTAAATTTTTAAATGCATACCTTAACCTGTATATTATCTTCAAAATAAAGGCTACATTTTATATAATTTTGCAACATTATATTTCACTTACCAGTATCTGTGCCAGTAGTAATATCTATATTTACCTCACTTACTGGACATATAGTATTTAATTATATGAATATGAATAAGTTATCACATATCTAGTCAGCCTTCCTCTGGGACACTTGGTTTACTTCTGGTATTTTTTATCTCCAAATATAAACTATGGTGTAACAAACATCTGAGTAAATGTATTTCCGTGTACAAAAATCTGTGTGTACAGTTAACCCTTGAACAATTGGGAGTTAGGAATGCTGATCACCGCCCTCCAACCCTGGCTCCCTGTGCAGTAGAAAATTCATGTATACCTTTTGACTTCCCAAAAATGTAACTACTAATAGCCTACTGTTGACTGGATGCCTTGCCGGTAACATAACAGTCATTAACACATATTTTGTATGTTATATGTATTATATACTTTCTGTACTCTTATAATAAACTAGTGAAAAGAAAATATTAAGAAAATCATAGAGAAGAGAAAATATGTTTATTTATTAAGTGGAAGTGGATCATCATAAAGGTCTTCATTTTCATTGTCTTCATGTTGAGTAGGCTGAGGAGGTAGACAAGGAGAAGGAACTGTTGGTCTTTCTGTCTCCAGTTTGCATAGGTGGAAGAAAATTGCAGTATAGGTTGACCTACACAGTTAAAACCTGAGTTGTTCAAGGGTAAACTGTGTGTGTGTGTGTGTGCGCACGCGTGTGTGCGCACAGGTGTGTATATGTATAAATGTATGAATATATATGCAATTGTTCAACTAGAGAACATATTTATGAAAGTGGAATTGCTGAGTCAAAGGGAATGCCCATTAGAATAACAAGTATCGCTAAACTTCCCTCCAAAAGTATAACAGTATGGGAATCCCTTTCCTCCAGCACTTTTGCCAAAAGCAAATAGAAATTTATCTTAATTGACATAGAAATGAATGGAATAATAATTATTTATTTGATAAATGACATTTCTAATCTGAATATTCTGTGTTAAGAAAAAAGTATCTGATAAGAAGGTGCTTAGCCTATTTTATAGGGATTTATGAAAATAATTTTTCCATGGTGGGCTAACTTTTAAATTTATATTGTGATTAAAATTCCTTATTATCAAACAGTTTTGGTTGTTCAAGTTTTAAATAATTTAAGTTTGTAAACTAAAAAATATAAAATAATAATTTGTGGGGCTCATATTGTTTCAAAGATTACAGTAATTTATTTTGCATATCACTTTTGAAAACCTAAATCTCTCAGTATAAACATAATAATTTCGTGAAGATAAGTTTTGCATTTTATGAAAATAGATTAATCATTAAGTAGAAAGGCATAAGTCTCACTTTGCAACCTTATTAAAAATCAGTAACAACAGTAACACATACTTATTTATGCTGCTTATTTTTCTAAACATTGGGCAAATAAATTGTAAGAAAAAAGGACAGATAAAATAAGACTTTTTGATGTGCTTATTTTCTTGGTCTTGCAGTTTGGTAAGAAGGCTACTGGAATATTTGCATGTTGTGTTGCATAATGAGACCAACACAAAATGATTGCAGCTCATGTAAAAGGCAGGGTGGCATGTTTTCAGTTTTAATGGGGACACTCAGAAAAGTTCCAATTCTTCCTGACATTTCTTATAGCCAAATAAACGTGGTCTAGGTTGGAGTGTCTATTATGAAAATAAGAGGAGAGCAAGTCAATTATATTTCAATGACTGAATAGCCAGGGGTCTTCATTAAAATGATCAGAAAAATTGCAGTGTTGCTTTTCTCTGTGTAGCCACTGATTAAGTTGTATAAGAATGACATGGCCTTTTGAGGAGCAAGCCAGAGTATGCCTTAGAGTCTGGAGCCAGAAATTGTTGACCCTTTTGGGAGATAAATGCGTGCTACCTTAAAAAAGAAAAATATTTTTTCTCTTATTGGATGATGAACTTTGGAACTAGGTATATGAAATTAGTGAAGGCTATTGTATAGAAGATTTAATTTGTGCTTTACTATAAGAAAAATGCCTTTGAATAAGATAATGATAAAGATACCTCTCTTCACATTTATCTCAGTCAGTTAGATCTGTTTCACTAGAGTAATGTCTACAATGCAAGTGAATGACTGTGTTTAAGAAATACTTAGTTTATTAATTCACTACTATTCTGTTCCTTTTAAAATTTCTACTTACCTGTTTGTGTGTATGTGTGTTGGAGGAGGAGATATAAAGTCTTCTAAGGAAAATTATCATCGTTCTTCCTTTTTGACTCATATTCAAAGAGACAATACAGTTTAATATTGTTTTATATAGCAATACAGCTTAAGAAGAACAAACCTACTGCTTAAAAGAACAGCTTGACTCTCATATTTTTTAACAGGTGAAAATAACAGCCCCAGATTCTGCATGACCTCAGTAGTCAAGATTCCTATGTAACTAAACTCCTCAATAGGCATTTGGTACATGTTAAGATTAGAAGGCCTGAGAGCCTTTAGTAAGTGGAAATTTTAATACTATATATATTTTTTTTAATGAGAAAGGCTTACAGAATTTACAACTAGACTCAAGCTCATTTTATAAACAGTTGAGTTTTTAGCTTTCTCATAGCAATGAAATGAACTATGATTTTGCCTTCTGATATTATGTTTTTTCAACCCATCAGTTGTATAAATTGTACTTTAATTGATTACCTATTATTTGTCTAACACTGTAAAAGAGGAAGACATCAACATTATAACCACAACACAGCACTAAGACAAAAACATATCAACCTCAGTTGATGTTTTTTAAATAAGTAAAAAAAATCCATTTAATAGTTGCATTAGTTAAATAATTAGTCCAAAATTTATTTTTGTGCATGTGGGTATGCAAATTCTTTCTTTCGCTCTTTCTTTTTTCTAGCTTGACTCTTTAACCTAGTAAAAATAGTAAAACTCATGTATTAATCTAGTTGTGGCAAAAAAAGGAGAACTGTAGCCAAATTTTATTCTCAGGGTTCATAGCATCATTTGTCATTAAAATTATCTAAGATAAATATTCTATATTTAATATTATGAATATTATCATTTATTATGATGGAGTTGGGGAGGGCAGTTACAGATTTCAAGTGACTTAAATGTTTTTAGATTGATTTTCCTGATACTAGTGCAAGTAGTGGACTCTTTAATGTCGTAATGTTGTAAATGAAAGTACAAGTCAGGACTCTTTAATGTTGTAATGTTATAATTTCACCTTTACTAAATAACCACACTGCAGAGTTGACTGTACTATCAAGCAGGTTTCGAAATAACAGTTTGAGAAAAACAGGGTTATCATGATGTCTTTTTTTCCCCCTCCATGGCTATTCTGACATGCAATTCTCTGTGAAAGAAGGAATATAATGGGCTGCAGCCTGGATTAAAGAAACCCAATTATGTGCCTCTCAAATACACCACAGAGTTTAGCAGTGCCCAGATTCTATAATGGTATCATTTGGCCCTGTTGTTTTCATCTAATTTATGCCTTGACCAAATAAAATTTGCAAAATGTGCATCCTTTCTGTATTCAAAGAGAATAAAAATGTCTATATAAACATTAAAATAGGTTTTCATTTTTCATATCTGCATCAAACAGGATCTTGCATGGTATGCCACATCATGTGAGTAAAGGTAAGAGACATGTTTTAGTGTTAGATCAGTGCCAATGTTCACTAGGAAATGTAAGAACTTTGCCTCGTGCTTGTATGAGAGGGAGAGATTAGGGAAGCATGTAGCTCCATCACAAAACAGCATTTCAGGGGGATAAAATAATATAATGCAGTAACTGTGAATGCATGCATGTTTAGACACTGTAAATATTGTTATGTTGCATTAGTGATGGTTTGTAATCATTGCTATCTTGTTTACTGCTCCTCTGAGTCATTTTTCCCCTTCAAGGCCACTGGTAGGGATTCTAGTACTCGAAAGTGTGCTGCGGACATTAAAAGGTTGAGAGACATTGCTCCATGCTATAATTCATTTTCAAGAATAGAAACCATTCGAGGGAGAAGCATTCTTTCATAATGTTATAGTCAAATAGGTCTTGGAAACAAATAAGTTAAATAGATTTCTGAATTGTGGGATTTCTTAAAGTTTTAAATTTTCTAATGAGCATTTTAATTCCAGGTAAGATAGTTAGATTTTCTGAAATATATTTAGCCTTGGACTCCTTTTCTTTTTCAAGGAACAAGTAGTTTTTCGTATGCAGTTTGGGAAACTGGTTGGAAAAGATTGTGGTCTACCCATTCCCTTCCTTCTCATTCAATAAGCAGACTTGGTTGTGGGGGAAACCCTAATGTTCTCCAAATACTTACAATGGTTTCCAACCCTGGCTGCACAGTAGAACCACTGGGAATATTTAAAAAAAATCTTTAAAAAATTGTGTTAAAATAGATCTCATGGAAGGGCATGGTGGCTTACACCTGTAATTCTGCACTTTGGGAGGCTGAGGCAAGCTGATCGCGAGGTCAGGAGCTCGAGATCAGCCTGACCAACATGGTGAAACCCCGCCTCTACTAAAAATACAAAAATTATCTGGGCGTGGTGGTGTGCGCCTATAATCCGAGCTACTCAGGAGGCTGAGGCAGGAGAATCCCTTGAACCCAGGTGGTGGAGGTTGCAGTGAGCCGAGATGGTGCCACTGTATTCCAGCCTAGGTGATGGAAAGAGACTCCGTCTTAAAAAACAAAGACATGTCATTAAGTTTACTATCTCAAGTATTTTTAACTGTATTATTCAGTAGCATGAAGTATATTTATCTAGTTGGAAAGCAGATCTCTAGGACTTTTTCATGTTGCAGAACTGAAGCTCTATACCCATTAAAAATCACTCCTCATTTCCCCTCTTCCCAGCTTCTGGTGCCTGGGAATATTTGTAAACAATACATATCCCAGAGCTTCTCACTTCCAGAGATTCTTATTTAAGTTTTCTGGGGATAATTGTTTTTGAAGATCTTCAGGTAATTCTACTGTACAGCTGGATTTAAGAACGGTTGAATGTTGTGCTTTTGCGTGTTTATTTGATTTAATCCAACATGCTTATTAAGAGCTAGGGGCTGGGGCTAGAGCAATATATAAGCTATGGTCCTTGCTGCCTGGGAGCACAGTCCACAGAAGAGACAGACTGGAAGGCAATCAGTATACCTGATGAGAAGTGCCATGGTGGAGCAGTGAACGGGACCCCAGGTAGCAACGAGAAGAGAATGACTATCCAGAACAATTTCTCACTGAGCAAATGTTTTAAATAATCTGCTGCTGAATACTGGCAGAGCCTAGAGAAGGAGTTTAATATACCAGAACCACTGTACAATTTTAATTCTGAGATGAAGGAAGACTATATTTACGAATATACTTTGGACACATATTTTTGACACTCAATTTTAGACACTCATGGCATTTTCTGCTCCTGATACCTGTTTTAGACTTTCTATATGTGGTTGTTTAGTTCAAATTTAAAAACACTTAAATTTTTTATTATTCTTAATGTATTAATCCAACATATCTTATACCAGTAAGTTCAATTTGATGCTAAGAATAAACTGTGGTATTAAATTGAATGAAAACTTACTTGTCTTTGATACACTTTCTTGAGTTATATAGGTGATGAAAGTGGATAAAAGGAAGTACTGTTCTAACTTAATCTAAAATTTTAATCATCTGTTTTTCCTTTTAATACCTTACTTGGCTTTTAAAGGTAATATATTTCTCTCCAAATGTTAAATATTTAAAATTTAGGGATAATTTATAACATATGAAATTAATTCCCGAAGTTCTCACTGGGAAACTAAATTACCGTAAAAAGGGGCCATAACTGTCTCAAAACAACCCAGTGCCAACAATGAGCTTTCCATCCTGGCTATCCTTAGAATAATTGGCCTTTTAGTTGATTTGACTAACTGACAACTGAGCCACTAATAATTACCTATGGCATGCTTTACTTTTGATTTTGTATTAGAATACTCTCCTAATGAATGAATGTATAGTACCTTTAAACAATCATATTTGACTGTATTTGAATGCTTTGCTCTTCATTTGGATAATTCTCTATGGAAATATGTTCACACATCAATAACTACAGAGGAGACTTTTTAATTTAATTAAAAGAAAAGCAGCACATCCATGAGGCCTCTTTATGGTTAAACAATTGTGACTTAAAATAGTATATTAATTTTATCAATTTACCAATATATCATTTTAACTTTATGACAAGCCTTCAAGTTTATTTAGGGACAGTCACAATCCATAATATTATACTCTTTATGCTTTACACTGTTCTCTAGTATACTGGGAATTCTAACCATTGGGAATCTTTTCTTCATTTGATACAAGGTTTTTTCATAGTAATATTTTCTCAAAAATCAGTAGATCCAAACTTAGCCTTGTGCTTGGTCTTAGCTCAATAGAAATGTCCTGCAAGGTAATCTATGGACATATAATTGGCTAAATCAAAAATAGGTAAGTTGATTTGAAGGAAAAGAAGAAAAGAAAATATTGGGCTATACTATTTGTAGTGGTTTTATTTTATTGCTTTATTTCACCAAAATATTATTGCAGCTGGGTATTTAATAGCACTTTAAGGTTAGTTTGTCGGAAGTGATTTCTGTGTTAAGTATGCAATGTTTAGAAAAGGTTGGTACCTGGAAAGATATTTTAAATTTTGGCAAATGCATTTTTTAATCAGTTGAGATCTAGTTCCTGACAGACTAACAGTGATGGTAGATATAAAAAAGACAACAATTTTGCAGAAATTCACATGTTGTAGAATAGGCAAGAAACAAAAGATACTCTTTGTGAGTTTAAAAATTACAGGAGCGTTCTCTATAAATGGGCACCACATTTGTTTTGCCTAGTCTTCCCTCATGAGAGGTCATTTAAAAATTTATATCAATCATAATGAAGTGTATGCTATTTTTAAGCTTTACGGTTGTTGAATAGGTACTAAATGGTCATGTTGTTTTAAGGTATTCTTTGCTAATGGTATGCATACATTTACAGATTTGTACAAATGTGATTGTATCTATATCTGTATATGTATGTTAAAATATTAATATGCTGCTTAATATTTTAAGTATGTTGTTAGGCTATGTCTTATGAAAACAAATTTTAAATATGTTTAGCATGTCATCTTACTACAAAGTTGTCTTTGAAGATGAGTATAACTAGAACAATTATGACATTCTTTATACTTATTCAATTTTAGAACTTTAGAATGTATAACAATATTCTCTACATATATTTTATTGTATTTTATAAATCAATAAGCTCTTGGGATTGGAAAGAAATTTCCAATCACCTAATCCAGTGGCTCTCAATTAGGAGTGATTTCCTTCCTACCAGGGGACATTTGATAATGTCTAAAGATATTTTTGATTGTCACATCTGAGGGGATACTACCGGCATCAAGAAGGTCGAAGCCAAGGATGCTGTGAAATAACCTAAAATATACAGGATAATTCTCATAGCAATTATCCAACCCAAAATATCAATTGCAGTGAGATTGAAAAACTCATACCTAGACTAGCTACCTATCTCTTAAATAGCTCATCTTTATTATAAAAAAAAAGTTCCAGTATTTAGAAAATCACTATCTCACAGTTATCAAAATCACTAGTGAATGTTTATCTGTTTCTTTTCTTAATATTATATATATATAAGAAAATGTTATGCATTTGTTTGAGATGGAAAGCAATAAAATGTCCAACAAAAAGATTCTAGATGAATATTGCTTTTCAAGGTAATCACATTAGAGGACTAAAAACTTATTCTAATCATGCAACTATCTCAAAACATTTCTTGATGTGTCTTTAAACAATTATATAAAGAACACAAAATTGATAATCTCTTATTTCAATACAAAAATTGGTACTGATTCAATAGCTTGTTTATACAAACAAATTTATTGTTGTTTTATACCTGAAATTTAAAAGGAAATTTTTTTTAAAAAAACTACAAATTATTTATGAACGCAATGTTTATGATCTTTGAAAACAAATTTAATTATGAGGATCTCAAAGATTTTATAATCTATGACAGAACTTTTTTCATGGTCATAATCTTAGTTTTGAATTTCAGTATTCTAGTCCTTAAATAATATACAAATAAATATGCACAGAAAAATAATTACTTATAGCATACTTGAGAAATATAGATAAAAATAACAGACGTTAATTTTTAAATTAATTTGATTTATGTCCTTATGCTTATTGGCAACTTGAACAATATGGTTCTTAAATCTAAAATTGTTTTAAAATTATGATATTTGCTAAAATAATCAGATTATGATTGCATATATAGGTGTTCAATTATCCAAGAAATAAAAACATCTGAGTCTTCTATCTTATAAATCAATATATAAATTCTTGAGTTGGGGATGAATATTAGGAGCATGCTAATTGTTACACAGTGATCATTGAATTTGATAACTGAATGTGAATAAATTTTTCACTTTTTATTAGTATGTTCTGGCCTTGAATAGCAGCTTGCAAGTTTCTTGATGACCTTCTAGAGGAAGGTGTTATTATAGTGTTAATAGGAAATTGAATAACTTAAAAATAACATAAGATCAGTGTCTGAATATACTGTATGCCTGCGTGTGTTGAGCCTAAATGTGAATGTTGTCATCTTATCATAGTCTTCTTGGTTTTACAAGTAAAATTCAAAAAATAGTAAAATGATTTTAAGTTCCATTAGTGTGTGATAATTTATGTCTAGGATTATCTAAGTATATAGATTTTAGACTGTAGCACATCTATGTATTAAGAATTCTTAACAGGGAAATAGTATGAAAAAGACATGAAATAAATATATTTTTGTTTGCATAAAATAAGTGAATAAACATTTCATGAAATTTAAGTACAAATGCATATTTTTGTTTCTGATATTTATTAACAAGGATATATAAAGAAATTCTTGGTATTGAACTGTAGTATAGCAGATTGAAATAAAAATATGAGATATCACAATAAAAGTATTTATGAAAATTGTCTTTGAGGTAAAAATACTAATGAATTGGTAATGTAAAAATGAAACCATCTGTAGGTGCACAGAAGGTGAAACTAGTCAGTGTTTTGATATATTTTTGTAAAACCTCAGGCAATTTTAACCCTCCCATAGGAATATCAGATATAAAAAGTGGCAAATTAAAATAAATGTAGCAGTTTGGACTTTTGTGTGTAAAATTGTTTTAGGAAAAAAGAAAGGTCTGATGGAGATAAAACTAACAAATTATTAAATAAAATGTTTAAATCCCCAGATTATTGTTCACATGGGGAGAAATTGCTAGAGAAGTTGTGAGCATTCAAACTCCAGGTGGAACAAAATTAAATCTCTTGATGGTCAGTTAAATCATGGTCTTGTGGGCCAGTAACATATGTGGGCTGAGTAGTTTTTATTTTCCCTGGTTGTAGGTAAATAAGATGAAAGGCAAAAATTGTACCATAATTATTTTCAAGCAACTGAGATCTTTGGAGTCAGAATCCAGGATGATCACATTTTTCACTTTACATCAACATGCATTTCTTCTAGTATAGAAGCATATATTCGTGGAATGTCTACCATGACTTATTTTTTTTGTGAAGCCTTGAATTTGGAAAATGAGAATTATTTGGGGAATTATAGAAACATTAACATTATGTGGACTGTGCTAACAGTAATAAAGCAAAACAACTTTGGAAATAACTATTAAAGTGGTATATCAGAAATTGACTTAAAATATTTGTAAGAAAATGTAATATATCCATTTCAGCTTTCTTGTTTATATTCCATTGGCGCACTAATGATCACTTTCCAAAAGCAGTAGAGGAGCCTTCACTTGCTCCTTTTGTGATAACCGATCATTTATTTCATTCACCTGTAAATCTACTTGGGTCAATATCTGCAGGTCAGAAGTTGGCCTTCACAGTGTATCAATGTATATTTGTATTTCTAACAACATCGTTATATGTGATCATTGTAAAATAAGAAAATATCATGTTTATTCTCCAAATATGTACTATTAATATCATGGGCTTACAAGAAACGACCATTTTGAGATTTATCCTCTTTCCAGAATACACACACACACACACACACACACACACACACACACACAGAGACACACACACACACACACACACACACCCTCACATTAAGGTCACTTTTGCATTTCCTAAAAATGAAAAATATCTAGATTTTCAAAACAACAAAAATCAACTTTTTATATATTTAAATCTATAGGAATTATAGGACAATGTATTTTCAGAGTTTTGAAGAGCCTGACCAATCCCCCGTCTGGTGTTTATAGCCTGACAACAACCCTACAAGTAAGAGGTTGTCTGGCCTTTGCTTGAACACTGCTTATGAAAGGGAATTCACAAACTCCTAATTGCAGATCATTTCATTTTGGGACACTTATCATTATAAATTTTTTGGACTGAATCAAATGTTACTGAACTATTAAGCATGCACTCTTAAGGCATTAACATTTTTTAGACAAAGGAAGTCCTGAGTGAGTGAATTTGATGTATATTCACATATGAAAACACTAGGTAATCAGGGTACCAGTCATAATTTCCACTTCCAGGAGCCTTAGGAAGGATTTCTATCTAGACTGCGTTATTTTTCTGAACAGAGTTGTAGAAATAGCATAAAATTTTTGTGTACTTCATGCATCTGCTGTCATCTGTGAGAGTTATCTGATAATTTCATACAAGTTTGTGAAAATTAATTTATGGTAGATCACATTGTTGCTTTGTTTTTAGTGATTTGTATCTTAAACAAAATTTAAATTCCTTGCACATAGCCTGATAATTTATGAGAGTATTACACAAATGTTTACATTTATACATTTCAATGTAAATGTAGAGAATTTTGAAATACTATCATGAAACTTGACCTTTTTTGACCTTTATATGCTCACACCAAGAGATTATTTTATGCTAATATAATTCCCTTAATTGAAATTCATTTTCTATAGTAAAGAGAATTCAGAAGTATGCTCTCTGTGTTCTTAGATAAATGGGTGTAACTTGACATATAATTTTATGGGCAACGCTGTATATACAAAGCAAATGATATCTGTATGTTCTGTTTACTAGCCACATTGATTGCTGTGTAGAGAAGGAATACATACCTTGAGGAATATTTGCATGTACTAATGCATCTTTATCTACACACTGGATCTTACACGGCTATACAGCTGCAACTGCATTGTGGCATAACAAAGGTGTTCATTGTTGAACATTTTGATTCATCTCTCTCCCTCTTTCCCCTGCACATTTGGCTGTGTAAAGTCTTTTGTTTCATGGGTTGATCTAATCCTAATTTGTTACTTAGAGGACAGTGAATTTGGCTGTTTATTGAAGAACATCTATATGTGGGTAATATTAGTTTCCCTTAGAAAAATTTATCTCTATTGGGTCAATGTGTTTAGTATACTGTAGCATATGTTGGTATCATAGCAAAACTAAAATTAAAATATCAATACAAAAAGTGGTGCAAGAGGCATAGAGATAGACGTTTGTATTAAACTTGGGATTCATTATCAAACTGCATCAAAGAATATGTGAATAGCAGTGTGATACCAATGTGGCATAGGGAAGGCAAACATTAAAAATTTCAAACCTAAGAGTTTTTTCACTGGGCATATCTAGAAAACTGCAATGTATACTCATGAATCCCTTCTATTTGTCATTTACACAGGACAGTTCTTGTAATCTTGCCATCCTATTTTGAGGTAAAGTAAGATTTAAAAAAGGATATAATATTTTTATTCTCTCAATTTCTAATTTTAAAGAGTATCAAATATAAAGAATAGTAGAATGCACACCTGTATTCACCTAAATGTAACAATTGTTAACATTTTGCCCACATTTGAGAACTCTCATTGTCTCTATCTCTGTTTCTTTCTCCCTCGACATATATAAAATAAACATTTACATATAACTTTTTGCCGAATCGTTTAAAAGTAAGTTGTAGATATCATGACATTTGATCTTTTCAGAATAAAAAAATTCTTCTGAAGAACCTAAAAATTATACTTAAGAAATGAACATAATTTCAATCTATTTCATATTTCAATTTCCCCAGTTGGCTCCAAAATACCTTTAATAGCTATTTTTATTTTTTCCTGATCCAAGGTACAATTAGGGCTCATGCACTGCAAGGATAAATTTTTTTTTTTCCTAAGTGATCTTCATTGGGAGAACTAAAATAATTTTATGTTAAACTCTAAAGTGAGGTGATATTTTGTTCTCAAATTTTGAACCAATTATACATTTGTATCTTGATTTTTATAATACTGTGTGACCTTTGACAATATACCAAATTTTACTATTTTCCATAACATCTTTGGACTGAGCACAAAATTAGCCAGCAGAAGGGTGACGCATATGGAGCTGATCACAGAACAGTGGCTTAATAGAGTTAGTCGTGTGACCTGCCAGAAGTTGACCTCATTTCAGAATTCCACTGGAGCACGATACATCCAATTCCACACAGAATATGAAAAACATGCTATCATTCATGGTAGTTCTCATTTTGACTTTGATTCAAATAATTGAGTATAGTGATTTTATACTTTTCCAAATATTTCTGCTGCCATTAATACATGCATAAAAGAGAAACTGTTAAATATAAGGCTGAAATTGCATTTATTTCATAATTAACTTTGCTACAACATTTGGGTACTGTTCTCCCAGGGGTATCACGAAAGACCTATACTACCTTCTATGTTCCTAACCTCAGTTGCCTTTGCTTCCACAAACCTGGCTACTTCCACAAACCTGCCTTCTAGCATGATGGTCATGAGGAGCACGCTATTGTAAAAGTTTGAATTCTCTTTGTGAGAAAGACATTTTCATCTTTCAAGTCCATTTTTTCACCTTAACAACTATGTTGAATGCTGTTTCTTTCACCATGGGTATGGTGTAATTTTGCCTTCCTGTGAACCTGCGTAGAACTTGATCTTTATATCTGTTCCGACCCCATCACATCCTTTCCCAATTGTGTCCACAGACATTATCATGCTTTTATCATGTTCCCTGCTCTCATCTTCCACATTGCCTAGTAGGGAATGAAGTCACTGAGTACCTGCTGTGAGCTGCTCTCTGCTGGGAGTTGTATGCATCATCTTATTTAATTCTGATAACAGTCTTATGTGATATTATCATCCCAATTTTATAGGTAAAGAAACAGGAACGGAGAGATGAAGTGGTTTGCTGAATATTGTATATATAGCTGATTAACAGTGCAAACAATTTGAACTCACATCTCTTTGACCTGACCAACTTTCATATTCTTTCCATCATAAAAATTTGCCTAGACCAAGGCCCTACCTATAACTGGTGCTCAGAAAAACTGATGGAAGTAACTGACAGATGAATTTTCCCTTGATTGTTTTTTTCTGATTGCCTTACTCTGACTCACAGCTAATAAAGCAATGCTCCAAATCTGAAGAGAGACAGTGGAGGAGACAGGCCTGGCAGGCACTGCTGTCTTGTGATCTTCACTAGAAACCATGACTTGCTTTTAGGGCACTGACAACAAGAGATGTAGTGCTCTTCCTGCCTACTCTATATGCCAGGCCTCTGGCAGCCAAGCAACTATATGCTCAGTAAAGATGGCGTGGACCCAGGTTTCTAATTCTCTGAACTAATCACTGAGCCAAATAGAGCCTTAATAACACCTTCTATTTGTATTTCCTTTGTAGCTGGCAACATACTTTCATACATTGTCTCTCTGGACCCTCGCAACAGCCCACAATGAGTCAAAAGAGTAGTTATTAGGCTACTTTGTGTTTCTCAATTGATAATACCTGAGTTCATCAAAAGTTTGTGACTGTCATTGTGAGATCCTGATTGCTTTATATCCTGTATGTCTTACAGGAGAAAATTAATAACTTGAAATCATGTAGGACAACAATAACATTGAAAACAACTGTAAGTCTAGTTTTGTTTCCTTCCCCCAAATAACTAGAATGCTGCTTTGGCCAATTCTTGGATTTTTTTCCATTCCTTTTTACTTGCCAAAGATCTCTCTTTAACACTCATCCAAACTACTACTCAGGCTCTCAAATATTTTGACTGCTTTCGAACCAGACCTGAGCCTACATTCAGCATCTGAATACAGTCATCCATTGCTTAATGAAGCGGATACGTTCTGGAAAATTCATCGTTAGATTATTTCATCATTGTGTGATTATCATAGAGTGTAACTAACACAAATGCAGATGATATAGCCTATTATTCACCTGGGCTATATGGTTTAGCCTATTGCTGCTAGGCTGCAAACCTGTACAGCATATTAGTCTACTGAATACTGTAAGCAATGGTAGCCTAGTGGTAAGTATTTGTGTACCTAAACATTTCTGAATGTAGAAAAGGTACAGAAAAGACACAGTGCTATAATCTTATGAGGCCACCATCATATATGTGGTCTGTCATTGACTGGAACATTGTTATGAGGCACATGACTTTGAAGAGTATCCTTGATGTCCATTTTATCACTTTCATTCTCTCCCTGGACCATACCATTTTGATTTTTGCACCATCACCCACTGAACTCTTTCAGTATCTACCTGATTTCCAGGTCCATTGCTGTCTGCTCTTGCTCTATCCTATTTGAGTATTCCACAGCATTTGACATTTTGATTATCCTTTGATTCTTAAAACTCTCTTTAGTTTCTGGAACACAAATTTCCAGTGTTTCTTCTTCATCATTCTTATTTTTTCACAAGTTTCTGCTCTGGTTCCTCTTTTAGTTCTTGCACCTAGGAATAAATGTTGGTATTTCCCAGGGTTTTATTCTAGGATTTGTTCTCAATTTTATACCTTTTTTGGAGAACTCTTACTCATGCTGATTACTTTAGTTAATACCTATATGCTGATTACCTTCAACTGTGTGTGTGTGTGTGTGTACATATATATATATATATATATATATATATATATATATATGCCAGAGTCTTTTGTTTATCATTTATTTATTTAATCAAGAGGATGTTGGTTATTGATATAACTGCTGGGATACAGGGGTAGATAAGATAGACATGGTTTTTCCTTTTACAGATTTTAGTGGAAGGAGATAGTTTAGGAGAAAGGAACATAAGAAATATCTGCTAGTGACAAGTATTGTAAAGAAAATATAGCAGAATGATACGATAGTGACTGAGGCCAATTGACAAAGGTTAGAAAGAGTCTTTTTGAGGAGATGATATTTAATCTGAAACTTGAATTGCAAGAAGGAGCTAGCCAGGCAAAAACTAGGGGGAAGAATGTCCAAATTTTGAGGGATGGCTAGTGTAAAACTCTAGCAGAAATGACTTGGTGTGTTTAAGGAACAGAACGTTAAGGCCCCTATGGCTGGAGCGTAGTGAGCTAGGAGGAGACAGTAGGGCTGAGGTTGCCAAAGTAGGCAGGGGCTAGATCAAGCTAAGAAGACATAGTATTGGAGAGTCATTACTGTCTTTTTTTTTCTTTTTTATAGTTTACAAAAGTATCAGTCTATAGCAAGTTGTGGAAAAAGCCCCCTGGTTCTTTAACACAAACATTTTGAGAAGCACTGTTCTTGTAGATGCTTTTATTAAGACAAAAGGGCTTCTAAGAAATGTAAGAGCATGGTCCTATATCAGCCTGATATGCCCAGAGTACCAGACATTAGGTTTAGAGGAGAAATATCCATCTTGAAAAGGACTGTGAATCCATACAATCTTTTTGGCACGTGAAGTTGAATGAAATCAAATATATAGAAAACTCAATATTTTTGACATATTTGTATCAGCCAAATCATATTAATAGTCTCTGGACTAAAAGAAACCAATACCATTAGAGATGTGTCCCCAGCTTTCTACAAGCAGGATGCTTGGCTGCTCAAAAAGGATATATTCTCCATTGCCCTACTCAGAATTTTCCAAGGTGGATATGGAAAAGAATGGACTGTCTGAAGTTCAGAATCAAGTGTCATAGAAAACAAAGGATTAAGGAGCCACTCAGAGGCAAAATAGAGTCTAATCGAGAAATATTCTCAACCTTCAAGATAAGTAAACCTGACATTTGCCAAGTGGGATGTCAGAATTTTTATTGTCTAGTGATTGGCATGTGCTTTCTATTCTTCCTGTTTCAAAATGGGAGGATTTATGTGGTCCATAGTCCCTCTACTGTATATTGAGTGTGTGAAAAAGAAAACTTGTCTTTGTAATTCATAGGTCTCCAGAGCAGCAGAAACTGCCACTGGACCTGAGTTGATGATGTAAATCTTGATTTTTGAGCCTAATGTTGTAATGTTGATGAAATCTTTGAAGGTCTTGGATGTGAAGGAATGTATTTCTTATGTGGGAAGGGCATAAAACACATGAAAAACAGGTTGGACTTTAGTAGATAACTATTACAATCATTCAAAAATGTTCACTCCATGTCCACCAGTGCCATGGGAGGAATGTCCTTCCCCATCTCTTGACTTTGGGCCCAGCATGACTTCGGCCAATGAGATGTTAGCTGATATGACACACAAAAAAGAGAGTTTGAAATGCCCTTGTGTGTCTTTACTGTTGTGCTGAGAAGAGCTTCCTTTGGGTAGGTAGCTGCTGCCCCTTCATTCTGGAGCGCTGAAAAATACATGTGGTACAGACCATTGCCCAAGTGGTCTAATAGAGGAAATGATGCTTCTCCCACTCATACTTGAAGTTCTTTGCCAGACTCGTTATAATATAAAAATTAGGCTAATAAACTCCATAATATTTTCATAATAATAAAACTCCTAAGAAGCTTATAAAAATACATAAAGAACAGTTTAAAATATGGATTTGTATCTGCCAACAGTGAGACAGACCTTGACCTAAGTACAGAATGCTCCTTATGATATTAGCTAAATATATATTTCATAACTTTACTGAGGTATAATTGGCATAAAATTAACTGCATATATTAACTGTACAAGTTGATAAATTTTGACCTGTGTATAAACCTGTGAAAAATCATTATAATCATGCTAATTAATATGTGCATCACCCCAAACAGTTTCCTCTTGCTGCTTGTTATCCCTCTCCTTTGCCGTTCCCTGACCAAGCTCCATGCTTTGGCAACCACTCATTACTTCTTTTCAGTATAGATATTTGTGAATATATAGTTCTCCAGAACTTATATAAGTGGAATCATACAGTACTCCTTTTCTGGCTTCTTTCACTCAGCATAATCATATTACAATTTATCCTCTCCACTGTATGTGTCAAAAGGTCATTCTTTTATTGCTGAGTGGTATAGATATTTAACAATTTGTTTATCCATTTACTTGTTGATAGACATTTGGATTGTTTCCAGCTTTGGTCTATTACAAATACAACTGCTACAAATATTCATGTGCAAGTCTTTGTATATACTCCTTTTCTCTTAGGTAAATAACCTAGAAGTAAAATTTCTGGATCATTTGGAAGGTGGTGTTTAGCTTTTAAAGAAACTGTTTTCCAAAGTGGTTGTACCATTTTACATTCTTGCATATGAAAATAAATACAGCAGCATATGAAAATTTCCATTCTTTCCAACATTTGGCATGGTCTTTTTTTTTTTTTTAGGATTTCCATATAACTGAAATTTATTGGCTAAAATAAAAAAGCCTTAAATATTTTTGATGGAAATATTTATGAAATTTATATACATTAAGTAAAATTTATATGAAATATAAAAAATAATTATATATTATCAGAGTTTTAAATTTTTCTTTTTTTTCTTTTCTTTTTTTTTTTT
>NW_016107881.1:1051932-1080849 GCF_001604975.1 Cebus imitator | reverse complement strand
ATTTTTCTTTGTAAGAAAGAGAAGATCTTTAGAAATTTTTTACTTTTTTCAAGGAGGCTTTATGGCATGGTCTTTTTAATTTTATCTGTTCTAATAGGTATGTAGTGATATCTCATGTGATTTTAATTTGAATTTTCTTGATTTCTAATTTGTTAAACATGAGCTTACTTGCTGTCTATATGTTCTTCTTTGGTGAAGTGTTCAAATCTTTTGCCCATTTTAAAATTCTGTTGTTTATATTCTTAAGGTTGAAGAGTTATTTATTCTGAATAAAACAATTCATTAGATATATATTTTCCAAACATGTTCTCTGAGTTTGTGGCTTTTCTTTATTCTCTTGACAACATTTTTTGAAGTTTTTAAAGTCCCACTTATCAATTTTTTCATTTATGGATCAAGCTTTTGGTGTTTTATTTAAAAAATACCTAGACTAAGGTCACACAATTTTTTCCCCTATTTTTTATTTTTAGTAGAAATTTTACAGTTTAAGGTTTTGTATTTAGGTCTATAATCTGTGAGAGAGTTAAGCACCTACATGTTGTGAGGTATGAATAACTATGGATTAAAGTTTATTTTTTGCATGCAGATATCCAATTGTTCCATTACCATTTGTTGAAAGCACTATCCTTTTATCACTGTACTGCTCTTGCATTTTTGTAAAAAATCAATTGTTTACATAGGCATAGGTTTATTTCTATACTCTCGATTTTATTTCATTGGTTTATTTGTCTATCTTTACACTATTTTGGCTATTATTGTAGTAGTTCTTGAAATTGGTCAGATTAGTTCTCCAATATTGTTCTTTTTCAAAGTCGTTTAGCTAAAACATGTATTCTATATATTTTGCATGTAATTTGCATAAATTCTGTGTATTTTGCATTTCCATATACATTTTAGGTTGAGCTTGTCAATTTCTGCAAAAAGAGTTGCTGAGATTTCGATTAAGATTGTGTTAAATCTACAGATCAATTTGGGAAAAATTGACATCTTAACGGTATTGAGTATTGTTAAGATTTAGCCCTTGAATATGGCTTAATTCTTCATTTAGGCCTTCTTTAGAAATATTTGTAGTTTTCAATGAACAGGTTTTGCACAGCTTTTGTCAGTTTTATCCTTTAGTATTTCATATTTTAATGGCTTTGTAAATGGTGGTTTTTTTAGTTTGAATTTCTCAATTTATTTTGCTAATACAGGCAAACCTTGGAGACATTGTAGGCTCAGTTCTATAACATCACAATAAAGTCAATATTGCAACGAAGAGAGTCAATAGCATTGACTATAAATATTGCAATAAAGTGTGCAATAGCATTATGTTTTAAAACAGTTTAAGTTTAAAATACTTTATTGCTAAAAAATATTGACACAGAGATATGAAGTGAACATAATGCTCTTAAAAAGTGCTGACAGACTTGCTGAATGCAGGGTTGCCACAAACCTTCATTTTGTAAAAAACACAGTATCTGTGAGTGCAATAAAGTACAATGAAACAAGATAAACCTGTGTATATAAAGAAAATTGATTTTCCTGTATTGAACTTGTGATCCTACAGCCTTGCTAAATTCATTTATTAGTAGTAATCATTTTTTGGAGATGCCATCTTATATAGACAAGCATATTATATACTAACAAAAACAGTTGTCCTTTTTTCTTTTTAATTTTGATGCCTTCCCTCTCTTCCTCACTCCTTTCCTTTCTTTTTTTTTTTTTTTTGGTCTTACTGCACTAGCCAAAACCTTGAGTACAATATTGAATAGAAGTGGTGAGAGAAAATGTCTTTTGTTATTCCTGCGTTAGGTACAAACATTCAGTATTTTACCATTAAATATAATATAAGCTGTAAGTTTTTTGTGGATGCCCTTATCAGGCCGAGGAAGTGTACTTTTATTTCTAGTTGTCCAATAGTTTTAAAATAATCAAGAATAGATGCTTTATATGTAAATACATACACACACATACATAGCCATGTTTAATTAGTTAATATGCTAAATTTATTTTTTAAATTTTAAGGTATAACCAACTGTGCATTCTTATGATAAACTCCATTATGATGTATTATTCTTATTATGTTGTTGGATTCAATTTGCTGAATTTGCTTAGAATTTTGCGTCTCATTTCATGAAGGATATTGGTTCCGTAGTTTTCTTTTTTGGTAATGTCTTTGTGGTTTTGGTAACAAGCTAATGTTGGTCTTACAGAATGAATTGGAAAACATTCCTTCTTTAACAATACTCTGGAAGTGTTTGCTTATACTTTCTCCTTAAATGTTTCATGGAATTCACATTCAACTCATCTTTTTGGGAAGATTTTAAACTACAAATTCAATTTGTTAACAGAGCTATTTATGGATTTCTTCATTTTCATTCAATGTTTTTACTGAGATATAACTTGCATACTATACAATTTATTTTTTTAAACGTTCAAATCAGTAGATTTTAATATACACACTAAGTTGTACCACAATCATCACTATCTACTTCCTGAACATTTTTATTACCCCCAAAAGACACCCCACATCCATTATCAGTCAGTTTCCATTCCTCCTTCCCTTCCAAGTTTTGCAGACCACCAATCTATTTTCTGTCTTTATGGATTTACCTATTCTGGAGAGTTCATATAAATGGAATCATATACTAGGTGACATTTTTCTGCTTGTATTCTTTAACTTAGCATGATGTTTTCAAGGTTTATCCATACTTTAGCCTGTTTCTGTACATCATTTCTTTTTATGACTGAATATTTCATTGTATGGATATACTATATTTTGTTTATCCATTCATCACTTGGTATGTGTTTGGGTTGTTTCTTCTCTTTTTAGCCTACTGGGCTCTAAAGCTCTGTTCATTTTTCTTAATTTTTTTTCTGCTGTTCTTTAGATTGGATAGTATCAATATCCTAGCTTCAATTCACTGATTCTTCTGCCTGTCTAAATCAGCTGTTGAGCTTCTCTGGCGAATTTTTCATTATTTTTATTGTACTTTTAAATTCTGGAAATTCTATTTGGTTCTTTTTCTTAAAAAGTAACTTCTGCCTCTTTATTGATGTCCTGTCTTGATGGTGAGACATTGCTTTTGGACTTTCCTTTAGTTCTTTAGACATGGTTTCATTTAATTCTTTGAACATCTTTCATACAGCAGATTTAAAGTCTTTGTCTAGTAAGTCCAAATTATTCCTGTCCATTATCTGGACAGGAATAATTTCTACTCATTGCTTTCCCTCTGGCTCCCTGTGTATGAGTCATGCATTCTTGTTTCTATGAATGCCTTGTATTCTTTGTTGAAAATTGTACATTTTAAATAATAAAATGAGAAAATTTGGGAAATCAGATTCCCTTCTCTCACCAGGGCTTGCTGTTATTGCTGCTTGTTTCGTGGTTTTATGAACTAATTCTGAAACAAATTTTGTTCTTTGTCAAGTATGTCCCCTAAAATCTCCACTCACGTTAATTAGCAACTAATGATTGAACTGTGGTTTTTAAAAAATGCCTGGAATCTTCTGTCTTTATTGAGGGATTCTGTGTGCATGCTGGAGCATAGCTTTATCACTCAGCCAGGGAATTTGCAGTTGTGTCTTCACATTTACTTCTTATTGTGCATAGTCTCTCTTGAATCTTTCCTGAACATGCACACAGCACTGGGCATGTGCATAGCTTTACACATGTGCATGACCTTCTTGATTCTCTGGTATATGGCAAAGCTTTTCAAAAACCCCTTGTGTTAGTTTGATAAGGCTGCTATAACAAAATGTTACAGACTGGGTGGCTTAAACAACAGAAATTTATTTTCTCACAGTTCTGGAGACTAGGATTCAAGATGAAAGTGTTGGCAGGTTTGGTTTCTCCTGACGGGTATCTCCTTGACTTTCAGATCACCACCTTCACTAAGTTCTCACATGGCCTTTTTCTCTGTGTGTTCACATCCCTGGTGTCTCTTCTTCTTATAAGAAAACCTGTTATATTGTAGCAGGGCCCCTACAATTATGACCCTATTTAAACCCAATTTTGTCTGTTTAGGCTCTGTCTTCAAATACAGTCAGATTCTAAGGTACTGGGGGTTAGGGCTTCAACATAAGAATTTGGGGTAAAAACAATTCAGTTTCTAAAACCCATTATGAACATATAATTCTCCAATTTTTTCTTTTAAAGTTTTTGGTTAGCATATTGTTTGCCCCAACTATAATCTACCATGTCAGGCAGCCATGATATCAAACAATTGCTGCTATTTCTTTTTGACAAACACCCTGGAGAAAAGGCTGTTTGCAGTAGGTGAGCTCTGAGTCAGGTTAAATAAAGACAAAATTCATGAGTGAGATTTCCAGGGTACCACCAGACAGGTAAAATAATAACATTTCTCTGAAAAGAGGGCTTCAGAGAAACTCCAGACCTATTCTTTCCCCTCAAGTGACTTCATGATTGTGGTTGTTAGTTTTCAAGACTACAGCAGAACAAGCTAGAGGTGGAGGGAAATAGAGTAAGTTTATATGCCAAAAACTCACTGTTCTTGCTGATACTCACCTGTTTCTTTTGAATAAATGCTCTGAAGACTATAGTAAGTATAATTTCCAGAGTTCTGATATATTAATTTTGAAATGTCAATTTTTGCCAGTATTCTCATTATTTTTATGGAGGAGAGGATTTTTAAAAGTTCTTATTCTCTCATTCCCACTGACTTCCTATGTATATTTTCTGAAGTGAGCTTTTATAGATTGGGTTTTTCAAATAATATATAATATATCCATTTCATCCATGTTGTCAAATTATTGGCATAAAGTTGTTTTATACTCTTCCCCTATTATCCTTTATTATATTAGAATTAGTAGTGATTTTAGCTCTCATTCCTGTCTTTCTTATTTTTGTTACTGGTCAATGTAGTTAGAGGTTTAGAAGCAACCTTTATCTTCACTGATTTTCTCTATTCTTTTTTGTTTTATGTGTATTGATTTCTGCTGTAATTTGTATTTTTCCCTTTCACTTAATTGGGGTTTAATTTGCTTCTTCTAGTCTTTTAAGTTAGAAGTTGAGATCTTTTTTTTTCCGAATGTAGGTAGTTATTGCTTTAACTTTCCTCTATGTACTATTTTAGCAGCATCCAAAACTTAGATATGTTGTGTTTTCATTTATATTTAGTTTAAAATACTTTTTAATTTCCATTTTAATTTTTTTCTTTGACCCCTGGTTATTTAGAAGTATATTATTTAGTTTCCAAATGTTTGAGAATTTTAAAAGACCTTTTCCTGCTATCGATTTGTAATTCTATTGTTCTTAAAGAGTATACTTTATCTGATTTGAATCATTTTATATTTTATAAGGCTTGCATTATGGCCATTATATTAGTCCATTTTGTGTTGCTATAGAGGAATGCATGAGGCTGGGTAATTTATTTAAAAAAGATGTTCACTTGGCTCACAGTTCTGTAGGTTGTGCAAGAAGCATGGTGCCAGTATTTGATTCTGGTGAAGACCTCAGGAAAGTTTTACTCATGGTAGAAGGTGAAGAAGGAGTAGGCATGTCAGATGGTGAGAATGGGAGCAAGAGGGAAGGGAAAACGTGCCAAGCTATTTTTTATTTTTATTTATTTATTTATTTATTTATTTTATTTCATTTTAGGTTTTGGGATACATGTGAAGAACATGCAAGATAGTTGCATAGGCACACACCTGGCAGTGTGATTTGCTGCCTTCCTCCCCTTCACCCATATCTGGCATTTCTCCCCATGCTATCTCTCCCCAACTCCCCATCCCCCACTGTCCCTCCCCTATTTCCCCCAACAGACCCCAGTGTGTGATGCTCCCCTCCCTGTGTCCATGTGTTCTCACTGTTCAACACCCGCCTATCAGTGAGAACATGTGGTGTTTGATTTTCTGTTCTTGTGTCAGCTTGCTGAGAATGATGGTTTCCAGGTTCATCCATGTCCCTACAAAGGACACAAACTCATCGTTTTTGATGGCTGCATGATATTCCAGGGTGTATATGTGCCACATTTTCCCTGTCCAGTCTATCATTGATGAGCATTTGGGTTGGTTTCAGGTCTTTGCTATTGTAAACAGTGCTGCAATGAACATTCGTGTGCATGTGTCCTTATAGTAGAACGATTTGTAATCCTTTGGATATGTACCCAGTAATGGGATTGCTGGGTCAAATGGAATTTCTGTTTCTAGGTCCTTGAGGAATCGCCACACTGTCTTCCACAGTGGTTGAACTAATTTACACTCCCACCAACAGTGTAAAAGTATTCCTATTTCTCCACATCCTCTCCAGCATCTGTTGTCTCCAGACTTTTAATGATTGCCATTCGTACTGGTGTGAGATGGTATCTCAATGTAGTTTTGATTTGCATTTCTCTAATGACCAGTGATGATGAGCATTTTTTCATATGTTTGTTGGCTTCATGTATGTCTTCTTTTGTAAAGTGTCTGTTCCTATCCTTCACCCACTTTTGAATGGGCTTGTCTTTTTTTTTTCTTGTAAATCTGTTTTAGTTCTTTGTAAATTCTGGATATCATCCCTTTGTCAGATGAGTAGACTGCAAAAATTTTTTCCCATTCCGTTGGTCGCTGATTAACTCTAATGACTGTTTCTTTTGCTGTGCAGAAGCTGTGGAGTTTGATTAGGTCCCATTTGTCTATTTTGGCTTTTGTTGCCAATGCTTTAGGTGTTTTGGTCATGAAGTCCTTGCCTATGCCTATGTCCTGAATGGTTTTGCCTAGGTTTTCTTCTAGGGTTTTTATGGCATTAGGTCTTATGTTTAAGTCTTTAATCCATCTGGAGTTAATTTTAGTGTAAGGTGTTAGGAAGGAGTCCAGTTTCTGCTTTCTGCAGATGGCTAGCCAGTTTTCCCAAAATCATTTATTAAACAGGGAATCCTTTCCCCATTGCTTGTTTTTGTCAGGTTTTTCAAAGCCAAGTTATTTATTTAACAATCTATTGTGAACTAATGAAGTGAAGACTCACTCATTACTATGAGGGTGCACCAAGCCACTCATGAAGGATCCACCTCATGACCCAAACACCTCCCACTAGGCCTCACCTCCAACATTGGGGATCCCATTTCAATCTGAGATTTGGAAGGGACAAATATTCAAGCTATAGTAGCTCTGACTGTGGTTTATCTTAATAAAAGTTCTGAGTGCATTTGCAAAGAATGTGTATTCTGCTATTGTTATGTGGGTATTTTATGAATGCCAATTAGGCGAAGTTTTTTGGTAGTGTTGTTCAAAATCTTTTACACCCTTATTGATTTTCCTATTTATTCTGCCAATTATTAAGAGAATGTTTGAAATCTCTGACAGATTGCAGGGTTGTCTATTTCTTCTTACAGTTTTATCAGTTTTGCTTTATGTATTTCAAAACTATTGTTAGATGCATAAATCTTTAGAATTTGTATATATTCTTGATCAATTGACTGCTTTACAATTTTTGGTTAGTATATTGTTTGCCTCAACTGTAATCTACTTTGGACCCCCTTTATCTTTGGTAATATTTGTTGTTTTGAAATTTACATTTTTGATATCAGAATAACCGCACTGTTTATTTCAATTAGAATTATCATGATATATCATTTTCCTTGGTTTTACTTTTTTTTTTAAAAAAACTTTATGTTTGTTGTACCAATTATTTCATCACATAAGTATTAAGGCTAGTACTGATTAGTTATTCTTCCTGATCCTCTTTTTCCTCCCACCATCCACCTTCTGGTAGGCCCCTGTGCTTGTTCTCCTCTTTGTGTCCATGTGTTCTCATCATTTACCTCCTACTTATATGTAAGAACATGAAGTATTTGGCTTTCTGTTCCTGCATTAGTTTGCTAAAGATAATGGCCTCCAGCTCCATTCATATTCCTGCAAAGACATGATCTTGTTCCTTTATATGGCTGCATAGTATTCTATGGTGGACATGTACCATATTTTTTTTATACAGCCTACCATTGGTGGACATTTAGATTGATTTCATGTCTTTGCTATTGTGACTAGTACTGTAATGAACATGCACATGGATGTGTTTCTAATGATAGAACAATATATATTCCTTTCGGTATATACCCAGTAATGGTGTTGCTAAGTTAAATGGTAGTTCGATTTTTAGATCTTTAGGAATTACCACACTGTTTTCCACAATGGTTGAAGTAATTTACACTTCCACCAATAGCATATAAATCTTCATTTTTCTCTGCAATCTTGTCAGCACCTGTTATTTTTTGATGTTTTAATAATAGACATTCTGAGTGGTGTGAGAAGGTATCTTATTCTGGTTTGGATTTGCATCTTTCTAATGATCAGTGATATTGAGCTCTTCGCATATGCTTTCTGGCTGCACATGTCTTCTTTTGAAAAATGTCTGTTCATGTCCTTTGCCAACTTTTTAATGGATTTTTTTCTTAGTAGATTTACTTAAATTCCTTATAGATGCTGGATACTAGATCTTTGTCACATGCGTAGTTTGCAAAAATTTTCTCCCGTACCTTAGGTTGTCTGTTTACTCTGTTGAGAGTTTCTTTTGCTGTGCAGACACTCTTTAGCTTACTTAGATCCCGTTTGTCAATTTTTGGTTTTGTTGCCAATTGCTTTTGGTGTGTTTGTTGTAAAATCTTTACTTATTTCTGCACCCAGAATGGTATTGCCTAGGTTGACTTCCAGGAGTTTTATAGTTTTGAGTTTTACATTTAAGTCTTTGATCCACCTTGAGGTGATTTTTGTGTATGGTGTAAGGAAGGGGTCCAGTTTCAATCTTCTGCATATGGCTAGACAGTTACCCCAGCAACATTTATTAAATGGAGACTCCTTTTCCCATTGCTTGTTTTTGTCAACTTTGTCAAATATAAGATGGTCGTAGGTGCATGGCCTTATTTCTAGGTTCTCTATTATGTTCAATTGACCTATCTGTCTGTTTTTGTACTAGTACCATGTTGTTTTGGTTACTGTAGACCTGTAGTATACTTTGAAGTCATGTGGCATGATGCCTCCAGCTTTGTTCTTTTTGCTTAGGATTGCCATGGTCATTTGGGCCTATTTTGGCTCTGTATGAATTTTAAAGTAATTTTTTCTAGTTCCGTTCTCATTGGTTTCAAAGAAACTTCTTGATTTCTGCCTTAATTTCATTATTTATCCAGGAGTCATTCAGGAGCAGGTTGTTAACTTCCATGTCATTGGCAGTTTGGTAGGAATTGCATTGAATTTTTAAACTGCTCTGGGCAGTATGGCCACTTTAATGATATTGATTCTTCCTATCCATGAGCATGGAATGTTTTTCCATTTGTTTGTTTCATCTCTGATTTCTTTGAGCAGTGTTTTGTAGTTCTTGTTGTAGAGATCTTTTGCCTCCCTCATTAGATGTATTCCTAAGTACTTTATTCTTTTTGTGGCAATTGTGACTGGGATTGCATTTGAGATTTGGCTCTTGGCTTGACAATTGTTACTGTATAAGAATTCTATTGATTTTTGTATATAGATTTTGTGTCCTGAAACTTTGCTGGTTGTTTATCAGCTTACCGTGCTTTTGGACCAAGACTATGCAATTTGCTAGAGATAGGATTATGTCATCTTCAAACAGGGATAGTTTGACTCCTCTCTTCCTATTTGGATGCTCTCTATTTCTTTCTCTTGCCTGGTTGCCCTGGCCAGAACTTCCAATACTATGTTGAATAGGTACATTGATAGAGGGCATCCTTGTCTTGTGCTAGTTTTCAAGGGAAATGCTTCCAGCTTTTGCCCATTCAGTATGACACTGGCTGTGGGTTTGTCATATATGGCTCTTATTATTTTGAGGTATGTTCCTTCAATACCTAGTTTATTGAGAGGCAGGCTCTCGAATTTCTCAGGTCAAGTAATTTTGGGAGGTGAGTCTCTCAAAGTGCTAGGATTACAGGTATGTGTAAGGTGTAAGCCACCATACCCAGCCTTTACCTTACTTTTTGAAAGATATTCTCACTACGTATGGAATCTTAAGCTAATAGCTTTTCTCTTTCAGTACTTTAAAGATGCTGCTCCACTATCTTCTTGCTAATATGGTTTCTGATGAAAAATCTGTTGTTTTTATCCTTGTTTCTCTGTGTGTAATGTGCCCTTTTTCTTGGTTGCTGGTATATGATTTTCTCACTGTTAATTGGTTTTGAGCAATTAGATCATAATAAAATTTGTTGTAGTTTTTCTTATATTTCTTGTGCTTGAAATTTGCTGACCTTTTTGGATCTGTGGATTTATTATTTTTTTCAAATTGGTAACATTTTCTACCATTAGTTCTTGAAATATTTTTTATGCCTTCTCCTTTGAGCACTTAAATTATGCATCTATCAGGCTTACTGTGATTGCCTCACAGGTCATTCATGCTCTGTTCATTTTATAAATTCTGTTTCTATCTGTGTTTCATTTTGGATTGTTTCATTGCTATATCTTTAACTTCTCTAATCTTTTCTTCTACAATTTCAAATCTACCATTATTTCTATTTGATGTATTTTTAAACCTCACACACTATAGTTTTCATATCTAGGAGTTAAATTTGGGCCTTTGAAATTGTCTTCTATGTCTCTAAATATTTTCAAACATGTAGAATCAGGATCAGCTATGTAATGTGTGGCCTCCAGTTTAAAGTAACATGCAACACCTCTCATTTCAAAAAATGTTAAAAATTTCAAGAGAGTTACAGTGGAACATTAAACCAAGGGTGGGGTTTGCACTGGCTTGGGTGGGTCAGAGCTGGAGGGACCCTCAGATTCTCTCAGGATATTGCTGGACTTCAGAAGGACTGTATCTTTGTTGGGATTCAGCATCATTGCTGTGAATTGATTTATATTTAAAAAATCTAAAGAATTAATATATAATCTCACCATCCTAAAGTAACTACTGGTGTTTTTGGGATTTTTTTCTTCTAATTTTTTCCCTATTCATATATAAAAATAGTTATGTTTTTTATTTCAAAATAATGTCAACTTACTGTAGTAAAGCTGAAAAATAAAAGCTCAAATAATAATAAACATATAAAATATAACATAAATTAAAATCACTATACAAACTACTTGGTAATCTATTGTTTTTACTTTAAATGTTGTGTCATTTCTCCACTTACGTATTTTATGAATTTCATTGTAATGAAAGAAAATATACATGTTTATATTTTGGCTTTTGCATAAACCTTTCTGGGTAATCATCCTTCTAGGTTACTTCCTACTATTTATAGGCATTACCAATGTTGGTAATGTAATAGGATGGTTGTATTATAATATATGTATTTTCCTATTATTTTTGTATTATTTCATTCTAATTTTATATTATTTTAAACAATGATGGTAGTCTCATTTTAATGTAAAAAGCCTTTTCCATCTTTTGGATTCTTTTGTTAGGATGCAAGTTTAGAAGTGGAAACACCACACCAAAGGTTATACACATTTGAAGTGGTTATCAATATTGCCGAATCAATTTCTAAAGGGTTTTACTAATTTATATTTGCAGCAGTAGTGTATGAGACAGCTAGTTCCACCATATCCTCAAAACATCTAAATCACATTGTTGGTATTCAATAGTTCAGAAATAACATTTTCCAGTTTTAATATATAATTCTTTGATTACTAAATTGACTAGTTTCAATATGTTTTTAAGCAAGCTATACTTGCTTATGTTAATGATCTCTGTGACCTTTATTCAGTTTTTCTACTGGATTTTTGACACTTCTATTAAATTGTATTATTAAGATACATAACTCAATGCCATATTTGTTTCAAGTGCTTTCATTTCAATGCTGTCTTATATGCATTTCCTTATATTTCATTTGTATTAAAAAGAAATTACATTACAAATGATTTCAATTAAAGTACACAATAAACACTTGATTCCTTATTGAGAAATAATAGAGATTTTTTTGAAAGGGGGTAAGTACAAATGTTTAGATAATATCATAGTGACAACATATATGCATTTTATCTTGTTTCCTTTTCATATGAAAAGTATGAGAACTTCATAGTTGTTTGCTAATCTGTACTTTAATAGACAGTTTTTATTTTTAAACAGAACGTATATATGCCAAAAATTAGGTTGATAAATTAATTGACCATAATTGTCAAAATTGCTGGTTATTAATTTACTTTTAGTTTTGGTGTGTGAAAATGTAAACCTGCACAAGTGCCATGGTCAATTACAGCATATTTGATGTGACCTAATTAGTACTGTGAGGAACCAAGACATGGAAAAGCAAATGGGGACACATGCTAGGGACAAAACTGCATGTGATATGAATACTAATTTTGGCTTTATATTGTTTTATTCATTAAAAACCTTCTTCTGTTAAAGAAGTTAAAACAGGCCGGGCTTGGTGGCTTATGCCTATAATCCCAGCACTTTGTGAGACTGAGGTGGTGGATCACCTGAGGTCAGGAGTTTGAGACCATCCTGGCTAACATTGTGAAACCCTGTTTCTACTAAAAATACAAAAAAGTATCTGGGTCTGGTGGCATACACCTGTAATCCCAGGTACTCGGGAGGCTGAGGGAGAATCGCTTGAACCCAGGAAGCAGAGGTTGCAGTGAGTTGAGATTGTACCATTCACTCCAGCCTGAGCAACAAGATTGAAACTCTGTCTTAAAAAAAAGAAGATAAAACAGAACCAGATAGTTGCTGAATGTTTGTTTATGTGGCAGGGGCTGTGTAAGTTTCCCTCATCGAGACTTATTTAATCCTAATGAGTCTGTGAGGGAGGCATAGTAACTCCATTTTACAGATAAGAAAACAGCCTCAGCTAAGTGAACCAAACTGCCCAAAGTTATATATCTTGTAGGAAACAGGTGGGGTTTAAATTCAGCTTTCTGACTCTAAGGTAACCTGAGTACATTTTTTTTTCGATGGTAGTCTGATATAATTAATTTCATCCGCGCCCCCACCCCCCACTTTATTTTTTAAAGGGAATTCTCACAGGTAAAAAAATATATATTTTTAAAGAACCCAGGTAATCCCAGCACTTTGGGAGGCTGAAGTGGGTGGATCACGAGGTCAGAAGATCAAGACTATCCTGGCCAACATGGAGAAAACCCATCTCTACTAAAATACAAAAAATTAGCTGGGCATGGTGGCATGTGCCTGTAGTCCCAGCTACTCAGGAGGGTGAGGCAGGGGAATTACTTGAACCCAGGAGGCAGAGGTTCAGTGAGCTGAGATCATGCCACTGCACTCTGGCCTGGCGACAGTGCAAGACTCCATCTCAAAGAAAAAAAAAGAAAAAATGTTGTTCACCTTTCCTAGATGGGGGATCATGAAAATAAATCACAGCTCTTTTTTTTTTTTTTTAAGTGCTTATATTTATTAGAAGGTCTGATATGATTTGGCTGTGTCCTACTCAAATCTCATCTTGAATTGTAGTTCCTATAATCCCATGTGTCATGGGATTTCACCAGTCGTCCTGTTCCCTGGGTACATTTCTCTGAGTGACAAGTTCTAGTATGATACCAATACCCCACTTAGCCAGTTGATTTCGTGGCAGAGTTGCCTGTTTTGGGTGGGTTGCTGGGCCTTCTAGACTTAACTTATTCAGATCCCAGGAAGATAAAAGCACCTAAAGCACATGGCAGGCTTTAGGTATCTGACAAATTTTGGAGGGCACACAGCGAGGTTAAAAGGTTTTTTTTTCCTTTTCTAGTCACAACTGGAGGGAGTTGGTTGTGACTAGAGCTTAGATACAACAACAACAACAAAAACCCCAAGCCCCCAAAACCCCTGACATCATAGTTTAAAAGATGAAGGAACAAGAGGAACCTCTCAGATTTGGTACCTTAGACCTGAAGAGAATGTTATCTGACCACCCATGACATAGCCAGTGAGAAAAAACCTAGTGTATCGAACACCCAAACCTATCTTCATTTCTTCCTGACCACATTCTTCTCCTAAATCCCCCATGACATTAAAGAAGAAAAGGGCATAAACCTACAACGGCAAAGAGACAGAGAGGATAACCACAAAATGCTGGATGTTGATAACAGAGACCTCCAGTGAAATGACCCAGATATTTAAATGAGGCCTGTCTCCATGTTTTAACTTTGTTTTTCAGTGTCTGAAAATGGATATCCAAGAATTAGTCATTTGAGGAATGCATGACAGAGACCAGAACATGTAAACAGAAAAAAGATATTCTGAGGGAAAAGAGATAGTGCAGGGAACAGAGTAAACTTAAAAACAAACTACAATTAGTATTTTCAGGTTAATATTTAATCTGATACTAAATATGAAATAATAAAATTAATATTTTCATTTCAAGAACAAGATGCTATTAAGAAAAAAAAGGAAGATTCAGGGAATAAGAAAGAGTTCCTCTTGGGAAAAATATTATATAGAAGTAAAATTTTCACAAGATGGATTGGATGATAAATTTGAGTATATTTTGGGTAAGGAAAACAAAAAGACAGAAGGATGGAAAATAGGAGAGAAAAGAACAGTAAGGGCTGGGAATATGTATAGAGAAATAGGGCCCAGAGGACCTCAGATTCCAGTCCCTCAAACACCAATGTGTGTGGAAAGCAGCTGAGTCTTGCAGCCCTTCCCACAACCCGAGAAAGTGCTGCAGAAGTGGCTGAGCATGGATGTCCCTAGTTAAGAGTCATGTGGCTGGAACAGTTGGATGAAGACTGTGTGGCCTGAGGCTTGAAGGTTATACACCAGGGCTGAAGACTTTAGCAAAGATGCAGTGAACAAAGATGCTGTGGCCCAAATCTAATCTGCCCCCAGTAGAGGCCAGTTAAAGCAGAGGCTGCATAGAAGCCTGTCTGGTTAGGCTGCTTTAACAAAACACCACAACTAGGTGGATTATAAACAACACAAAGTTATTTCTTACAGTTCTGGAGGGTGGAAAGTTCATGATCAAAGCAGACAGGGCATCTGTTGAGGGTGTGTGCTCACTGGTTTATAAATGGCGTCTTCTTGCTGTGTCCTCACATAACTGAAGTGATGAGGGATATCTTGGCTTCTTTTATAAGGGCATTAATCTCATTATGAAGGCTCTCCCACCATGACCTAATCACCTCCCAAAGGCTTCACCTTCTATCATCATCATCTTGTGGGTTATTATTTCAACCTAGGAATTTGGAGGGTACACAAACATTCAGACCATAGCAAACCACATGCCCCTCCTGCAAACCCTCATGTGGTCATGCCACGGAAGCTGCTGCACAACCCAGTTGCCAAGAGGGAAATAAGAAGGAGCAGGAGTCAGGGGATGAATGGGAGTGGGAAGAAACTTCAGAGGTCAAGTTTGCTTTGGAAGAGACTGAGTGACTTTGAATTAGCCAGTATAAGTTTTTTTTGCTATGAGGTGGTAATGGGCACTTGGGAACTGAGTCAATTTAATGATAGTGGTGCAAAGAATGTGAACTTTTGTCTACCCAACTTTTCCCTTAAGAACATACTAATTACATAATCAATAAACATAAAAAATACTTACAGGTATCATACATAGATAATTAATAGAAGATAATCTTCTTTTTTTCCAATAACAAACATTTTCTTCTAATCAGTATTCTACCTGAATATTTATCAGTTCAGACAATTCTTTTAATATTCAGAATACATGAATAATACACATACATCATACACTATACATTGCTGGTAGTATAGTTTTAATCAAGCAGTTATTATGTGCATATTACCATGTAGTTACTAAAAAATGAAATAAATGGTCCTTGGTTTCAGGAAATTTGTGACCATGAAATTAGGCAGTAAGTAATTTCTAAACAAGAGCTGCACACAATATGACTTCAGAGGATGGAGAGAGTTTCATGGATTTGGATGTTCAGAGAAACTGAATAAGGGACAGGATGCTTGAGTTCAACATGGTAGACCAGAGATCTAACAAGGAATGACAAATTGGCTTCAATAAAAATGGCTGCCTGGAAGTCTCTGTTGACACATTCTGGGGATGAGTCTGTTTTCAGTGGGGAGAGTGCTGTGGAGAACCAGCAATGTCCTCTATAGGCAAGAGAGGGGAGAGCCAGGGCCAGGATGTGCACTGGCATTGGTCCTTGAGATAGGCAGAGAGGGGAGGGGCAAGCATTCTATATAGGTGATATTGGAGGGACAAGAATGCTCAGACCAAAATATGTATGGTGCCTTCTGGATCCACCAGAGGATTTCATGAAGTAGAGTAGCTGATGACCGGGGTGGGTCAAGGCCAGATGGAAAGAGCCTCTGGAAGCCAAGTTAAGAAGTTAATCCATTATCTGTAGGTAATATGGAATCATTGAGATTTTTTTTAATGCAAAAATGACATGATCAAAATGGGAGCAAGCAGGATGAATGGAGGTTCAATGTCAGAAAAGATGACCTTGAAGTAGTAAGAAAATTTAACTTGCACACCAAATAATCGACAAATTTGAGCTCATTTTGTATGTCTTTGAAATATTTCTCATTGAAGTGTTCAAAGTTCTTTAACACCAATTCACTAGAAGTTAACTCATCCCTCTTAACTATTGAAAATAAATTTCTGCTCTTACCTAACTGTGTGGCATTAAAAAATTGCTTAATTTCTCTGAGGTTCAGGTTTATTGATTGCAAAATGAGCTGAAAAATAAATTATTTCTAAAGTCTCTCTTGGTGTTATATTTTATTTAGTAACATTGGTAACTAACTGATGACTTGGCTTTCTTTCTAATCACTGCTTCAGAAATAGCTATGAATAAATTCACTCATTGCAATGACAAAGAGGTAGGTTTATTTACTTATTAATACGTATGCTCATCTCAATTACTATCTGTGATATTTATTAATTGAATCCTTAATGGGACCTAGATCTGAAATGGTAGTAAGCTTATTTGGTGACAGTATTTTATGTCTATATATATTTTACTAATTTCATAATTTCCAAGCAAATTTGAGAAACATGCTTTATTAAATCCATGATCAATATTCAAACATGACTTCATTTCTTGGCACATGAAATGGAGAGCAAATTGTTTCCCCTGCTTTCTGTCTTCCATTTCCATACCTCTGTTATTGCAAAAGTGGAACCATTTATTTTGCAAAAGGTTTGCCAGAGAACTAATTATAACCTCAAGTGGGGTGGTGTTCAGAACAGTCTGAGTGATAAATAATGAGAAAAAATAATCCAATAATTATTTAAAGTAGTGGGTGATAGCATCTACTCTGATCTGATGATGGTGGTAGCTGGGAAAGGCTTCAAAGTAACAATACACATCCAGCCATTGATGACATTTTATTCTTCTATTCATAGTTTATTTCATTACAAAAGTCCAGTGGATTTAGTCCGTTTTTCAATTACCCGAGCCACTTACTTGCGGGTATTGTGCACGGCTGTTTCACGTGTGCTGCAGGCGCTCTGCACTATTATCCTGGTCAACAAAAGACAATTATTAAATTCTAAAAAAGCTTTAGATTGGACTGCCATGACAATAGGCATAGGTAATCAGAGGTATAATCACATTCTGCTGGAAATCGGTGCCCACAGAATGAACAAGAACATCTCGCAGCCTTTGAAGTCCATTTTCATGTAAACATCAAATGGTGCTGTGAGGTTTTCACCACAGGTTTGAAGTGTAAATGTGCATCATCAGCTCGGGGTCAAAGAAATGACTTGCGGTTCTCAGTTTTAGTGTGAATATATTTGCAAAATACATCATTTTCCAGTTTTAGGGCCAAATCTATTAAGGATATTGGAATATTATGCCTTTTCTGTTTATATAATAGAAACACATCATGATATTCCTTGTGACACAGGTGGGTTTAATATGAATTGAATCATATGCTTAGTAAAAGAACAACTCAGAAAAATAGCCAGATAATAGGCTGGAGCTAGAGGCAGGTGCTGGTCCTGTGTCCTACCATGAGGTGCTGCAAAAGGCTTGTGTCACTCTGTTTCTGAGAAAAAACATTTTAGAAGCAGCCGTGCTGTGGTATTGTCAATGGCTGGGATGACTCTTGTGTTCAGTGACAGTGTGGGGCTATGAGGTAATTCAAAGGCGATTTTCTTCATAATGAAAAGTAACAGTGACAGATTTTAGACTGTGCCATTGTTGCTGGGAGTTACAATAGTCCTAAATAAGTATGCACTGAAGAATGCCATAAACCTCAACTGCCTCAAAATAGTTGCTTTTACCAGCCTTCCATAGAGTCTTTTATCTTCATTCTCTGAGCCATTTCCTTAAGTCAGAGTTTCTCAGCCTCGCCACTACTGACAATCCGGGCTACATAAGATAATTCTTTGTTGTGGGGGACTATTTTGTGCATTGTAGGATATTTAGCAGCATCCTTGGTTTCTACCCACTAGATGCCAGTAGCATTTCCCCATCCTCTAGTGGCCAGCCAGAAATGTCTCCAGATGTTGTCAAATGTCTCCTAGGAGCAAATTCCCCCTGGTTAGGATCCACTGCTTTATGAGACTTTCAGGTACTCTAAAGAGTTCCTGTTAAAATGCAAACCGTTACCATGTAGGAAAATATACGACTCCGGAATACCTTACCATTTACTGCCCGCTTTTCCAGCATAAGTGTGGGGCCAGGAATGGGATATGAATCAAACTGATGATTGGAATTAGGAAAGTCCAGGGCATGGAGAAGTGTCCAGGAAGAGAAAAGCATTGGTGGTAGAACACTGTATTGGAGAACTTTGTGCAGCTTAGATATTCAGCTGGGCACAGTGGCTCATGCCTATAATCCCAGCACTTTGGGAGGCCGAGGCAGGCAGATGACTTGAAGCCAGGAGTTTGAGACCAGCCTGGCCGACATGGTAAAACCCCATCTCTACTAAAAATATAAAAATTAGCCTGGTGTGTTGGCATGCACCTGTAGTCCCAGCTACTCGGGAGGCTAAGACAGGAGAATCACTTGAACCTGGGAGGCAGAGTTTGCAGTGAGCTGAGATCGCATCACTGCATTCCAGCCTGGGTGACAGGGCAAGACTGTCTCAAAAAAAAAAAAAAAGTAAGAAAAAAAACATTCCATGAGGGTGCTAAAGCAAGAGAAGCAAGATGGCAAACATGGGGAGAATAGCATGACAAGAAGGGAGGAGTCATTCAGGATACCAAAGGGCACTTTTGTACTGGAGGCCCTGTACACGGAAGCAAACTGATGTTGGTTGGTCAGTTTGTAGAGTTAATTTTGCTGTAACCCGAGCTGACATGTTTATGATGATGTCTGTCAGATGAAGGTAGAGCTGAGAGAGAGGAAGGCTGCAGTTTGCTCTGAGTGAGAGGCAGGAGGCATGGTTTTATTCATGGTGTCAAAGAAAGAAGGTGTGTTGACATGGAGTACTTTCCTCTGGAGGATATAGAAGCCTGGGGTCCGAGTGAGGGCAGGCAGCAGACTTTCACATGAAAATATTTGTCTGCATGCTGTGGGTAGCCTGAGCCTGTGGTGAACACAGTGGGAAGAGATTCATTCTTTCCAGTGTGCTGATTAAAATCCTGGTATTTGAAAGTTTGCCACACATGCACACAATAAATGAGGACCCCTCGGAAAGGGCCTCCAAAGCAAAAACTGAATATTTCAAAACATCACCTTTCTCGATGTGCATGGGAAATAGACTAGCTCAGGATCTTAATGAGAACAACCAAGAAATACTGGATTTTCCCCCTTCATATCTCCTCCTTCTTAACTCAGTTATTCTAGTTTTTAAACCTTATAAGTAGAGATAAGGTCTTGCTCTGTTGCCCTGGATTGCAGTGGCATGACCATAGCTCACTGCATCCTTGAACTCCGATTTTCAAGAGATCCTCCTGCCTTCGTCTCCTAACATTCTTGGATTACAGGTGTGAGTCACTGTGCCCAGCCTAGTACTTTTTTTTTTTTTTTTTACTCTATTTTCAATGTCTTCCTCATACCAATCTCACTATCTGGATTATTTCAGAAAAGGTAGAAACAAAAAATTAAAAGTAGGTGGTCAGTTCTGGCCTATTCTATTCCTACTCCCGCCACCACTCTCTCCAGCCTCCTTTTTATTCGCTTTTCCTTACACTCCCATCTCCTTTACAACCTTCTTAAAATCCTGCCCTGGGATCTGCTTGTTAACGGGCTTTATAACTATAAACAAGCAGACCCAGGGTAGGATTCACTTTCTCCTATTGCCTCTATTTCTCTGCTTTTCCAGACTTAAAACAACCTAATCTTTATAGGTATAATATCCTGATGGCCCAGGTTTTGGGGACAGTCTCAAGTTCATGTGTCATATTACCCCCACGACTACCTTTGTTCTTGTCAACCACAAGTCATGGTTTTCTTTTAGGGATGTGTCATCATTATGTCCATCTGAAATGTAAAATACGAGGGAGAGTGACTGCAAAGTGGCATGAGGGGGCATTTCTGAAGTTGTACCCTTCAGAAATGATGGAAATGGTCAAAACTCATCAAATGTACCCTTAAAATTGGTGAATTTTATTCTGTGCAAATTATACTTCAAAAAAAAAAGTGACAAAAATATAAAACGAAAGACAGTATGCTTTTGCCCATGCTCTTGCCCTGGCCGTCTTCCCATTGGAGTTGTGTGGATTCTCTCCTCTTAGTATTTTACTTCCCATCTCCTATGGGAACTAGCGTGCTGTCCTGTGGTGCCTCATTTCACTCCCGTCAGCCCAGGGAGCAGGGCCCAGAGCACCTGCTCTCAAGAGAAACCAGAGTGCCTGCCTCAAAGTGGCAAAGGATAAAGTCCTACACAAAACAAAAATGCAATGATTTCTGAACAATCCCCTGTACATAATATGTCTTTTTAACAGAAGTATCCATCGAAGTGATATAAATATCCTTAATAATCTTGATCTTTTCAGTGCAGCTCAACCAGCTGCTGAAGGCCTGTGGTGCTTCCCAGACAGGCTCTGTAATTTGAAGTTTCTGGGATCCCTTCTCACTATTGCTCTGGGGCCAGCCACAGCCCTGGTGCTTAGGCCACAGAGCCTTCTCTCTTCCCACCTGCAGGGAGGAACCTGGGAGAATCCCCTCCCATCATTAAGACTGTGGGCACGTACAAACCCATTCATTCATTTTAAGGGACAAGTGAACCATATTAAAGAAGGAAAGAGGGAGGGGTGATTAAGCATCTTTTTATCCCTCTCCACAGCCATCCACCCTTCTTTGGATCTCTCATTTTCTCCTCCTTTAAGTCTGAACTTACATGTTGCCATGAATAAGCAGATCCCAGGACAGGATTTTAAGAAGGTCATTGCCAATATCATTCATTAATTTGATATTTATGTATTACTAATGAGATATGACTCTGTAAGAAGAATGCCAATCACATTGTAAATAAAAACTTTCTTTTGATTATGAAAGCAAATCAGTCTCCTTCAAGAGAATTTGGATGTTAAAAAAATGTGCAAAAAGATGATGAAAATCACCATCTGGAAATGATCAATATCAATATGTTGCTATCTTTCCATGTTATGTGTATGTGTGTAATTTTTATAAAAAGTAGATAAAATTAGTATTGTATTTTTATACTGAGCATTAAAAAGTCTTTAATTACATCATTTTAATGCTTTATATTGTATGAACATATTGTAATTTATTTAATAATTTTTTAATTTTTAGACACAAATTGTATCCATTTAAAGTACATATATATATTAATAGAGTCTTTGTTGATATATTTTCTTTTTATGTATATAGTTGAAGTTTTTGGCTATTTTTCTAAATTCTGCATTTTATTGTCTACCTGAATAATATGCTTCCGTAAATTATTATATAATGTCCCCTTGATTTCAGAATACATGTAGTTTGTTCTTTTCAACATACAAAATGAGAATAGTGCAGGGAACAGAGACAGGAAATACTAACAAAGATTATTTAGTTATTATCAGAGTTCCACCTACTGGTGTATTTTAAAATGGCATAACACAGACCTTTTGATTAGCATCAATGAAATTATTTAAAATATCCCTGTTGCTTAAATTATTTGAGTCAGCATTTAGTCAGCATTAGGGTAATTGGTAACAAGAAAAATGTTATGGCCTTAGATTTTCTTTGTTAACTTTCTAAATGAATAAAAATCCCTATGTTTACAGTATTTCAACAGGTTAAGAAATGGAAAACCTCATTTTTAACTATATATAAATAAAATAAAATAAATAGACTAACAAGGAAATAATAAATTAAAAATATATTGAAAAGTTAGTAAGATATTTACAGTGAATGAAGCCACCAGGCTCAGATAATTTTTTGAATAAGTTCTAACAAATCTTTAAGACACAGGTAATTTTGGCTGAGTGTGGTGGCTCACACCGGTAATCCTAGCACTTCAGGAGGCCAAGGCAGGTGGATTACTTGAGGCCAGGAGGTCGAGACCAGCCTGGCCAACATGGTGAAACCCTGTCTCTACTAAAAATACAAAAATTAGCTGGGTGTGGTGGCAGACATCTGTAATCCCAGCTACCTGGAAGGCCGAGGCAGCAGAATCCCTTGAACCTGGGAGGTGGAGGTTGCAGTGAGCTGAGATCAAACCACAGCACTCCAGCCTGGGTGACAAGAGTGAAACTCCATCTGAAAACATACAAACAAACAAAAAACAAAACAAAAGGAAATGGGTAATTTTATGCTACTTAAATAGTTTTGTAGAATAGAAGAAGTTGAATATTATCGCTCTGATTTTATAAGTCTAATTAAATGTAGTACCAAACTAAACAAAGATCTATCACAATAAAGAAAACTCTGGGTCCATCTAATTTAGGACACAGTTCTAAAATTTTAACACATTGATATATGAAATGCAATATTTGAGGTAGTCTTTGAATAACAGCAATTATATCAATTACCTAATATTTCATAATATACCATTCCAAATTTTAGAGTCTTACATCAATAAATACTTGTAAGCCCATGCTGGCAATTTGTGCCAGGATCAGCTGGCAGTTCTGCTGTTCTGGCTGTGGGCTCTTGTGTGGCTGCAGGCCACATTTGGGGCAGTGTGGCCCACATTGGTCTCTCTCATATGTCTGACGATTGGTGCTTGCTGTTAGTTGGGTCTCTCTCTTCTTTACATGTGGCTTGTTTTCTTTTGTTTTTGTTTTTTTTTTGAGATGGAGTTTCACTCTTGTCTCCCAGGCTAAAGTGCAGTGGTGCAGTCTCAGCTCACTGCAATTTCCACCTCTTGGATTCAAGTGACTCTCCTACCTCAGCCTCCTGAGTAGCTGAGCTTACAGGCGCTTGCCACCATGCTTGGCTAATTTTTGTATTTTTAGTGGAGACAGGGTTTTACTACATTGGCCAGGCTGGTCTTGACCTCCTGACCTCAGGTGATCCACCTGACTTGGCCGCTCAAAGTGTTGGGATTACAGGTGTGAGCCATGGCGCCTGGTTTAAGTTTTGCCTCTAGACTTCTTTAAATGGCAATCTCAGGACAGTAAGAAGTGAAGAACAGGCACCGCAAGGCCTCTGGAGGCCTAGATTTGGAAGTTACATATTGTAATTTCTGCTGCATTTAGTTGGTCAAACAAGTTACTAGGGGGCCCAATTTAAGGGGTTGGAGAAAGAGACTAGTTCTTAATGGTAAGGATGGTGATCAAATTGTAAAGGAGTATCCATACAGGGATGAGAGGAACTGTTGCAGCCATTTATGAACACAATGTACTACTATCCTTAAATAAGTTAATTTTTGTAAAGTACTTAGAACAATGACTGGCTCATAGTGTCATATAAGTATTTACCAAATATATGAGGAATTAATTATAGTTGATCTAAAAAAACAAAGTTCACCATTAGAACAATCCACTAATTATGATTTTCTGAAAAGAAAAAATCTACCTCTCAGAAAGGAGGCCAATATAGGCAACATAAGTAGATATTTTTCGTAATTTCAGAGATAAAAATTTCAGAGTAATTTCAGAGAGAAAAGAGGATCAATTATTTTCCCAATTTTTTGAGTTTCAAAAACTTAAGGTGACTTCAAGATGGTGTATCATATAATCTTCTCCATTCTGTTCCAGAAACATAAGAATAATTGAAAAAAAGTATTTAAAAATTATAAAGTACATATATGAACTTAAGAACAAGAGGAAGAACAGTGGATCAGGAATGGATAGTGGTGAGTAGGGACAAACTGATGTTAGTACTGGACAAGGACTATAAGCCACATCAGTTGTGTTGCAGGTGGAAATGGGCCCATGCTTGTAGCTCCAGTGGGAAAGAGAGGCATCTGAGTCAAAATGGGGAGGGTGCTTGAGCTGCATGTGGGTGGAGTCTTTGAGACGGTTTTGCCTATAAGGGGCAACAACCCCAACCTTCTAACTTAGTCAATGTCTGGGAAGCCCAGAGGGCCAGGCTGAGGCCACCTCAAAACCACTCAAAGAGAAAGACCTGAATGCGGTAGACACCTTTATGTAAGATAAGAGCACAAAGCAAAATTTCAAAGCACACCAAGAAATCCATGGTCCATGGCAATAATTTTTCTTGGGGATAGATTTCCTCCTGATGACATCTTAAGAATATTTATTTACTTATTATTCAACAAATATTACTTGTTCAAAAAGCATCCACTATCTTCCAAGTACAAGTTGTTCTAGTGACTGGGAACAAACAGTGAACAAAGCACACAAAAGTTCTCCTCTTCATGGAGTTTATGTTCTGGTGGGAGAGAGAAGAGGAAAGAAACATTTCTGGAGTAACCTGGATAGAATGTAGCTGGTTAGACAGATGACAGATGGATAGTGACTGGGACATAGATTCTCAAGCCCCTGAATCCCTGAAGTCTGTCCTGTTCCAGATGTCCATTCTCTCACGAAGTCCCAGACACCAATCATTTTTCCTTTTTTATTGAACCACACAAATAAAATGAAATTGAAATGAAATGAAATGTAAGAGGAAGTGTGCTTTGTCTTCTCATCTTTGTTAAAAAGAGCAAGCTGGCCAGACAAAGAACCAGGAGAAAACAGTTCATGTTACATTAAGAGAGTAAGGGGCTTTGCAGGTGGGCCACAGAAGAAAACAAAATAATGACTCTTCAGGAAGTATAGTTATTAAATAAAATTGAGAGATTAGCATCTAGTTTTTGTTTGGTCGTTTTTAAAAAAATTTTTAACTTTAATTTTAGATTTGGCGGTACATGTGCAGGTTTGTTACATGGGCATATTGTGTGACAGCATCTATTTTTTAGTCAGTTTTGTAGCATCTGCTCACTTTTCTAGTTTCTAAAAATAAAATATACTCACTTAGGCTCTTCTTTTTTAAAGGCAGCTCAACTTGTGCTCATGAGATTTCCATTTCATTAATGCTCAGTCTTGGTGTGTGTTGGGCAATCATGTTTTCCTTTTCTAATTATATCTGAACTTGAAGGTGGGTAGAGATAAGGCAGTTCCAATGGCAGGAAGCTTCTGTGCCCTCTTTCTCCTCCCTTGTTATCATCTTGCTCTTAACTTTTTCCATTGGAAGAATCACAGTTTAATTATCACCTAAAATTATTTTTTTGAGCAGAAAATAATTGAAATTTTGACTATCATTACCACTCTCTCCTGGTTCTCCTCTGATGGCTTAATCTGAGATGGGCAGCTTTTAATCTTTTTTGAGTCAAACACCCTATTTATTTTGAGATTTTGATTTCATCTATGAGTTCACAAAATTCATGTATATAATTATACATATTTATGCACATATTTTTTATTGCATTCTACCTATTGAAATACATCCTTGGGAGATAGGAAATGAATCTCTGTCTTAAGTATTTTCTCTTTCTTTGGTCACACCTTTTAATATTGAGGTTATCGGAGAGTTGTCTCTGTCTCTTTTTATTCTAGGCCCTCACAAATACTCACACAGTGATAAAACATTAAGAAGGAGGGCTACCCTCGTGGGAAGAGAATGGAAGGATGTTGTAGGCTTAAAGAGGTCAGGAGGATCTAAATCATAAAAGGCCTTAACTGCATAAAGATCATGGGACACTGCTAAGGATTTTCTACTCTCAATGCTTTTGACTCTCTCCTGTAACATAAAAGACTCATAGACAAACATTTCTAGCCCTAACACCTTCTCTGTGCGTAAAGCCCTGTATTCACTGCTGAATGAGCATTCCTACTGGGCTGTCCCAGTGTGTAATCTAATGAAATACATCCCGTTTTTCTCCCCTACCTGATCATGGGTTACAACCACCCCTCTAAAGTAAGTCAAGCTAGAAAGCTGGACATCATCACTGATTCTCTTCACCAACCCTGTCTAACCAATCACCAAGTAATTTTGATTGTAACCCATGCATATGTCTTCATCCATTCCTTTCCCTTCTTTTCTACTGTTACTATTTTAGTTCAAGTCCTCAGCCTCTCTTCTGAATTACAGCATTCAGCCCCAAATTGTCTTTCTGATCCTAGTTCAGCCCTGCTTCCAGTTTTCCTTCCATACTACTGCTAAAATTGTCTCTAAAATGCAAATCCTATCATGTTTTCCTCCTATAGAAAATCCTTAGTGGTGTACCGTAACTTTTATAATGAAGGCAAATTCTTCATTTTGGTAGGCATGGCCTTTTGTGATTTAGCTCCTCCTGACCTCTGTAAGCCCTTTTGTTCTCTTCCCATTCTGTTTCTCCTGGGCAGTCCTCCTTCCTGATGTTTCATCACTGTATGTGTATTTGTAGCTCACTGAACAGGCTGAGTTCTCTCACACATTTGGGCTTTTACATGTCCTGTTCTCTTTGTCTGGAATCCCAGCCTCCCTCCATACTTCCTCATTTTGTGACTTCTTTTTTTGATTTTTGAGGTTCAGCTTAATCTCCTCTGAGACCTTTCCCCTCTCTCAGATGAAGCCAGATGCCTCTCACCTGTGCTGACTTCAATACTACACATAGCTCTATAATTTTACACTTACTGTGTTGTAATTATATCCTTACTCAGTGTCTTCCCCATAAGACCGACAGCCTCTTGAAGGCAGAGACTGTGTCCACCCAACCTTTCAATTCCCCAGGACCGGGCACTGTACCTGGCATATAATAGGAGTTCAGTAAATATGAAATTGAATTAAACAGCCAGCACTGTAAGATACAAGCTTCATGGAAATGTTCTTTTTATAATGTCAGGGTTCTGCTCAGTTCCTCAGTAAGCTTCCATAAGAGCAAAATCAATTTCTCTGTAGCCCTATCACTACTTGTATAAGAACAAATAGCAGAATAGACTCATTCATTCACTCCAATCAACATCTCTGTGTTTTGCTAACAGGACAACCTGCCCCTTCTTGTTTCATTTACGGGTGTTGTCAATAGCTAAACATTATGTAGTTAAGGAACAATCACTTCAAATAACTGGAGAGATAAAGCTTGATAATTTTTGTGAAGGATTTATCATTTGAACTATACAAAACTACTGTGAAATGTTAGCAAATAACTGAGCCTCAGGGAGTAATAATTACTTTCATTCTACAATTGCAGATGATGTAAAATAAAAGCAACATAAGTTGAAGTTTTAGATACTAATATAACGTAAACAGGCAGCAGGATTAGAATAAAGTCAGCCAAACAATTTTCTGTTCTCAAAAGCTAACATGGGGTCATATAATATTTTGGACCCTGAGCCATGACTTTTGGCATATCTACTGGACAAATTCTCCAGTAGAGCATACAGCTGAAGTTTATCAACCTTTTAATCTGTGCTTGTAAACCCATTTCTAAGAGTTTTCTTAACACTGTATGAACGATTTTATATAAAATGTTACTGTCTCAGTTACTGATTCTGTCTCACTATCCATCTTGTTTGTTAGGTCTAGCTTACTGTTTCAGTCAAGAGCATCATAGTCTGAGTGGCTTATAAACAACAGAAATTTATGTCTCACAGTTCTGGAGGCTGGAAGTCTGAGATCAAGGTCCCAGCACAGCTGGGTTCTGGTTAGCCCTTTTCTGGCTTGCAGACTGCCAAGTATCCCCATATGGTGGAAAGAAGGACAGAGCTCTCTGGGTATAAAGGCACTGATCCCACCATGAGGTCTTCACTCACATGACTGAATCACTTCTGAAAGGCCTCCACCCTAATACAATCACATTGTGGGTTAGGATTTCAACATAAAAATTTTTAAAGCGGACACAAACATTCAGTCCATTGCATATACTAAATATTCTGGGGATTGCACAGTGTTCTTTTAAATTGTTTCACAGATGCAATATCCTTTCGGATTTAATAATGAGTTTCTCCTTCTATGCCACACTGGTAGTAAATGAAAGCAAAGATAGGCTAAAAGTGAGTGGATAGAACTTCTAGTCAATGTCTTACAAAAAGTTTAAACTCTTTCCTTTACAGACTTTTTTTTTATGAAGTGAAAAAGGCAGGGAGGAAAGCTAAATATTTTATATTCTTAGTGACAGAGATGCTAAGACCTCTTGATAATTTTTAGCCACACATGTAAGGATTTATGTTCCTCTCCTCTCCTGTGACATGGTCAAGCCTCAAATCCCAAGAAAGAACACTGCTCCTACTAACATGCTTTTGCCCCAGATGTGATCTCTAATTTAATTTCTTCTTTGGAAAATCTTCAGAGTATTTTCTGGATAATTTTTCTTTAGGGACTACTGATTTTCATGGTCATTTTATTGGATTTGAGAGATTTTGCATATATGTGGGCAATTCTAATTGGATACCAGACATTGTCAATGTTATGTTTTTGTGTGCTCTAGTTTTTTGCATTACTTAAAATATTTTTTTACCTTTGTTACTTGGAAACAATTGTATCTTTCAGAAGCTTGCATTTAAGATTTCTAGAACAGCATTTAGGCTGGGCACAGTGGTTCACGCCTGTAATCACAGCATTTTGGGAGGCCGAGGTGGGTGGGTAATGAGGTCAGGAGTTCGAGACCAGCCTGACCAATATGGTGAAACCCCGTCTGTACTAAAAACACAAAAATTAGCCAGCGTGGTGGCATGTGCCTGTAAACCCAGCATTCAGGAGACTGAGGCAAGAGAATTGCTTGAACCTGGGAGGCAGAGGCTGTAATGAGGCGAGATTGTGCCACTGCACTCCAGCCTGGGCAACACAGTGAGACCCTGCCTCAAAAAA
>NW_016107881.1:1018619-1051913 GCF_001604975.1 Cebus imitator | reverse complement strand
AGCATTTCATCAGGGCATACTTTGGCCCCACTACTGAGGTAATATCTGTTGGAGAAATATGGAGGAATACTTGATGCCCATGTCTCTGGAGGTGTTTCCATTCTGGCTGGGGTAGGAGAGGTATAACTATTTCCAGCTCTGTGAGACCTTGGAGAATTGTTCTGCCTCTTCCTTTCGAGTGGTTGTATCTTGGCTTTTGGGAGTTTCCTCACACACACATGCACTCATCACCACTTAGTTGAAGATTCTAGGGGAATCATCTAAGGAGGTTCCAGGGAGACCCTTGGATGATCCCAGAGCTCTCTTCTCTCTGGTACACAGCCCCAGGAATTCTAGACACCTTGGCCTCCCCAAAGTTTGCACTCTGTCTCCTCAGCTCAGGGAGGCTGCCAGGCTCTGGGAGCCTCACCCTGATCTGCAGTCTGGAAACCCTGCAGGCAGTGAGCTGTGGCAATTGTTCAGTTCACCGCATGTGTTTTCTTTCTTTCTTTCTGGGATCACTGTTGTGTGTTGTCTTTTGTCCAGTGTCCTATGTCCATTGTTTCATACATTTTGCCTGTTTTCAAAGTTGTTTAGGGTGTGAGGGTAAATGTCCCAATTCCTCCAATATGACCTGAAATGAAACTTAACCAAGTGGGAAATTTTGCATTAGTAGTTCTTATAAAAAAGTACAGTGTCGTGGTCAAAAATATCAGACCTTTTATCAAGCAACTTGTATTCAAATCTTGATTCTTTCCCAGTGCCTTGGCCAACCTCTCTGCCTTACTACTATTACTAAAAACATTACCATTGCTACAATCATTTTCCATTTCTTCTTGTCATTGTCATTACTTTTAGAGATATGACACATTTGTTGTTTCATTTTTTAATCTGCAAATGAGATTTATTTTCGTCTGAAAATGAGATAGTAAATGTGTCACACCCCCAAAAGTAATGGGAATGACAAGATGGAAAATGTTTTTAGTAATAGTAGCGTTGTTGGAACAAGCATGTACACTTTCCAGATCTTTGAAAGATAATAATCATTTAGATGTTTAAATTTTGGAAAATTTGTTAATAAATCATTTATATTACAAATTGAGTATTCCTTATACAAAATAATTGGAATCAGAAGTTGTTTTGGATTTTGGATTTTATAATATTTGCATTTTTAAAATCAGCTGAGCATCCCTAATCCACAACCCCCAAATCTGAGATGCTCCAATGAGCATTTCCTTTGAACATCATGTTAGTGCTCAAAAAATGTTTGAATTTTGGAGAATTTTAGATATTGAATGTTCAGATTATGGATGCTCAACCTGTATTTCCTATGTCAAATCTTGTATACTCGTTGAGAAAATAAAAATTTACTTGAAAGGAGAGGCTGTTTTCTCATTGAGGGTCACAAAACCCATCATTTTGAATTTTAGTAACTGGATAAGGATGAAAAATTCTTTGCTTTCCAAAACTTTCAGTGAGGCAACCAGCTATTATAGAACCTGTTGCATTGGGTGATAATGTATATAAACATGGGAATGATAATATTTAGTTGTTGCTGTGTAATAACCTCACAATCTCAATAATAAATTTTTGTATCCATGTTATGGGTCTGCTGCCTGGATGAGAATTGGCTGATCTAGGGGTAGCTCGGCTGGGCCAACGTGGACTCTAAGTTCAGGTCTGTTCCCTGTGTTTTCTTTCTGAGGTCCAGGTGGAAGAGGCTGCAGCAACCTGGGGTTTGCCCTCATCATGATGGATCTCAGGATGGCAAGAGAGCAAACTAAACCAGGCAAACAGATTTAAAACTTCTGTTCCTGCCTTGTCTGCCTGTGTTCATTGGTTTAAAAAAGTCACATGGTTAATCCCATTATTGATGGATTGTGGAAGAGCAGGCTGCCCTCAATAGGAGGCATGTGGCAAGGAATGTAGATGTATAATTTCCTGGAGGTAGTAAAGATGGGAGAATAGCAATTCATTGCAACAGGAATTTTTACATAGACTAAGAAAAATATTTCTTTTAAGATGGTATGTTTGATTAGTTTAGTGTCTAATTTAATCTGGAAAGCACTACTGTGGATTTTCAAGTGTTGGATGTGGCTGAAACAATGCTATGTTGTTCATCAAACCTATTTCTTTTTTCTTTTGTGTATTTAGATAAACTGCATTTTTCAGTCTTCCCTGCAGTTAAGTGGGACTGTGGGACTGAGTTCTGGCAAGTGGAATGTGAGCAGGAGTGACGTATAGTCCTTGTAGGCCTGCTTGGCCCCTATACATTTCATGAGAGCCTCCATGTTTCCCTCTTCCCTTGTCTTCTAGTTAGGTGCTGAGGATTTAGGGAATGACTTTAAGACGCTAGAAGAAAGTGTTGAAACCACAAAAGGGAAGCAGCCGGAGTCCCTGAATCACCACATGAAAGGTTTCCTGCTGGACAACTGTCTGAACTGTGACATAAGACTGAAATAAACTGTCTAAGCGACTGAGATTCAGGGATTGTTTGTTACAGGCCTTAGTCTACTCAGCTTAAAGGTCACGAGGTCTTGAGTTAGATCAGAAAGGTTCATAAATCTTTTAGGCTATGGATAGGGACAGGGTCTTAATTATCTTTTTATTTCTTATACTCAGCATGCATTATATTTAAGACATTTATTGCATTTTATCTCATCAAGGCAAGCCTCCAGATCAACTAATTTCAGGGGGAAAGTGTTATTTCTGCATCTCTTGAAACTTCAGAGTATAGAAATGGCTGCACCATATTTCTCCCAGATAATGATTATAAATCTGAAATAAATCTCAATCAAGCTTTAGCCTTTCCATACTTTTTGCTCATAGTAATTATACTTTCAGAATCAGAAAGAGAACTTGTCCATGGGAATGACAGAATATTTGAAACCTGGACTGCCTTAAGAATTACCATATGTTTACTGAGGTTTTTAGTTTAGCTTCATACCTCCAATAGATTTTAGAGATCATTGCCATGGCAGTCTTTAAATTTCTTTTGAGAGAACTGATAAAAATGAGCCAATGTCTATCATTAATAAAAGTTTTTATTAATTCCAAGAATAGGGTAACTTCATCAAATCATGCAAAACTTTACCAGGACTGGCTGTAGGTAAAATTATAAAATGGACTTAATTTGTCTTTGATATCTTTCTATATCCCCTTTAAGCATCTTTCTGCCTTTCCCAAGAATCCTAAGAAGCAGGCTATTCATGCTTATATACCAAATAATTAGATTATGTCTCATATAAACTCTTCAGGCATTTTTTTTTTCAGAGTTGGGGTCTCACTCTATCACTCAGGCTGGAGTGCAATGACATGATCGTAGCTCATTGCAGCCTTGAACTTCTCGGCCTAAGAGAGATTCCCACCTCAACCTCCCGAGTAGCTTGGATTACAGGCATGCACCATCACACTTGACTAATTTTTAAAAAATTATTATTATTATTATTATTATTTGTAGAGATGGGGTCTCCCTGTGTTGTATAGGCTGTTCTTGAACTCCTGGTCCTCAAGTGATTCTCCTTCCTTAGACTCCCAGAGTTAGGATCACAGATGTGAACCACCATGCCCAGCCTAAACTATCTTTATATCTTGCTAAATTATTTGACAAGCTCTGTTAATATTTAAACTATAACCAATTTCTTTATCAATTTTAATATTTGGAATCTCTTAATAGTTCTAAAGTTAACAGCCTACTCAATTATCATTAATTATTTCAGGAGTTTTCCAGTAATAAATATATACTTGGAAGTCAACTCCCTGATATAATTTTGACATATAAAGCACATAAAGAGATTTTCACTTTAATCTCTATCTAAAACGCTAATCTATACTTGAAAGTAAATACATAGACAATAATTATAAATCAGAATGACTGACTTGCACCAATGTTGTCATGCTGACTAGACATATTGACCCATCACCAGGCGCAAACTCAGAGATAACTGAAATGATGCTTAAGGGCGCATTTGGTGCTTCAAACTTCCAAAATCTGAAGTCAAGAATTAGATTTTTGGCCAACTATCAAGGATGATCAATGCATCTTCACAGATTACAAATCATCTACAGTAAATCCTTACTTAATGTCATTCATAGTTTGTGGAAAACTGGGACTTTCAGTGAAACAACTTAAAATGAAACCAATTTTGCCATAGGCTAAATTGATAAAAACAAGAGTTGCATTCCTATGGCCTATTTATGGTCACAGAAATATCGCCAAACTTCTAAATAATGACCAAAACACTTCTAATATTACACATTAAAATAAATGTGAACTATAAATACATTTAAGAAAGACTAACAAAAACAAGACAATTATTTACCTGCTTATTCCAGTCAGAGTTGTGGGTGGTCCAAGCCTATTTCAGCAGCTTAGACACAAGGGAGAAACCTGCCCTGGACAGGGCGCCCTCCCACCGTGGGGTGCACTCACACACCCACACTCATTCAGACTGGGACAGTGGACACATACTAATGAGCCGCATGTATAGAGCTCTGTAATGTGGGAGGGAACTGGAGTACCTGTAGATAGGCCTATGAAGACATGGGTAAAATGTGTAAACTCCACGCAGACATTGACTTGACTGGGAATTGATATTTCTTCTTCCATCAGTGTTAGAATGAAATGACATTAAACCAAACAATCTTATTCAAAGACCTGCTGTATCTGAATCAGGTAGTTCAGCATGAAATACTGATCATACCTTTGTTGAATCAGCCAGAAATAATTTTCATTTTCTCAGGACAGAGATAGAACAATCTGTTCCCTAAAGAAAACTCTTGCAATAGTTCCTGGGCTAAGTATTGCTTGGATTTAAATGCAATGGTAAAGTTTAAAGATTAAGTGCTTTAACTGGGCTCCTTTGACTGCCAGGCATAATTGTGTGTGTGTGTGTGTGTGTGTTTGTGAGCAACATGGCTGTTTATTCACCCTGGTGTGGGTGGGCTGATTCCGAAAAGAGAGTCAGTGGAGGGCAGAGGTATAGGAGTTGGTTTTATAAGTTGGTTAGGCAGTGGAGAGTTACAGAAGTTACAGTTTAGGGCGGCTTTTGCAAGCTGGGACGGGGTCGTAGGATCTGGAGTCACAAGGCTGACCAAAGTCGGTTACAAAGTCCAATTGCCTTGTCAGTTGAGGTGGGAATAAGGAACAATAGAATAATGTCTCAAGTTAATTAGGAACTGCAGGGGTTGACCATTCTTCTCTTTTGTGGTTTTCCAGTTACTTGAGAGTTTCTATTTCTAGGAACTCATCTGCAGTGTCCATGTAGGTCACAGAGGTTGCCATGGCATGGTCCGTGGTGCTGTCAGTCAGCCTAAGAGACCTTACATTCCTGTCTTTTTATATTAGTAATAAAAAGAAAAAAGAAATGAAGATTGGAGGGCAGCAGAATATTAGGAAGACGGGCACAGAGGGGTGATGGGTGATGTTTCTCAGGGCTTCTTCGAGTGGGATTGGGGGTGGCTCAGAAACCTGAAAATGGGAAAGAACTTAGACTGCTGGGAGATCTCAGGGCAAGGGGTGATATTGTGGGGTTGTTAGAAGGAGCATTTATCAACCAGCATATTGAGTGGTTGATTATCACTTGTATACAATTTTGTAGGAATTGAGAGATTAACCGGAAAACACAGGGCCCAAATAAAAGAAGGAGAAAGGTAGGTATCAAAGGACTAAGGATTGGAAGAAGCCATGACTCCCAGTTAGAGAGTGCCCAGCCAGTCCAGCCAGGCCCAGAATAACCATTTGCCTGATTAGTGAGCTTTTGGGTTCTGTCTTTTAGTTTATTGATGACGTAATATATAAGGCTGACAGGGTTTACATAAAAACAACATTCCTCATTTAGGAATAGGCAAGACTTGCTTTTTCAAGAGTCAGTAAGTCAAGACCTCTCTGGTTTTGGAGGACAACTACAGCTAGGGAATTTGCTTGCGCTTGAAGAAGGGATTGTGATTGAGTTAATTTTGCCATACTAGCAGAGAAATCATTAGAGAGGCTACAAGGTGCCCATTGAAGTGGTAAGGCCTGCTATGCGTATGCTGAGTGCAGTAGTAATTCCTAACCCTACAAGTAAGGGGATCAATGGGATGACCTGCTTGTGTCATATCAGGACCACAAGGGGAACAGGGAGGCTTTCTTCTCCATTAGCCAACTGAATTTTGGGAGTAAGGAAAACTAGGGTACAATTGTCTGTCCAGTTGGTAGGAAGGCAGATGTAAGAAGAAGAACCACAGAGGAAAAAAAGACATTGGCTTAGACAGAACTGTAAGTGTAAACTGAAAAGGTGAGAAAGTGTTCTGAGAGGGCTATGGCTTTGGACCCAAATACCAAGGGAATTAGCAAGGGCTGCGGCTATTAAATGTTGTAGCGGGGTTTGGTAGGATAACTGTGTGGAGGGAGAGCTTTCGTTTTCATGGTGTATGAGGAAGCTTGTGGTATCTATGAGTAACCACTCACCTATACTGAAAGGCTACGTATAAGCAGGCAGGAAGAAGCGTCTGGAGGAGAGTCTGATGAACAAAGGGAGGGCAGCCAACGATGGAATGAGAGACAGGGTAAATGCCTACTAGGCAAAACTTGAAGTTTATTTGCCAATCTTGTGTAGGGGAAAATTAGTGGGCCTGATGTGTAGTTTTCCTACACATCAGTGGGGTGGCCTGAGAAAGCCCTGAGGAGTAGTAGAGTGACAGAACATTGAGATGTGATTGTTTTGAGGATGAACTTCCATGATGGAAAAGAAATAAGGGGTTCTAGAAGACTAGCCAGGGGCTTGTATCCTGCATGGAAGCTGTCATGAAAGGAGGAGAAGATAGAGTGAGCTTGTGAGGCAGGGCGGAGGAACTCCTGTGGTTTAAGAACCATTTTGCCTTGCGTAGGAAGTGACTAGTAAAGCGTTTGGAGGAAGAATAGGTAGGGGAGACAGATGAGAAGGAAAAATACTGGCCTTGTCGGGGAAATACTGGAGGTGTCTGCTGCTTCTTTGGCTGTTTTGTTACCTAAGGCATTTCCTTGGGCAATGGAATCTGACAGTTTTTGGTGTCGTCTGCAGTGGATAACTCTGACCTTAGCTGAGAAGAGAGTGGCCTTAAGGAGGGCCTTTATTAAGGGGGTATTGATAATAGAGGACCCCTGTGTGGTGAGAAAACCTCTTTCTGCCCACGTGGCAGCATGGTGGTGTAGGATGCAGAAGATGTATTTAGAGTCAGTATAGATATTAACATGTAGTCCTTTGGCAAGAGAAAGAGCACTGGTTAAGGCAATCAGTTCAGCTTGCTGAGAAGTGGTGGAAGAGGGGAATGTGCAGCCTTGATAATAGATGAGTGGGATACAACAGCATAGCCAGCTTTGGCTGGTGCCAACCGACTGGGCTTGGAGGAACTGCCATCAATAAACCATGTGTGGCCTGAGTCTGTAATAGGTAAAAGAGAAACATGGGGAAATAGGGAAGATGCTATATAGATTAGGGAGATACTGACTGCCAGGCATAATTAAATGCAAAGATACTCTGAAGGCTGGCGTGGGAAGATCACTTGAGGCTAGGTGTTTGAGATCAGCCTAAGCAACATACTAAGATACCCCCCATCTATAAAAAACAAAATAAAAAAATTAAATAAACAATTAAATGCAAAAAGATTTTTAAGAGCTGGTATTATTCCTTCCACAACCTGAAATTTAGAATAATTTTTAGTCTGAAAACTTAATGTGGCTTTAAGATCCAAGTTACCACAGTTAAATACATGGTCTCCTTGTTATTCAGAAAATTGCCTTTAAGGACATAAATATTTATCCGAGTAAAGGCTCAATAGTAGGAAATCTTAAAATTACTTATAAAATGTGATTGATCTAGTAATATTGTTCGGTTATCATTACAACCAGCATGTGGGCATAAGTGACAAAAGGAGCAATGACAAATAAAAGTAATTGACTTTATTTTGCTTTTTTAATCATAGTATTTAGACAGTGCTAAGTTATTATGCATAACAAAAGTAAATTAAAAAATGAATTGACCATGTGACAGGTTTTTGGTAGGTCTTTAACAAATATCAAGTGATAAATCTGACTGGGATGAGAGTGTCAAATGGTCTTTGAAACGCTTTTCGTTTTATAAAGGCCTGGCCCACGGATTAGCAATTCCCACTTACTAGTTGGTAACAAAAGTAGTATATTTAAGGGCAAAGTCTGGATTAAAACCTATGGGAAAAATTGTGATTGAAGTTATTGAGTCATAAAATAGATTTATTAAAGGGGATTGTACACATTTTTAAACTTCGCTCTAGTGAGATCATAAATGCATAAAATAAAATAACTATGCCCTTATTCCTCAAATCATTTTTGCTCGAATAAGCTGCCTTAAATAAAAATAGTAAAAGAATGTTAAATTTACAGAACTCTATTTTTATCTATGAATATAGATGAAACTGGAAAAACACTTCTAATGTTCAAAGATCAGGTGTGGCAGATAAGGCCAGCTGTTCACCAAAAGTCAGCCTCCTCATTGGTATTATAGAATTGACTAATTGTCCATCCAGGGACTAATGGACCCAGTCTCTGTTGCATCAGAATATTTTCACGTGACTGGTTCTTGCCAAAGGCATAGAGTGGAACTGATGTGTGTTAACTTCTCAGACAAGGCTGATGAAGTCGGTGTGAGTCCTCCAAATTCTCTTTTTCTTCTTCTGTTGGCTGAGTGCATAGGGCTTCTTGGCCTGGTCAGCAGGGAGTGCTATACTGTAAATGGGAGAGTGCATGATCTTGCTAAGGACCAGCTGCTACTTACTTGAGCCCATTGTTGCCATGTGAGTTTGTAGGACCAGTGGAACAGATTTTGGCGTTATTCAAGAGAAGCTGAAAATACAGATTTTTATTTGAAATGCCACTATTTACATACCAAATAAAACAGTCAGTGGGCCATCAGTTTGCAATCTCTCATTGAATAACTTAAGCCCTCTGTAGATTAATTGTAATCATACATTACATGTTACAAAGGTATTATAAAGTGCTTTCACACACATTGTTTCTTTAACCTATAAGAAAGCTTAATTCGATAAATATTACTATCTTCATTTAAAAGATAAAAGAACTAAGGTTCAGAAACTTGTACTCTTAGGACTTTATCAGAGCTGTATGTTGCAGTTCTATCTGTACCTCCATTTTATCTCTTCATGCTTCCTATGCTCAGCTAAACTACCCATGTTCCCTTGAACTTGTCAGTACATTCTTGCTACACTGCTTTTGCTAGGGAGCTCTCTTCTTTGAATCCCTTCCTCTGTACAGATTTCCCTACTTTATTAGATATTCTCTACTTTCTGCCCATGCTTCAAGACTAAACTTAAACATCTCTTCCACATGAATTTCTTAGCTAGCTTTGTGCTTCCTTCTTTGTTGGCAGTTCGTAGATCATATTTTTCTGGAATCGTAGCTGCATATATGTGTCTTCCTAATTAGATTATAAACCTTTGAGGTCAGAGAGCAAGTCTTATTTCTCTTTACAATATCCTATGGCATCCTCATAAATCCCTGAACAACATGGGTATTCAAGAATATTCATTGAATCAAAATTTCCACCTATTCTCAATAGCACAACAAAGATTATACATTTATTGTGCAGTCCATGATGTGAGTAAAGCCTTAAGTTAGACTTAATAAACCCTCTGAATCAGCATAATAGGGAAACATATTCTCATCTACTGAAAGGGTAAAGGTTCATCCTTTGAGCTGGAAGACAGCTGCAGTTGAGTCTCAGATTTGGTGTAAATCAGCGAGGAATGATGGCTAGACCATATCTCTTTCATGAATAGCTGGCTAGTGATTACCATTAACAGACTTTGCTATGGCTTAGTTTCTTCCTTCAAATGTAAATCAAGATTTTCAAAGAGTTTATTAAATAATTTCTTAAGGAGTATACCTTAATGTTGCAAAGAGGTCTCAGCCAATGTAGCATTTTATTTAAGCTCTTGAAAAGATAAAGAGGTAAAATGCAGTTAGACATTTTCATGCCACTAGTGAATCAGAAAAAGGAAGTCACTGTCCCTCTAACAGTGAGATGAAAGCAGGTTCATCTATTAACTGGGGCTAAAGTATGATGCAGTACTCATTCCCATCAATTCTTATTGAGAATGAGTACAGAGATGTTCGGAGTTGTATTTCCTAGCTATTGCTTTCTTCTCATTTTCAACGGCTTCTATTCATCTCTGTATAGCTAGCTATGAGATACTTTAGGCATGCTAATTTACTGTTTTTTTTTTTTCCCAGTCTGTTTTACAAAGAACTATCGATGTATTTTGCATTATGTTATTAACTTGAACTAGTCAGGAGTAAATGAAGAAAGCTATAAAAAAAACCAGTGTTTTTGTTTTGAACCAATTCATGTTAATTTATGTGCTTCCGATCAAGTTAAAAGGTCTTAGTACACTTATCATTAAAATAAAAATTCATGAACCCAATACAATCTGGACAGAGAGATGAACTGAGAGGAGAGGTGGTAGGAAAGTTGCAGATGTTTGTTATAATCAATTTAATATTCTGAGCTGTGAGATAATTTAACAAGTCAATTATTACTTGTTATAGATTAGATTATAAAGATTTGTTATAATCTATAATGCTTAAATTATAAAGATTTGTTGTACTTGTTATAGATTAGATTATAAAGATTTGTCCTTTGATCCTCGGCTGTCTTCTACCTTAGACTTCAGCTCTCAGTGGGAATCAGGGAATTCTTGGTAGAACAAAATGAAAGTCTCTCCAGCTATCAGCTTTGTTAGTAGCACTAGCTGGCTTTGAAATTAGCTTCCAAGCATAAGGTAAGCCTACTTTCAGAGTTTAACATAAAGTAAATATACCTAATGTAGTCTAACATGGAAATTTACAGGAGCCAGACTGGGTAAATTAGTATAAAACCCAGTAATTTTGGATCAATGTACATTCACTAAACTTAGTAAAGAAAGAAAATAGTCCATTGCATTTAATTAAAGGTTTGACCATAATCGATTTTTAAAAATAACTCTTTCTTCCTTTAGGCTTATGAGGCTGACAGACTGGGATTTTGATCCCCTTCTGTTCCCACCTGCTAAAGGAGTCAGGGCAAATTACTGTTCACATTTTCATTTGCTTCCATGTGAAATGGTACTACTAAAACTCCAGCGGTCTCAGCAGTAGCACTGAACCTGGCATATTGTATACACTTCATAAATAATAGCTATTAATATTATTATTATGTTGTTATGTACAAAATATAAATAAGACAAGATAAAAGTGAAAATAAACCATAATCCCACACATTGATGTAATCATTAGAGAGATTTTGACATTTCCTTCTGAACTTCTTTTTCTATACGCATTTGCACAAAAATGAGATTGAATTGTGCATGTTGCTTTTTTTTCTCATTTAAAATATTAGTAGTATCTTTTGATAGCATTATGCATAATAGACGAAGTTTTTTTTAAAGGAATTTTATTCATTGTAAGTTTTTGTGAGATATATTTGGGATAACATGTCAGGGTTTTAGAACTTTTATCCTTTTAGGTAACAAAAACTTCTACCTGTAGGAATAACTAGGTAGGAGCTGTCACTGCTGCCTGCAGCCCCGTTGACATCATCTACTTCTTTTTATCAACAAGCAGTTACAAAAAATATGGGGTGATGGTGGCCATTCTTGAGAATAAGGAATATTTTTTTCTGTACCTTGAAAGCTAGTTTTTGTAAATAACCAAATACCAATGAAAATCTAAAATATTGGATTCTTCCTAACCTGAGACACAAAATTAAACTGAAAAGTCTAAGGAGGATGTTAAAGATGAGCACAATGTTGCCCTTTATATCTGATCCAATCCCAGGACTCCTCTCCTATTTCCAATAAGGTCAATTATCTCATTTTCCTTTGTTCTTTTTCCTGTGCTGCTTTTGCAGAGGAGGATGCACCTGTTTTTGTGAAATAATACAATTGCATTAAAGACTTTCTATAATCAGGGGAAACAAGGTTAATCATATGGGATTCTTTTAAAATGTGGACCACACTGGATTATTGCTACCGTACTTAGACCCCACTCTTCTATATGGTGCTTTGTGATACTGGGCTGAGTCCCTGCAAACTTTTCTCCTTTGCTAGCTTGTTACATACTGCCAAAAGGGGGTCACTCAAAGAGTCTGGAAGTAGAAACCTGCTTCTTTCTGTTCCTTTCAGTGTCACCACAGCAATAGGTTTTCATGCTGGCCTTGACTGTTGTTGCATTACAGCAGTACTTTCAGAACCAGCCTAAATACCTGTCCTCACCCTCTCCTGCCCCGAGATGCCAGCTTTCCCTCCTCAGAGATCTGCATGCCAGCTTTGTGAGGGTCCCTCCTTCAAGCTTCTAGATTTTCATAATTCCAACCCATTCCCTTTCTTCCCACAGTCTTTGGGGCAGTAGCTGCTCATTGTAGTTACTATCTCTGTGATACCTCAGTACGGCCCCCTTTTCATTTCCAGTTCTCCAACACCTGGTTAACTATTCTTCATGTTAAATTCTCCTCACTAGATTCTCTGGTGTATTTCTGTCTCCTGATGGCCCTGGCTAACACGAGGACCAATACCAGACTGGCTTTGCCATTTCTTTCATACTTTTAGAGTATGTGGCTGTTCTGCTTCTCCAGTGCTTCCTAACTAGTACTAGGTGATTACTGGTGAGATGCCAGGCTAGCATAACATATACTTAGAATTTAAAATGGAATTTACTCCCAACAAGACTTCAGCAATTTGTATTTATGTGAATTGTATTGTATATGACATACATAATAATACAATATCTGTGAACATAAATGCCTTAGAAATAGCAGACTTTTGTTTCTTTTTTAGTGAAACTCCATATAAATATATAAAAAGTTGCTTTCCAAAAGATATGGTTTGATCCATGTTTTATGTGTTTATAAAAAATTTAAAGAGCCTCTTGCTGAATTTTATATGGAAATCAACAAACAAGCCTTCTTCAAACAAACAGTTATGTTTCCTCATGGGATTTAAAATAGAGCATCCTGTCAAACAGGCTTCTTCAACCTAAAGTTATCTAAAAATGCTAAATAAGCCTCTTCATAAAATAAGCTTATTTCACCTAGGAAACGGCTCTTGAGTACAGAATTGCTGGACATGAACAAAGCTTCTAATTACTCCTGAAAGAATCTCTAAAGAGCTAAGATCAAATGAATTGAATGAGAATTCTATCTTCCACGTGTCTTCTATTTTTCACAGGAAAAACGACAGTATTTTTACCCCTTTTTCCCAAGCACTCTTGATCTCTAAGTCCATCCCTTCCTCTCTTCCCCAACCCCTTGATTCTATAGCAGGTTCTGTATTTAGAAAGAATCCATGGAATAACGACAAAGCAAGTTTGACTTTCATTTCTACCAGTTCTGTGGGTAAATGTGGGTTATGGCTGCAGCAGCCTGAAATGACTCCTGTGCCTCTCTTTCCATCTTCTTTAGGAATTTCTGAATTGTGCTCTCTTTCAGGTGCTTTGCAAACTGGGCTTGTTGTTTACAAAGCACCTGACAGCTGGGTTGGAGTGGGGGCTGTTATGGATTGTCAGAGAACATGGACAACAGTGCTGGAATGGAAACTGCAGAGAGAGGAGGGGAGGCATGGGGTTAGGAAGGGAAGGCAGAGAGGTAAGGGGCAGAAGCAGGCATTCACAACTAGTCTTTCGGTGACTTTGAAACATTCTTTCTTCCCAGTAAAACTATGGATATTGATAGCATATGCCCAGCTTGAGGGAAATGTGTGTAATTCAGAGGAACACCCAAACTCCAAAGGGACACACTTCTGTTTACAGAGAATCAAGGCTTTCAGATGAATTGTGCCTTTTCCAAGGCTTCAAGACATCAATTTAAAAAAATGTGCCTTTGAGCTGTATTCATGGTAGCTCAGACATGTTATTTTCCTCTCTAAAATGAGGTTGTTAGCATTGAATGTGTCCCAAGATTGTGATCTTCATTTAGTGAAAGGTCATGGACCAAAACCTGGATTGTCTCTACCATTTTGTTTCAATTTATATGTTCTGATAGTTTTCTTTTTATTCTGATTCAAGGTTTAGCCTTTTTTTTTTTTTTTCCAATGATCAAATTCCCATGACTGCTGTTTCAGGGTTTTATTGGTGCTGATGATGCCAGAATTTGTCTCTGGTTCTGAGCTTTTTTCTGGGCATAACTCTTTAACGCCTTTGATGACCCGAACATTTTTGCTTGCATGTCCCAGGACTGCTTTCATAGCTCTTCACTAAGACCTGTCTCTCCCTGATGTCCATGTTTCTGCAAATAGCACCACAATCACCAAGGTCAGGCTTACTGTTCTCTTCACTCCCATGTTCAATTGATCACTCAGTCCTTGCACATCTGCCTCGACTGTTTCCAGGTTCTTTTTTGCTGTTTCCTTCAGTGCTCTCTCATTACCTGGATTGCCCTAATGCCCTCTACCTGGTCTTTGTATTTCTGGTCTCTTTCTTCAAATAATTCTGCTTTTTATTTCAAATTAATCTTTTAAAACATCACTTTCATTGTTTCTTGCCTCAATTTAAAAAATACCAGTTCCCCCTTTTTCTGCAAGACCCCTCATCTAGATTTTCAGTTCCTTCACAGGCCATCAAGTTTTTCACCTTTGCTTCTAATCACTCGCGCCTCAATATAAAGACTCTATCCATTTAGAAGAGCAGAACCAAACTAAAAAGCTGGGGGGAGGTTCAGATGTGATTGAGAGTTTGATGAAAGATCCGCTGTGTGTGTGTGTGTGTGTGTGTGTGTGTGTGTGTGTGTGTGTATGTGTGTGTGTGTGTATTAATTCCCTTTGGGTGTTCATACATCTCCTGAAGCTTGTATTGAGAAGCCCATTCTAGGGTGATTTACACTTGAGTCCCTGAACATGACTTGTTCAGCTACATGCCTTAATGACTCCTTATTATTTTTTCCTTCCCTTCTGAGATTATTTCTGTTAATTGCGTCACCAGCTTCCTCATCATCCAGCTGGAAACCAAGCCATTCTCTTTAACTTGTCCTTGTCTCTTACTTGTCACCTTGACAACTTGTTGCATCCGGGTTTATTCTACTACGCAACATCTCTCACATATGTTGCTTCCTGTCTGTTCATTTGTGCTATCTTTCAAAATCTTCCATTTTTCTACTTGAATCATTTTCAGCTAGATTTATAGCTCATCTTTGTATCTACAGATTAATTTGTTCTCCACTCTTGCTTTCTGTACCATACCCTGTTTTCAGATTTATTTTCATAAAACTTCTACTTAGACCCATTTGCTTGTTCTTCAGGGAATTCTCATGCCCGAAGAATAAAATCCAAACTCCTGTGATTAAAGTTCTTTCACAGCCTGAGCCTGTTACCAGTGGCGAATCTGACAGGTCTGCTGCAAACTCAATCCTTGCCTCCTTGGAGGAAAGAATTTGGCTGAGGAGTATAAGTAGGTTTCAGGCAGAGGGAGAGACCTAGGCAAGTTTTCGAGCAGAAGTGAGTTTATCAGAAAATTTTAGAGCAGGAGCAAAAGGAAGTAAAGTACACTTGGAAGAGGGCCAAGAAGGTGACTTAAAAGATGAAAGTGTCCTGCCTGGCCCTTGGCTTGGGGTTTTATACATTGGCATGGTTCCAGGGTATATGTTTCTTCTTCCTTGATTCTTCCCTTCGAGCGAGTTGTCTGCATGTGCAGTGGCTTGCCAGCAGTTGGGAGGGGCCACATGCACAGCGTGTTTACTGAAGTTGTGCGCATTGAGGTCTAGTGTTCTTAAAGGAAGGTCATGCACTGGTTAAATGCTGCCATTTTGCCTGTTAGAGTACATGCTTGAGCCCACTCGCTCAACTCTTGAGATCTTATCAGGAAGCTGCTGATCACCAGCTTCAGGTGTTTACTACCTATTGGGAGACTGTCTTTCCCTGGTGCTGGCCATGACCAATTATTATTTTACAGTGACAATTTAACAGCCACCTGACCATTGCCTGATAGTCGCCTGACATTCCTGGGGGTGGGCCTCTCCTGCCCTGCTCATGTCTGCCTAATTACCTGCTCTAACAAGCCTGCCTTAACATTCCTGTCCTATCTCCCATGACATTCCTGACCTAACTAAGAAATGGGCATTATTCTTGAACATGCCCTATATGTTTGCTTTTGCTATTTCCTCTGCTTGAATTTCCCTTCTTCCCTTCTGTTCCTGATGTAATACTACCCATTTTGGGCCCAGCTCAAATATCACCTCCTCCCTAATACTATCACCTCTTCCTCTGTTTGAATATTTAACTGTTTGTATATTAATACCCTCTTAACTGTGGCAAGTATAGTATTTTTCATGTTCAACAGTTTTAAGGATTTTATATAGACATTATCTGAGCTAGACCTAAAGCTACCAGAGGGCAGAGACCTATTAACCATCTGAACATCCCCAGGTCCTGGCATAGTTCCTTGCACATAACCACTGGTATACGAACACACCCCTGCCTTGACAGCCTTTCTCTTGCTGATAAATTTTCCTGGAACTCTTGCTTTTAACCTTCCTAGGTCTCTAAATACTTAAAGACCTTAAAGGATCAATTATAATTCTTTGTTTTAGGCAATTTTTTCTTAACTAGTAATCTTATCTGTGAGTATGTATATTCATTATTGTCTGTATTATTCTCTTAGAACTTAACAAATTGCTACTTTGTATTATTTTAAATGTTTGTTTTGGGTATGATGGGCTGGGGTTGAGGAAGGATGGGCACAGTTTGAATTCCAATGCAAATCAGCTGTGTTCATGTAAATCCAGTGGGAATTAGGGGTGGATATGATCATACCAGAGGTCTTTTATCTTAAGAACTGATGTTTATCTTGGGTGAGAACCTATTCTAAGAAAAAAGTAATACTGAGTTTGAACCAGAAAGAAAGCTTCAGTTGTCAAGACCATGAGCTTCATTACAGCTTGGGTATTATTTCAAATCACTATGTGGTATATGAGAACTTCACTTTGTCTTTGGAGGTATTCATGGAAGCAGTGGGGTTCTGCAGGAATAGATACATTGTGAGCACATGCAAACTGCCCCTTGGCAACTCCTGGAATAATGAAGGGACACTTTACTGTGGGCAGTGGTCTTGTCTGAGTAGGATGAGAAACCTGTGAAATTTGAGATATGCTTTGCGTGACTTTTACATGATGAAGCCTCGGAAACTCAGGTTGTGTTTTGTGTTGTTTTGTTATTCCATTAAGACAGTAACCTTCCTCAAAAGCCACATCACATCTAATCCCTCCTTTTTTTCCCACCAATGTGGCTCTAATTTTGGCTTTCACCATTTCTCATCTGGGTGATTACAGGAGCTACTGTTCCTATGTTCCACTAATTCATTCTCCTCAATACTGCCAGAGGTTTATTTCTAAATGAAAATCAACTACTTCCAGTTCATATCAGCAGACAGAAGCTGCATTTACTTTTTCTTTCCCCAAAATTACCTTTGAAGTGATGGAAGAAATATACAACTAACATAAACCCATCTCAGCAATGATACTGTGCTCTGAATATCCATGTTCCTCCAATATTCGTGTGTTGAAATCTACCCCAGAAGGTGTTTATGTTAAGAGGTTTGGCCTTTGGGAGGTGATTAGGTTATTGAAATGGTTTGGCTGTGTGTCCCCACCCAAATCTTATCTTGAATTGCAATCCCCATGTGTCTACAGAGGGACCTGGTTGAAGGTGATTGGATCATGGAGGTGTTTTCCCCCATGCTGTTCTTGTGATAGTGAGGGAGTTTTCATGAGATCTCTTGGTTTAAAAGGGTTTGACAGCTCCCCCCACACCCTCTTTCTCTCCTGCTGCCATGTAAGATGTGCCTTACATTCCTTTCACCTTCCACCATGATTGTATGTTTCCTGAGGCCTCCCAAGCCATGTGGAATTCAGAGTCGATTAAATATTTTTCTTCCATAAATTACCCAGTCTCTGGAAGTTCTGTGTAGCAGTGGGAAAATGAATAAACAGAGTCCCATGAATGGGATGAGTGCCTTTATGAAAGAGACCCAGGTGAGCCTGCCCTGACTTCTACCATTTAAGGATCCTGCAATAAGGTGGCATCTCTGAAGCAGAGAGCAACTCTTATCAGACATCAAATCTGTTGATGCCTTGATATTAGACTTCCTAGCTTTCAGAAACTTTGAGCAATATATTTCTTTTGTTTATAAATTACTCAATATAATGTATTTTGTTATAGCAGCTAGAATGGACTGACACTAATGATAACAGAAAGAGTGTCACAACAGGAGAAGAAATACTGGTGAATTTCTGGAATGTGTAAGGCGATACATTCAGGATTGAGATATTCATGACACAACAAAGCAAAAAAAGAAACTTCTGAAAAACTGCCCAATTGTAAGAGATGACAAATTATCTTAAAATGTATATTTTTGACAAAAAGTAAAAGTCACATTGAATATGCTTGATTTAGAAGATACTTTTTTTTTTTTAAGTGAATCAGATAATTTTGTACTGGTCATTATAACCTGACCACATAAAATATTTTGATTCCTAGTAGTATCTAAAGTTTGTCTTTCTAAGCAAAACACAGCAGTCGATTATAATAATCAAGCCCCTATTTTTCTGAGTGGATCTTAGAAGTGAATGCGCCGATAAAAAGTCAGCTTCTATTCTCATGGAGAACTTGGAGAGAAGCACCTGCTAGGAGTGGCCCTGCTCTGGTGGACTGTGGAAAGGGGAAAGGAACCCTGGAGAAGGACTACGTTCTCATATAGGGTGAAACTACAGTGGCAGTTGATACCTTGGGGTTCAACCCAATCCCTTAGCCTTTTCTCACCTGAGCAGAGAGCTGTCTGGCTCTTGAGGTGTCCTGCCCTGCGTGACCAAAGACTGGAAGGGAGGGTTAAGATATGCCACTTTATTTTTAATCTTCAATATTTTATGAAAAGCTCCCTTCAACTTTTTTTTGATAGTGAAAAGTATTTGATGACATGAGTAGGAATTAAAATTAAGTGAATCAAGAATAGTACAAAAGGAATAGTAAGTATAATCTTAAGATGTACAACTTCACCTATATAGTTCAGATAATAACTATAAATGCATTATTATCTTGTGCTTTGTTTACTTAAACTTTGATAATATACATTTCCCCAGGTTACTGTGTATTTGTAGTTTGACACACATGACACCATTCTTGCCCATACAAACACCTAAATATTGGTTGGGGGATGGAGCCATACAGAAGGTCATGATAATATCAGTGATTTTATTTTTCATATCATGTACATTCTATATTTTCTAAATGTTTTTTCCAATCAGAAATCAAACAATGCAAATTAAGTTTTAAGATAAAAGAATCAACTTTTTTTCTGGAAATATAAGTGATTTTTTTCCTCTATATTCCTGCATTCATGGTTTTCTAAAACAACAGATACTACTTTTATCATGACAAAATATTTTTTAAAGAAGAGGATAAACTAAAAGCAAAAATTGTTATGCTAACAGTTCATTCTTAGGGGGCTGGCATGCCAAAATGGCCGAGAGGAGGCAACACCGGAATGCAGCTCCCAGCTAATGAGATGCAGGGGGCTAGAGGACTTCATGATTCCAAGCGAGGTGCTGGGTTCATTTCGGTGGGACTGGTAGGTCACTAAAAATAGCCCAGGGAAGGCGAGCCAAAGCCAAAGTGGGGCAAGAGCAGCTCAGGGAGGGCAACCAAGACAGAGCGGGGTGAGTCCCCATCTGGAAAGTGCAGCTGGCTCAGAGGGTTGGAGACTTCACCCCTTTGGTGCTCCAATTTGGATCCCGTGTTTCCCTCATCCCTCCTGCAACCTATGGTCCACAAGAGCCCTGCTGGACTGAGGGATGCCCTGGGTTGTCAATGCAAATCTGAGTGATGGCTCAGGCCTGGTGCCACAAGTTGTCAGCAGGGACCTAGGTGGAAGTTTGAACTAACTCTAGCAGGATGGAACTACCCATCCCACAGAAAGAAGCAGAGTTGAAAGCAGGGAAACAGGCCATAAGGCCTGGCAGGCCCCACCCCAACAAAACTCAAACTGAAGCTGGTGAGCTAGAGAGCTTTGCAGCAAATACACCAGTTTGACCCCAATGGGGAAGATTGACCTCAAGGAAGGAGAGACGCCATTGAAAAAGCAGGGCTAATCTCACCTGTGTAACAAACTCCAGAGGGAGACCACCCACCCAGCAGCCTGACTGAATCTGAGGCAGCCCAGCAGCACCTCTACAGGCCCAAAAAGATATAGCTCCAACTACAACAGAAAGGACGTCCACTCAGAGATTGCTCCCGAAATCACCAACTTCAAAGATCAAAGCAAGATAAATCCATCAAGATGAAAAGAAACCAGTGCAAAAAGGATGAAACTATCAAAGACCAGAACACCTCTTTTCCTCCCAGGGATCACAACTTCTCATAATTAATGGAACAAAACAAGACAGAGAATGAGTTTGATGAACTGACAGAAGCAGGCTTCAGAAGGTGGGTAATAACAAACTTCTCTGAGTTAAAAGACCGTGTTCTAACCCAATGCAAAGAAACTAAGAACCTTGAAAAAAGGTTTGATGAAATGCTAACTAGAATAACAGCTTATTAGAATAACTAGCTTAGAGAATAACATAAATGACTTGATGGAGCTGAAAAACACAGCACGAGAACTTCACAAGGCATACACAATTTTCAACAGCCAAATAGATAAAGCAGAAGAAAGGATATCAGAGATTGAAGATCAAATCAATGAAATAAAATGAAGGCAAGATTAGAGAAAAAAGAGTGAAAAGAAATGAACAAAGCCTCCAAGAACGATGGGATTATGTAAAAGACCTAATCTACGTTTGATCGGTGTACCTGAATGTGATGGGGAGAATGATTCCAAGCTGGAAAACACTTTTCAGGATATTATCTAAGAGAACTTCCCCAATTTAACAAGGCAGGTCAACATTCAAATGCAGGAAATACAGAGAACATCACAAAGATACTCCTCAAGAAGTGCAGCCCCAAGGCACATAATTGTCAGATTCACCAGGGTTGAAATAAAGGAAAAAATCCTAAGGGCAGCCAGAGAGAAAAGTCGAGTCATGCACAAAGGAAAGACCATCAGACTCACAGAGGATCTCTTGGCAGAAACCCTACTAGAGTGGGGCTAGTATTCAACATCCTTAAAGAAAAGGACTTTCAATCCCGAATTTCATATCCAGCCAAACTAAGCTTCATAACTGAAGGAGAAATAAAATCCTTTATGGACAAGCAATTGCTGAGAGATTTTGTCTCTATGATACTTGCCTTACATGAGCTCCTGAAGGAAGTACTAAACATAGAAAGGAACAACCAGTACCAGCCACTGCAAAAACGTACCAAATGATAAAGAACAAGGACACAGTGAAGAAACCATGTCAGCTAATGGGCAAATTAACCAGCCAGTAACAAAATGACAGGATCAAATTCAAACATAACAATATTAACATTGAATGTAAATGGCCTAAATATCCCAATCAAAGGACACAGACTGGCAAACTTGATAAAAAATCAAGACCCATTGGTGTACTGTATTCAGGAGACTCATCTGACATGGAAAGACTCACATAGACTCAAAATAAAGGAATGGAAGAAGATTTGCCAAGCAAATGGAGAGAGAAAAAAAAAAAAAAAAGCAGGGGTTGCAATCCTAGTCTCTGATAAAACGAACTTTAAACCAACAAAGATCAAAAGAGACAAAGAAGGGCATTACATAATAGTAAAAGGATCAATGCAACAAGAAGAGCTAACTATCCTAAATATATATGCACCCAATGCAGGAGCACCCAGATACATAAAGCAAGTTCTTAATGACCTACAAAAATACTTAGACTCCCACACAATAATAGTGGGAGACTTTAACACTCCACTGACAATATTGGACACATCAAAGAGACAGATTAACAAGGATATCCAGGACTTGAACACTGATCTGGACCAAGCAGACCTAATAGACATTTACAGAACATTCCACCCCAAATCCACAGATTATACATTCTTCTCAGCATCAGATTGCACTTACACTACAATTGACCACATAATTGGAAATAAATCACTCCTCAGCAAATGCAAAAGAATGGAAATCATAACAAACAGTCTCTCAGACTACAGCACAATCAAATTAGAACTCAGGATTAAGAAAAGCACTCAAAACTGCACATGGAAACTGAACTTGCTCCTGAATGATAAATGGATAAACAATGACATGAAGGCAGAAATAAACATGTTCTTTGAAACCAGTGAGAATGAAGACACAACGTACCAGAATCTATGGGACACATTTAAAGCAGTGTCTAGAGAGAAATTTATAGCCATATATCCCCATATGAGAAACAAGGAAAGATCTAAAATAGACACCATATCATCAAAATGGAAAGAGCTAGAGGAGCAAGATAAAAAAAACTCAAAAGCAAGCAGAAGACAAGAAATAACTAAGATCAGAGCAGAACTGAAGGAGATAGAGACACAAAAAACCCTGCAAAAAAATCAGTAAATCCAAGAACTGTTTTTTTTTTGAAAAGATCAACAAAATAGCAGACTGCTAGCTAGACTAATAAAAAAGAAAAGAGAGGAGAGTCAAATAGATGCAATAAAGTGATAAAGGAGAGATCACCACTGATTCCTCGGAAATACAAACTACCATCAGAGATTACTACAAACAACTCTATGCACATAAACTATTAAATCTGAAAGAAATTGATAAATTCCTGGACACTTGCACACTCCCTAGACTAAGCCAGGAAGGAGTTGAATCCCTGAATAGACCAATAACAACGAGCTGTTGAATATTTATATTGTTGTAACCATGAGAGCGAAATGAGTCACCAACACAGTTGGAGTTTGGACAAATAGAGTAGAGAGTATATAGGAGATTGATTTGTGTGTGCCCCACTCTTGGGGTCTCTTGCTCTCTCTCTGCACACACACACACACACACACACACACACACACACACTCTCTCTCTCTCTTGCTGTTTCTCTCTGTCTCTTTCTCTCTCTCTCTTTCTGAATTGTTTTGAGGCCAAGTTGCAGAAATACATCTCCTTTATACCCTTAAAATATTTTAATGCATATTTCCTAAGAACGAGGACAATCTCTTATATAACCACAATACAATAATCAAATTCAGGAAATTAACATTGATATAGTGCTATTATCTGTTCTATAAATCTTATTCAAATTTGGACAGTCTTCCTACTTATGTTTTTCATAGCAAAATTAAAAATTTCTGGTCTAGGATTCATAGCAGGATTACATGTTTCATTTAATTGTATCTCACTCTTTTTAAAAAAAATTTTGTAGAGACAGAGTCTCACTATGTTGGCAAGGCTAGTCTTGAACTCCCAGCCTCAAGCAGTCCTCCTGCCTTGGCTTCTCAAAGTGATGGAATCACCGACATAATTGCCTGGCCAATCATATTTCTTTAGTTTCCTTTAAAGAAGAACTGTGTCTCAGTTTATCTTCTATGTACCTCAGATTGGTTTGTGTGTTGCTTCCTCATGATTAGATTCAGGACAGATGTCCAATTGACTAAAATCTTTTATTAAAAAATTAATCTTTTCCTCATGTGTTTGAAATGCCAGATTTTTCATCTACTTAATTCTCGTGTGCATACAGGAGTCTGTAGGTATTGTTTTCATTCAGCAATAAATATTTCAGCTTAGTGCTCTGCATTTCATTTGCACAAAGGCTTCCTGTGAAAGTAAAATGTCAAATATTTTATGTTTCTCAATCACTAAACTCAGATTCTAATACTTGTTTAACTGGTCTATTGAACAAGCTGATTTCGGTGAAGTACAAATAGAACCCTTCTTCCCTTTCTTCCTGTAGTTTTTTTTTAAATTACTCTTCTTTTTGGGTAATGTATTGGGCAGATTCCATAGCTTTTCAGATATTAGGAAGTCTAGTCCATTCTAATAGGGACACTTCTCACATTTCCTAACTCAGGCCTGATTCAGGTTCAGAAACCTGGAACAGTTTTTTGGGAAAAAAAGCCTGGCGATGGCAAGCATGACGGTTCATTTTTGGTGTCAACTTGACCAGATTAAGGAACCAGTTATTTATAGATGTGTCTGTGAGGGCGTTTCCAGAGGAGATTGGCATGTGAGTTGAGCTGGCTGACTGAGTGAGGAAGATCCACTTTCAGTGTGGGTGTGTACCACCCTCCAATCAGCTGGAGCCCAGAACAAAAGGCGAAGAAAGGCAAATTCCCTCTCTCTTTCTCATAGAGCCAGGACAGCTCTTCTGCCCATGAACATCAGAACTCCAGGCTCTTTGGCCTTTGGACTCCAGGACTTACATCAGCAGGGTTCTCACAGAGTTATACCATAGGCTTTCCTGCTTCTGGGACTTTTGGACTAGTCCATGCTACTGGCAACTCAGGATCTGCAGCTTGCAGGCAGCCTATTCTGGGACTTCTCAGTCTCCACAATCCTCTGAGTCAGTTCTCCTAATAAGTCATCTCTTATATAACTACATATCTATATCTGTGTCTTTTTTTTTTTTTTTTTTTTTTTTTTTTTTTAAAGACAGAGTCTTGCTCTGTCACCCAGGCTGGAGTTCAGTGGCACAATCTTGGCTCACTGCAACCTCTGCCTCCTGGTTTCAAGGGATTCTCCTTCCTTAGTCTCCCAAGTAGCTGGGACTAAAGGCATCCATTACCATGATAGGCTGATTTTTGTAGTTTCAGCAGAGATGGGGTTTTGCCATGTTGCCCCAGCTGGTTTTGAACTCCTGACCTCAGGTGATCTGCCCACCTCGGCCTCCCATAGTGCTGGGTTTACAAGCAGGAGCCACCAGTGCCTGGCCTATATCCATATCATCTATATCTATATCTAGGTATCTATATCTATATCTAAACTATATCATTTGTCTTTCATCTATCTATCTATATTATCTGTATCTATCTGCTTCTGATTGTTTCTGTCTCTCTGAAGAACTGCAACACAGGTGGTTTCTTCACTCTTTCTCTACCTCTCTTCCATTAGCAGGTGGCCCTCTGTCTCCTCCAGGGTTGGCGAAAGTGAGTGGAAGGGGAAAGTCTTACTTGGTCAGTGTAATTAGAGTCTGGTTCTGTTGTCCTTTGGCTATGGCAGGTGGTCCTTGTGAGTCACTGGAACCTCCTGCTGCCCCATTCCAGAGAGGATGGTGCACTCTCCAGATGAACATTTTTGCTTCTCCCAAATCCAGCTTGCCTTCTTGGACAGAGTCCTTTCCAGCCTCCCTCTGGCTGACTACTTATTCTGTGATCCACTTATTCTGTAGGTAAAGTGCAATGTCCTGCTCCTGGCTGTGGGTGGAAGCACAGCCTGGCCCGCTGCACTGATTCCACTCTGTCTGCCACCAGAGCTGCTCTCCAGGTGAGAGTCAGACACAACATCATGTTCTCCTTGAAGCTCTGGACTCTGCACACTTTCCAAACCCAGATGCTCTCCCACTGCACCAAGAAGTATGTTAGGAATAAAAAAGAACTGTAACCGTGACAGAAAAGAGATTTAAAAAATACTATGTCTATAGTTTCAAATGAAAATAAACTGAAGATCTAGATTGAGTATAATTTTTTTAAAAACCATATTTTTATGAAAGTTTAAAGAGGTAGAAAACAGAAGTTTATTTTTTCTACAAACCACTGAGAAAAAAATGAAAGAGGTAGTCCAGTCTCAGATTTAATCTTTTATTTTTATACAGCTGAAGATCCACCAGTCCTTGAAGGAATAGAAAATTCTCAGAGAAAAAGATGGAAGAATTCTTAGTGTATTCTCTGAGATTCCCAGACCCTGATGCCAGTAGCAAAGCACAAGAAAGCTGCCAAATCAATGTCACTTATAAATAAAGATGTAAGAATTCTGGGTAAATCATTAGCAACTTGAATCCAGCATAGTATTACAAAAACTAACATCATTATGTAGGATTTATTTCAAGAAGTATAGTTCAATTTAGGGAATCTATCCATATTCTATTATTACTGTATAAATAGGTGAAAAAATTATAAAATCATTTTGAGAGATTGCTATTATACAAAAGAATTAGGTAAGATTCACCACCACTTTTAACCACTTCTTCATTTAAAAGTTTTACTAACTTGAATTTATTTTGTGACGGAAAAATGTATAAAAATTTTAAAAAGGAAAATTTAATCTGATTATATTATGTAATGTACAGATGATAATTTTTTTTTACTCCCAGTATTTCCCTTCTGTCCATTCAAATGGGCAGTAGCACATTCTCAGGGCAGAGAAAAGAAAAGACATTTTCCTCTCTGGCTGTTTGCAAATACCAAGCCCACTGAGGGAAGAGGGAGGTCTTGATGGGAATGTCATAAGAGAGGGGATAGGTCTTCATCTTGGCTACACATTAGAAGCCTTTGGAGAGTTATAAAATACCTTATTGTCCCAGCCACACTGCACACCAATTAGGTCAGCATGTTTGCAGATGGGAATGGGGAATATGTATTTTTTTAACAGCTCTTCAGGTGATCTGTAAGAAACATGGCTGTGCTTTGGTCAAAGATAGGCCGAGGTAGGATGTTTACATCCTACGTGACTCAGCGAGTTTAGAGGGCAGGCATTTAACTCCACTTGTTATCACAGCCATGTAGCCATAACATGGGAATGTCACCACGTGGCCATAAGCCACTATTGTCTTTAAAAGATATAATTGCCCTATTGACATTGTGCAGGCACTGGTGCCCAGAGAGAGAGAGCCAGAGTTGTCCATCTTTGCAGATGGACAGAGGGGAGCCAGGACACAGCTCAGCTGGCTTGTGCCCAGAGGGAGAAAGAGTTAAGCCTCTGACCCTGAAGGCAAGGGAAAGTCAGCCGCTCAGCTGTGTATGGGGGTCCCCGGACTAAGCAGCCGAGACAGGGCAGACAGTGTGAGAATGCTGTTGATGAGAGCTGCTGCTGAATAAAATCATTCACCTGTCTGCGGCTGCCTGCTCCCTCCAGATCTCAATATGACCTTGCTGTAGTCATGAACCTGACAGACTCTGATGCCTGGCTAAGGTTGATGACTATTATTCTGAGATAAATAAGAAGGGAGAAGCATTTTTATCTGACTTAATGTAAGATTCTGCAGGGCTGAAAAGAGAGAAGAGAGGGTGCTATGCTTTCCAGAGAAATGGAATTCAGCCATGCTTCTGGCAACATCCCTGGAAGGATAGCTGCATGTTACCCTTTCTAGGGAAGTAAGACTCAATGGGCCTTGGGAGATTTCACCTTCATGAACAGTTCCTGTATCTCACACTTGGTTTGGAAGCAGTAGGGATGACATACATCTTGATAACTCAGCTACGCCGATAACCAATGACAAGATGCATACCTTCCATGTTTTCTCTTCCTTCAAAACTGCACAAGCCCCCAGCACCCTGAATGGGGGGGTAAAGAACCCCTAATTATTACTAGATTTCCCGCCAGTCTGATGAGATGGTGGCCAAAATCAATGGCAGGTTGATTTGTAGAGAACAAACAGATATGATATTTCTTGCAACACGTGTAGATCTTACTATATATTGATGGAATGAATCAGAGCACCATATTCACACATCTGAGGACAGCACAAAGGCGATACATCAAATATTGTCTCTAATACCAAGAAAACTCATTTTAATTTTCCTGCCTTTAGTTGTAGAAACATAGTTCCTGGATGCTTCCATGCAAAACACAGGATGTGCTAATCCTAACAATGACAGCAATTCAGTGTGATCCACAAAAACGGAATGCAACTCTCACAGGCCAACAAAGTGGACCCAGAACCATTGCTGAATTAGCAAAGGGCTCCATCTGCTGACGGTTTATGCACATAAGAGCTGGCAGGGGTTCATGCTGGTATTTGTTTTAGGCAACACTCCTGAAGTAATAGTATATGGCGTTTCTTCTCCCGTCCTCAGGGAAGACTAAGATAGCTCAGGTAGCTCACTGAAATGTGGTGAAATGAGGAAGAGGTGGGGGTCTTTTTCATTTAGGAGCAGTGTTTCTTTCTTATTCTATGAAAAGTTTCCTATAAAAAAGACTGTGGGCACTCACTATCACCGAGGTAGGGGCAGGTGCTGAGAATTCCAGTTTGCAAAGTCTCTTATCAAGAGGCTTATTGTGAGAAAGATGAAATGCATCATCCACCCTTTCAGTGGGAGGCGTTTCCTCTGGTGAGTCTAACATGCTAAGAGAACAAATCTTGTCCTTCAGATATTATTATATGTGTTCAGTGGTTCTTCACTTTTTCATCCCAGTTTAGGAGAGTTCATCTATCACACTAAAGATCATTTATGGCACAATTAGCCCCTTGTCCAATTTTTCAAATTTTCTCAAAGGGTTTTCAGTTAGAAAAGATAGATAAGCTTGAGATAACCATATTGAATTGATATAAGCAAAGCAAAACAAACAAAAAGCAAAACAAAACAAATTTTAATAAAATTAAGATTTACATAGCTGGTGCAATGTTATTGAGAATTAATATATTATTTATATTAGACCAAGTGGGTTTGCCTTTATTAGAACCTAGTGAAGCATTTTTACTATTTATCTAATTGAAATATTATATATTAAAATACATGATATCAAGGGAATTTTTATTCAGTTTGTAGCTATGTCATTAAAGTTCCAAACACCATAATCATGGTGTTTTATATTTCTTTATTAAGGAATATAAATGGCATTGAATTATTTACCAAAAACATTAGCTAAAACCTATAGATGTAATAAATAACGTGATCCTAATTTCTTAAATTTCTAGGTAGCTGCCTCAATTTTAGTTTTCTCCAATTGTCAATGACTAGCCCTCTAGAGTTTTGTTGACGATATATGCAGTCGAATGATTTCTGTTCAAGATTTCTTACTAGGCACAATTCCAGTGCACCTGTGAGAGACTTTTTATTTTGATAAACTCAAATGTATTTAAAATTGGAAAGCTGTATAATTGCAATTTGAAGAAGTGGCCTATGCTTGAAGGGCTGTTGTTAGGAAGTGAACATTCCATAAGAGAGGCACTTTAGGAAGCAACTGATTTTAGATATTATTTAAGGCAAGAAAAAAAAATAAGCAGGTTATTTTCTTCTAGAAAAAGGTATTAAATGATACCATTCATGTGTGAAATTTGAAAATACCTGCTAATAAGCCTTTTGATTTCTGACTCAATAGACACTGGAAAAACAGTTTCTACTTACTCCTTCTTGGTTCAGTGTTTCATTAATGTGAAATAATTAATGTGACATTTGTTGCTTGGAGGATCCATCAATGCTATTCAATTTAAGATCAAACGTCAAAGTTCAATTGGAAATTGTGCTAAGCAGTTTAGAACCATTTTGAAGAAGTGAATGAGCCTTATTTTAATGTGTAATTAGTGGATTTATCTCAAAGTCCAGATACTAATCTAGTTCCAAAAGTAAATAAACTATTCATTCAATACAAATAGTTGTATTTTGGCACTTTTCTACCATACGCTGGTGAGAACAAAAAAACTCATTAATTTTAATTTTAGTTACTCATGAATATTACCAAAATGTCAACCTCTGAATGATGTCTGCTGGGCATGCTGAGAACTAACATGGAGCTGTGATCATCTCTATGTCTGACAATTTCAGTTTTGATTGAAAAATCTATAGGCAAGGCCTACAGTGAGCCCACTTTCTGTATGTTTAGCTGCAACGATGGCTTTTTATATGGGTATAGGACTAAAATGTTTCCTCAGCAAAATTCGTATAAGAGATGTACATACAGATCCTTATCAATTTGAAAGAAAATCAATTCAATTTAGAAAAATGTTGCCTTTAATATAAATCTTTATATGTATACATATATACACGAACACATATACATATATGTATATATTCATATATGTATGCTAATGTATGTATGTATATATAAAATGTTTTATATATACAGTATAAATTATGTTCATATATGTATGTATATATGTATATATGTGTGTATATATGTATACATATATGTATGTATATAAGTATATGTGTGTTTAATATATATGCATACATGCATAAATAAACTATGTGTATATATGGTTTTATATACACACACATATATACACACATACACACATATACACATATATACATACATATATGAACATAGTTTATATATGCTAAACAATTCAATATATATGCATACATGCATATATAAAATTATATATATATATATATATATTTTTTTTTCTTTTTTGAGATGGAATCTCGCTGTGTCACTCAGGGTAGAGTGCAGTGGTGTGATCTTGGCTCACTGCAACCTTGCCTCCCTGGTTCAAGTGATTCTCCTGCCTCAGCCTCCTGAGTTGCTAGAATTACAGGTGTGTGCCACCACACCTGGTTAATTTTTGTATTTTTAGTGGATACAGCGTTTCACCGTGTTGGTCAGGCTGGCCTCGAACTCCTGACCTCATGATCCTCCTGCATTGGCCTCCTAAAGTGCTGGGATTACAGAAGTGAGCCACTGCACCCAACCAATATGTGCATATATTTAACGACATGGTATGTTTTATCTGAAATGCCAGAAGAATAGTTTTCTGTTTCAATGAGATTTGAAAGAGAAATATGTATATATAAATGGTATGTGGTCTTTCTTTCCTTGTACAACTTTTTTTTTCTACTCCTCCATACTCCCTAATGGAGGTGCTATCTGACCAGATTTCAGGACTTGGCTGGGCCACATTTACCAGATGCAAGCCAGGCATGCCATGTTGAAAGAGGTCCGCATTCAGCCTTCCCTTCTCTTCCTATTGCCTTCAGACCATGGACCCCTTTGGCCCTAACTATTCCTGCTTTTTTTCCTCTTGCAAAAACATGTATTTATTTATTTAATTAATTTTTTAGGCAGGGTCTCCCTCTGTCACCCAGGCTGAGTGCAGTGGCTCAATCATGGCTCACTGAAGCCTCAAACTCCCAGATTTAAGCGATCCTCCCGCCTCAGCCTTCAGAGTAGCAGGGAATACTGGCATGTGCCACTACACCTAACTAATTTTTGCATTTTTTACAGAGATGAGTTTTTGTTATGTTACCCACGATGGTCTCGAACTCCTGGATTCAAGTGATCCTATTGCCTTGGCCTCCCAAAGTGCTGGGATTATAGGCATGAGCCACCATGCCTTGCCTGCAAAAACGTTTAGGTGATTGGGAATTCTTGCTGCTTCAGGCTGTGGTTGATAATATCTAGATTTAATAGGGAGAGGGAAGCCCTACTTTGGCTCAATGCCTAAACTAGGCACTTCAGCCCAGAATTATTATAGATCCCTGTGCTTGGAGCCCTCCCGACTCAGCTAACTAATAAGAGAGTGACAATTCAATTTTCCATGAACCTGGGGTGAGAAGGATTGCGTTGGCCAAGGCAGGATTGATTTCCATCCTTGGAATATAATGCCATTGAGGCCTCACTTGTGCTTTCAGAAGAGGAAATTAATATTGTGATTTTGTCAAAATAGAATTCTAAGTCATTTTTCATGAAAATATATATATATATTTTTTGCGTCTAGATATCACCATAGCTTAAATTAGATATCTCAGATAGATACTAAGTACGACAAAATACTAAAGCTTTATGGACTTAGGTACTGGAGCAGATGTATTCTGATTAATCCCTTGACGTTGAACAATTATTATTTTTTAATCTTGATTTTGCAAATGTCTGGGATACTGTGCCACAGGGTTGGATTTTCATGGATGCTGTCTGCAGTATTGTTTCCTATGATTTTATTATTTGTATCAGTGGGTACTGTAAAAAAGTGAATAGGAACTTTCAATCCTGGCAATATAATGGGATAGTTAAAACCTTCATGAGGTGATTAGATCATAAAAGCTTTGCCCTCATGAGTGGATTTATGCCATTATCTCTAGGCGGGTTAGTTATCAAGGGAGTGGGCTCCTGATCAAAGGGATGAATTTGGCCCCCTTTCTGTCTCATGCACTACTTCTTGCCCTTCTATCTTCTGCCATGGGATGACACAGCATGAAGGCCCTCACCAGGTGCTGGTGCCACACTCTTAAACTTATGATCTTCTAGAATTGTGAGCCAAATACATTTATGTTCACTATAAATTACCCAGTCTGTGGTATCCTGTTTTAGCATAGAAAAAGGACTAAGAGAGTATGTATTGACGAATATCCATTTATTTTGTAAACCAAATGACCAGATAGAGTACATTCTACTGAGAAGTCTTCATTCTTACCTGGATGAATCAATCTCTGCAAAACAATATTCACAGAGGTGTTCCTTCCTTCTTAAGAAACAGCTTTCAATTGACTTGTAGGAATATTTAATTTGTCCCAAAATATTATGCCAATGAATATAATTTACGCTATTTTAGGCTGTAAAACCATAGGGTATTAAACTCTAGAAAATATTCTTGTATTTATTTATTTATGAGACAGGTTCTCATTCTGTCACCCAAGCTAGAGTGCAGTGGCATGTTCTCAGCTCACTGCAACCTCTGCCTCCTGGGTTGAAGTGATTCCTGTGCCTCAGCCTCTCAAGTAGCTGGGATTACAGGTGTGCATCACAATGCCCAGCTCTTTTTTTTTTTTTTTTTTATACAGTAGAGACAGGGTTTCACAATGTTGACCAGGCTGTTCTGGAACTCCTGACCTCAAATGATTCACCCATTTCAGCCTCCCAATGTGCTGGGATTACAGGCATGAGCCACGATGCTTGGTCTTAGAGAATTTAGAGACAAAAGATTCTCCCTCTGTCACCCAGGTTGGAGTGAAGTGGTGCTATCTCAGCTCACTGCAACTTCTGCTTCCCAGGATCAAGCGATCCTTCCACCTGTTTCCTGAGTAGCTGGGACTACAGGTACATGCCACCATACCGGGCTAAGTTTTGTATTTTTGTAGAGAAGGGGTTTTGCCTGTTGCCAAGGCCAGTCTTAAACTCCTGCACTCAAACGATCGGCTTGCCTGGGCCTCCCAAAGTGCTGAGGTATGAGCCACCAAACCCAGGCTTGTAGTATATTTATTTGATTTGTGTGAATCACATTACCAAACTTGTATGTGACATATAAATATTTAAGAAGTTAGTAATTTGGAATTTGGGATAATTTTTAAAAAGTTAAGGCAAACTGTTATCTAAAATGGTATGATCTAATAATATTAAAAGTGATGAGTTCTTTAAATATTAAGAAAATAAATGTCAATTACCTCAAAAGTTTATATACCTACATTTCATACCAATATTCGACATACTTTCCCCTTTCTTTCTCCTTGAAAGTAAACCATGTAAAAATGAAAAGTAAATGGCTGATATAAAAATTACACATTTGCCTTATCTTTTCATTAAACAGGTTCTCAGTAGACATTAGCAAGCAACATCTTGGATGAAGGTATTTTCTTTTTTTTTTT